>NW_008360324.1:6041496-6054225 GCF_000622305.1 Nannospalax galili | reverse complement strand
GGGGGACTGGTTCAAGATGTTTGGGCAGTTATCATCACCAAGGTTGTATTTATTTATTTATTTATTTATTTATTTATTTAATTTGGGGGGGGCTGCATATGCCATGGTGCACATGTAGAGGTTAGAGGACAACTTCTAAGAATCAGTTCTTTCTTTCCACCATGTGGGTTCCAGGGATTGAACTCAGATCACTAGGTTTGGTGGCAAGTACCTTTACCTGCTGAACCATATTATTGGCCCTTACATGGTGTTTCTATATTACATTATGAGTACATAAACCTACTTGACCTCTTACAATTACAAATTTATGAGATTAGGGGTTTTGTGGTCTAAAACATATACACAGAAAAAAAAATATTCTGAACTAAATGAACTTCACAGTTTGTATCTCAGCCAAAACAAAGGATTTCACATGGGATGAATACAACGAATACTTGATGTTGGGGATAACATTATACCACACAATGTGAGAATTAACGATTCCACTGTAATAAGTTTTTTCCATACAATGAGCTTGACATCTGGAGCAGCTGTGGTTACTCTCACAGTTAATATTCTTTTGCTGTTTAGTTTTTTCGTCAACTTGACACAACCTAGAGTCACCTGGGGAGAAGAAACCTCAGTTGAAGAATTTCATCCATGGGGCTAGCCCATGGCCATGTCTGTGAGGCATTTTCTTAATTGGTGATCAATGTAGGAAAGCCTAGCCCTCTGCGGGCAGTGCCATCCCAGGTGGGCCTGGGCTGTATGAGAAAAGTAGCTGAGCAAGCCAGGGGGAGTGAGCCAGTGAGCAGCAGTCCTCTGTGGTCTCTGCTTCAGTTCTTGCTTCCAGGTTCCTGCTGAGTCCCTGCCTGACATCTATCAAAGACGGATTGTGCCTTAGAAGTGTAAGATGAATTAAACCTTTCCTCCCCACTTTGGTTTGGTTAGTGTTTTATCACAGTAATAGAAAATAATCAGGACAATTCTACTCAAGGAATAATACAGCATTTTCCACAGTCACTCTGAGCTCCTGGACTGAGGAATTATTTTCTGCATTAGGCACCTCAACTCTACCACATCCAAGTCACACTTGAACACTGAAAATACCTCAACTAAACGAATATAGTCAATTAAAAAAAATCCCAAGCAATGAAATAATCCTAGGTGTGTAAATCTCAATTCAGTAACAGAAGAGACATGAAAAACCAAGATAGCATAATCTCCCCAAACCACCAAGCCTACAATAATAGTATCTAAAACAAACAAGTTAGATGAAACCTGTATTAGTGACTTTCTGTTGCTGTGATAAAACACCATGACCAAGGCAATTTATAGAAGGATTTATTGGGATTACGGTTCCAGAGGGATAAGAGTCCATCATAGTAGGGAAGCTGTGGCAGGAGGTGGCCAGAGCAGAAACCTGAGAGCTCTCATCTTCAAGTACAGGCAGGAAGTAGAGAGTGAAACTGGAAATGAGAACGATGCCATGCTTCCTCCAGCAAGTCCTCACCTCCTAAACCTCTGCAAACAGTGCCAGCAACTGGGGCCAAGTATTCAAATACCTGGAGTCTTATGGAGGATACTTATTCAAGCACTACAAAACTCCAGACAGAGAGCTCAAAATGACTATTCTATGTTCAAAGAAATCAATATGGAAAATAAGCTCCTGATCGAGAACATAAACAGCTGAATGAAATAAGGAAGGTTAGCTCTGAAAGAGCGACTTGGCAGAAAGTAATACTGAAGAAAAACCGGTCTGAAATGCTGGAATGAAGAATATAATAAGTCAGATAAGAAAAACTCTGTGGAATCAACTGAATGGATCACAGACAAGATGGATCATTTGAACCTGAAGACAAGGTGGAGGAGCGAACAATCCAGCAAGAACAAAGATAAAATAATAAAAACATACCAGCAGGCTTCCAAAACATATATGACACCCTGAAAAGACTAAATCTATGAATAATGATCATAGAAGAAGCTAGTTCTTTTCTTGTTATTATTTCTTTATCTGTGTATGAGTGTTTTGCCTGCATGTATGAAGGTGCATCATGTGCATGTGTTGTTTGCAGAGGTCAGAAGAGGGCATCATATTCCCTGGAACTGGAGTTACAGATGACTGTTAAGCTGCCATGTGGAACTGAATTCAGGTCCTTTACAAGAGCAGCCAGTGCTCTTAACCACTGAGCCGTCTCTCCAGCCATCAGAAGGTCTAGTTCTAAAGGCATAGAAAGCATTTTTTTAAAAAAAAAAAGGAATCATAGGAGCTGGATAGATGGCTCAGTGGTTAAGAACACTGGCTATTCTTGCAGAAGATCCAGGTTTGAATCCCAGCACCCATATGGCAGCTAACAACTGTCTGTAACTCCAGTTCCAGGGGATCCAGTAGCCTCTTCTGTCTTCCACAGACATTGCACAACATGGGTGCACTTACCTACATGAGGCAATACATGGATACGCATAAAATAAAAATAAATAAAATATTAAAAAAAGAATCATAACACATTTTCCCAAAGCTAGGGAAAAAAAAGCCAATCCAGAAACAGGAGGCATTTAGGAATGTCTCCCTGCCATATTATAACTAAAACACAATATACAGAACTAAGAAAGTACGCTGAAAGCCGCAAGAGAGAAACACCAGGCTCATCAGAGTAAAAGCAGATTAGATTGCTCAACTGAAACTTTCAAAGATGGGAGGAGGGCCTAGGCAGATGTATTTCAACTTCTGAAAGACAACAGCCAGCCCAGATGCTACTATACCCGATAAAACTAGCTGTCATAATTGAAGAAAAAAGAAAAACTGTTCATGATAAAAAGTATGCTAATGGAATTTATGACCACTAAGCCAGCCTACAGAAAATACTTAAAGGAATTTTTCAGACTGAAGAGAAAAATAAAATCCATCCTGAGTCCATAGGAAAGAAACAAACTATGCTAGAATAATGGTTAAGCAAGAGAGGAAGAGGAAAAAAAGAAAAAAACACTACAAAATGACAGGTATCAGTATGCACTGTTCAATAAGATCACTGAATAGTGATGGTTTCATTCGCCAATCAAAAGACACAGACTAGGGGCTGGAGACATGGCTCAGCAGTTAAGAGCACTGACTGCTTTTGCAGAGGATCCGGGTTCGATTCCCAGCACCCACATGGCGACTACGAGCCACCCTTAACTCCAGTTCCAGGGGAATCTGAAGCCCTCTCCTCACCTCTGTGGCATAGCATGACACGGGTGCACTCATACATGCAGGCAAACACTCATACACATTTTTTAAAAAAAGACACAGACTAGTAAATTGGGTCAAAAAGCAGGAACTATTTATTTTCTGTCTCCAAGAAATATACCTCATCACAAAGAACAGATCCTAGCATCGAGTAAAAGATGAAAAAATGCATTCCAAGAAAATGGACCTAAGAAACAAGCAGGTATCATTTCCTAATACCTGACAAAACTAGTGAGAAAGGACAAAGAATATCACTTCATACTGATTAAGGAAGAAGTCGAAGTATCTCTATTTGCAGATGATACAATTCTGTATATATAAGAGGCCCTAAAGACTGCACCAGAAACTCTTAGAACTGATATGGTAAAGTCTTTCAATAAAGTGGTATGATACAAAATTAACATACAAAAATCATTAGCTTTCCTATATGCCAGTGACAAATGACATAATGAGAAATGGCCTAAAAGTACCTTGGAATAAACCTAATGAAGTATGTAAAAGAGTTCTAGAATGAAAATTTTAAAACACTGAAGAAAGAAGTAGAAGACCAGAAGATGGAAAGAGCTCCCATGCACAAGAATTGGCAGAATCAATATTGTAAGAAGGGCAACCTGACCAAAAGCAATCTACAGATTCAATCGCATCAAATCTATCCCAATCAAAATTCTAGTAACATTCTTCACAAAACCAGAAAAAATCGTGGAGGAGTTGGAGGATGAAGAGGGGTAGAAATAATGTAAATTCAGTGCTCATGTGTGAAAGTCTCAAAAAAAAATAGAAAAAGCAATCTTAAAATTCACATGGAAGTATGAAGGACCTCAGCCAGTCAAAGCAATTCTGAGCAAAAGGAATACTGCTAATAATATCACCATACATGATTTCAACTTATAGCACAGAACCATGGTAATCAAAACAGCATGGTGCTGGCACAAAAAACAGACACATAGATAGCAATGGACTAGAACAGAGGACCCACATACGATGTCAAAATACAACCTGATTATTGGTAAAGATTCCAAAAATACACATTGAAGAAAACAAATATATCTTCAACAAGTGGTGCTGGGAAAACTTGATATCTACATGCAGAAGAATGAAATTAAATCCTTATCTTTCACCCTGCACAAAAATCAACTCCAAATGGATTGAGGACCCCAACATAAAACCTGAAACTCTGAAACTGCAAGAGGAAAATGTAGGGAATAATTTCAAGGTACAGGCAAGGACTTTCTGAACAGGACTCTGATCACTCAGGAAATAAAGCTAATATTTAACAACTGGGATCCTATGAAATAAAAAAAGGTTTTGTAGAAGTGTTTGAGAGATGGCTCAGTGGTTAAAGGCATGTATTACTCTTGCAGAGGATCAGAGTTTAGTTTCCAGCACCCACACTGGGAGGCTCACAATTCCCTGTAACTCCAGCTCTAGGGTATCTGACAACTCTGGTTTCCATGGGCACTTGCATTCACATGCATAAACCCACGCAGAGACAACACACAGGTACACATAACTGAAAATAAAAATGAATTTTTATAAAATTTTTGTATAGCAAAGGAAACTCTTGTAAAGGGAAGAGACAGGCTATGGGGATGGGAGAAAATCTTTTTAAGCTATATATCCGATAAAGGATTGGTATCTACACTATACAAAGAACTTAAGAAACTAAACATCAAACAATGATCAAAATGATTTTTAAAAAATGGAGCATGGGCTGGGCGTGGTGGTGCATGCCTTTAATTCCAGCACTCGGGAGGCAGAGGCAGGTGGATCTCTGTGAGTTCAAGGCCAGCCTGGTCTACATAGTGAGTTCCAGGACAGCTGGGGCTACAGGGAGACTCTGTCTCAAAAAGACCGAAAAAAAAAAAAAAATGGAGCATGGAGCCAAGCAGAGAGTTCTCTAAAGAAGGAATACAAATGGCTAATAAAAGTATTCAGCATAATTAACCATCAGGAAAATGCAAGTTAAAACTACTTTGAAATTTTATCTTACTCTAGTCAGAATCAGCTATCATCAGGTAAATAATGACAACAAATGCTGGTGAGGGTGTAGGGAAAGGGGGAATGCTTATTCACTGTTGATGAGAATGTAAGTTGGTGTGGCCACTATGGAAGTCAGTGTGGAAGTTTCTCAAAAAAGCTAAAAATAGAACTACCACATGACCTAGCTATACCACTCCTGGCCATATACTCAAAGGACTCCATATCCCACCACAGAGACACTTGCACATCCATGTTCATTGCTCCTCTATTCATAATAGCTAGGAAACTGAATTGGTCTAGATATCCATCAACCGATAAATGGACAATAAAAATTCAGTGCATGTATACAATGGAATTTTATTCAGCTATAAAGAAAAATGAAATTATGAAATTTGTAGGAAAATGGATACAACTAGAAAATATACTGAAGTAACCAAGACCCAGCAAGACAAATGTTGCATATTCTCTCATATGTGAATCCTAGTGTCAATTTTAGATTGGTGTGTTTAATTTGGTATGTTTATAGAGGTCATGAAGCTAGAAAAAGCCCACAAAAGGGGAGGGGGAAGAGCCCTAACTGGGTGAGGGTATAGTAGAACACATATGTTAGGAAAGGAGAGGGAGAGATACTGTGGGTTAAAAGTTTAAGCAGAGAAGGGGAAAGAAAGGAATGGGAAGCAGGTTAACTAAGGATGCATGGAAAAGCCTTTTGGAAACCCACTACTTTGTAAGTTAATTTAAAATATAATTTAAAAAAAAAAACAGGAGTTTGAACAGAGGTACAGTGTATACGTGGAAAATGCTTCCTCGGAAGATATGGGTTATCAAATGAAAACCTCAGTGTTAGGGGTGGGATACCTCCCTAGGGGTTATTGATTAAGGAGGCCCTCAGAGGCCTCCAAACCACACAGGCTGTGTCATTGCTCTTGGTTACCCACCATAATTAAATGGTAATAACCTGTTGCTGAAGACACAACACAGTTTGCTTGCAGGAAACAGAGAAATCATTTCCTGTCTACGGACTGACTTTCATAGTATTAGAAGGTGCTATTCAGGCTGCTGAGGGGAGAAAAGTCATGGTATTACCCAGTGGTGAACACTGAATGCAACGATAATGATTTCTCAAGCAAGATGGTGCAATAGTGGCCATCAGTATAGGGTATTCATTAGATTTGAAGCCTACTCCACAGTAGGGAATTCATGCCTGGTACTGTAAACTTAGTTAAAAGCCTATGGCTGAGGGGATCATTGGTCCTAGGGAAGAACCTACTATTGAGGTTTTGCTAAATGGACATACTGTCAAACTACCTTCCAAATATTTATGTTAATACCCATAGATTAGTGCTGCTCTCAACCTTGACCAAAGAAACTTCTTTCTGCAGTGGTGAGCAGTTAATACAGAGACTTACATCTGGTCAAAATGCTGAGAATAAGTGACTGTTGAGTGTTCAGCCCTAAAGAGGACATCTATTTCATCCCCTGCCCCACCCCTTACCACTTAGACTCAGGGAACATCAGGGAGGAGGATGTGGAAAAAATGTAAGAGGAGTGCTGTGAAATGTCCTCTAGACTTGGCATAACCTTTGTTTTCATGAACTTACTATCACTATGGTTACTTGCACAGGATCAAGCTAGTAAGATGTCAACACTCTGCCTCTCTGTCTCTCTGTCTCTCTGTCTCTCTGTCTCTCTCTCTCTCTCTCTCTCTCTCTCTCGATAGGGTCACCCTGTAGCCCCAGCTGGCCTGGAACTGTCTATGTAAACCAGGCTGGCCCTGAACTCACAGAGATCTGCCTGCCTCTGCCTCCCAAGTGCTGGGATTAAAGATGTGTGCCACTACACCCTGCAAAATGAACAGTCTTTAAAAGGGGTAGTGATGCTGGTAATTGAACCCATAGCCTTTGCATGATAAATACATACTACCACTGAGCTAGACCTTCAAACTACTGAGAATTTATTTTTGTGTAAACTGTGACATGTGGTTTAAGGTCACTTTTTGCCATATTTAAAGATTTAAAATTTTCATTGTAGAGGTCTTTAATGTCTTTGGTCAGGTTATTTATTTATTTATTTATTTATTTATTTATTTTTTGCAGTAGAATCTAGTGAGCCTGTGTTCCAGAACCACTACTTGAAAAGTATTGTTCCCCAAATGATCCACAGTGTCTCTGTGCCACCTAAGTTTTCATACAGTATACCTCTTAAAATTTTAAAACATTTATTTATTTATCTGGGGGGCAAGCATGCATGTTCCATGGCATACATGCGGAGGTCAGAGGACAGCTTGCGGGAGCTGGTTTTCTCCTTCTACCCCTGGGCTTCAAGGATCAAACTCAGGTCTTCAGATTTGGTGGTAAGAGCCTTTTACCTGCTGAGCCATCTTGCTGGGCCCATACATTATACCTCTTATTTGTGTTGTGGCTAATGTGACACTTTGACAGGGTCTCAAAGTAGCAGTGGCTGGCTTGGAATTCAAGATTCTCCTGCCTTGGCCTCCTGAATGCTGTATTACAGGTATGTACCATCACACCAGCTTTATATTCTTTTAAAAATGCTTTATTATTTTTATTTTATGTGTATGAGTGTATTACCTGCATGTATGTAAATGTACCCATGTTGTACAATATCCAAAGAGGTTAGAAGAGGGCATTGGATTCCCTGGAACTAAAATTATGGACAACTGTTAGCTGCCATGTGGGTGTTGGGAACCAAACCTGGGTCCTCTGCAAGAACAGCCAATGCTCTTAACCACTGAGCCCCCAGCTTTGTATTCTTAATAATGTTCTTTAATTCTTTCCTCTGTTTTTTAATGTTTAGATTTAGGATTTTTGTTATTACTAAGATTGTCATAGATATGGTATATCTTTCTCAATGTATCCCATTGACAGTGATGAGATTTATTTATTCTCTTACTGCTAATATATTATTGTTGGTAAATTGGTATCTGCCAGGTGAAATTCTGTCTATTCTTTTTCTTTTTCTCTTTTTTTTTTTGGTCTTTTTGAGATATGTTCTCCTTGTAGCCCCAACTGGCCTGAAACTGGCTTTGTAGACCAGGCTGATCTTGAACTCACAGAGCTCCACCTACCTCTGTCTCTCAAGTGCCAGGATTATCACCAGGCCCCAGCTTATTTATTTATTTATTTATTTATTTATTTATTTATTTATTTATTTATTTATTTTTGGTCTTCCTGTAGCCCCAGCTGGCCTGGGACTCACTATATAGACCACGCTGGCCTTGAACTCACAGAGATCTGCCTGCCTCTGGGAATAAGGCATGTGCCGCCATGCCTAGCTCCAGAAGTTTATTTTCTAAACAGCTCAGACTGGTTTCAATGACTTTGAACCTTTGATATTCCTGCCTCTGCTTCCTAAGTGCTAGAGCTATAGGCATGTGTTATGATGCTTGGTTTTTTATTCAGTGCTGGGGATCAAACCCAGGACTTGATGCTTGGTAGACAAACACTGCCAAGACAGGGTCTCCCCATAGCCCCAGCTGGCCTGGAACTCACTTTGTAGACCAGGCTGGCCTCGAGCTCACAGAGATCCACCTGCCTCTGCCTCCTGAGTGCTGGGATTAAAGGCATGTGCCACCATATCCGCTCTATCCTTTTCTAAAAGAAAAAATTTATTTAGCCAGGCATGGTGGCACACACCTTTAATCCCAACACTTGGGAGGCAGAGGCAGGTGTATCTCCCTGAGTTTGAGACCAGTCTGGTCTACATAGTGAGTTCCAGGACAGCTGGGGCTATGGGGAGACCCTGTCTCAAAAAGACCAAAAAAGAAAAATTTATTTTTATCCTATGTGTATGTGGTATTTTGCCTGCATGTAAGCACACCCATGCTGTGCAATGCCCACAGAGGCTAGCGGTGAACATCATATTCCCCTGGAACTGAAGTTACAGACAGTTGTTAGCCGCTATGTGGGTGCTGGGAACCGAACCCCAGTCCTCTGCAAGAGCAGTCAGTGCCCTTATTGGCTGAGCTGTCTCTCCAGACTCTCTTCTTTGTAACTAACTAGTAAGCATATTATGAGGAGGTTTCTTATCAATTTCATCTACTAATTCTAGAAGCACTGGATTCTCCCTCAGGGAAGGACAATGACATTTTCTCTAAATGCACATGCCAGACCATAAGAGACCCATCCCTAAAAGCCAAATGTACTAGTCAGGCTGGCCCAGGGTTACGTTGTGACCACGTACCCTTGAATGCAGGGGCTCAACTCATCAGAAGTTTATGTCATTGGCTTCCATTCATAGACATCAGGGTCTCTGCCACACTCCACGGTGTGAGCTGACTGAGGTCACCTTGACCCAGCATCCCTATCTGGAGGTGGAAAGAGGGACCATATGAATTGTGCATTGGCTCTTAAACTTCTACCTCAAAGAACCACACATCACCTGTGCAGTAAGTTCTTGGCTAAAATAAACCTGCATATCTAGATCCATCTAAATATCTTGCTGATATCCTACCCTGTGCTCAGCATTAAGGGAACTAGAATGTGTATAAATACTTCTCAGATCTCAGCCAAATGAACTGTAGTAAATTATATATTTTCCCAATATTTTCTTTTTCTCTGAAGACAGACGGTATTCTTTTGCTAAAGGGAAGAGGTGTTTTGTTGTGGTCCTGGAATTGCTTTGACCATTGGACCATGGGCAGACTATCAAGGGTGCCCTTTAAGAATCCAGGTCCCTATGATGGTGGGCGGGGCCTCCACCTTCCGAGGAATTGTGATCTGTGATTACATCACAGCTATTGTGACCTTTAAGGTTGTGGCTAGGGTAACCTTGGAGCTAGGGTTCAGTTCTGAGCCTTGCCTCCAGAGCTTTAGCTGCGCTGTTAAGGTCTGGTATCTTAAGGCGACTGACTAAGACGTTTAGTGCGGGTTTTCCCAAGTTTTGGGTCCGCTTTGGGTCAGTGTTCCCCCGCGAGGCCTTCCATAAGAGGCAGTGCCCAAATTCCACGCAATTTTCCACAGTGGGCTTCGTAAACTGCCACCTTAAAGACCGAGATTAGATTGATTTATTCACCAAGTGTAAACCACCCTTTGATGTGGCAGTACATTTGGCTTCACGTACAGACAGACCCCAACTCCTGAGGCGACCATTGTTTATAAAGAACAGGTATTTTGAACTCTTCATCCTGTAGACTGACAGTTTTCTGACCCTGGACCAACATGTCTTATGTGGATAAAACATCTCTTACTGGAACAAGTGATCCTTCAGATATCAAGGCGACAACACCTCAAGACCACCCACCCAGAGTCCGACAAAACGTTGCATTTCCTTGGAAACCAGAAGGCTATACCACGCCAGCTAGCCATCGTCTTAGCAAAGGCAATCCAAGAATCCAAGTAGTACCTCCATGTGTCAACCGACACAGTGTGGAATGGAGATGAACCCTGAACATCCAAGCAAAGGTCAAAAACGGAAATGCCAGGAAGAGGGTGGGACGGTGATGGAGTCTGAGGAGTCGGGCAAGGCTCGGAAGAGGATGAAGCAGGAACAGTGTGAAATAGATCTTCCGTGTGAAGAGCCAGGCAAGGATCAGATGTCGAGACCCGGAGAGGGTCGAAAGCCTCTAAAGACCCGAGAGTGCGCCAATGGACCTCAAGCCCAGAAGAAGTCTGTCAATGGTGGCCAAGGATGCAAGCGACCCTATTGTATCCTGGAAGAAGGTGTTCAGAAACACCAACACGAAAAGTACCGAAGGTTGTCGGGACACCTTCAACACGGTGATTATGTGAACTCTGACCTTCAAGATGCTCATGCAGGTCCCTTGGACTCCCTTAAGATCAAAGACTGTGTGGAAAGGCAGTATCATGGATCCAAAACAACTCCATTTGATTCAAAACAACCTACTGTTAGGACCACAAGAGAGCATCTTCTATTTGACCCAAATGAAAAGAAGTGTTCAGAGGAGAAACTTTCTGATATACAGAAGAGAGTTGGAATAAAACATGAAGAAAAGAGTAGACAGCACTTGGCTCCTGACTTACTGTGGGGAGCTCCAGCCCAAATCTTTCTGGCTGGAGATAGCAATGGCCTACTTACCAACAAAATGTCAATACCTGAAACAGAGGAAGAGCCCCTTGCAGACCAGGAAAAGGGCAGAGCAGTGAATGATGATGTCCTTGATGTTACAGAGGACATGGAGAAGGAAATCAGTGATGCACTAGGCCCAGGGCCACAAGACGAAATCCTAAGTAGTGCATTCAAATTGCAAATTACTCGAAGAGACATCCAGACACTGGAGGATGGTCAATGGCTCAACGATGAAGTTATTAACTTCTACATGAATCTTCTAGTGGAAAGAAGTCAAAGTCAAGGCTATCCAGAACTTCATGTGTTTAACACTTTTTTTTACCCCAAATTAAAGTATGGGGGTTATAGTTCTGTCAAAAGATGGACTCGGGGAGTAAATCTCTTTGCAAAAGAACTGATTCTGGTACCTATTCATCGGAAGGTGCATTGGAGCCTGGTGGTCATAGACCTCAGAAAAAAGAGCATTGTATACTTGGATTCAATGGGACAGAAAGGAGAGAGTATCTGCAAAATAATTTTCCAATATTTGCAAAATGAGAGCAAAACTCGGAGGAATATTGATCTGAACCCTTTGGAGTGGAAGCAATTTAGCATGACAGCAGAGGAAATCCCTCAACAGATGAACGGGAGTGACTGTGGAATGTTCACTTGTAAATATGCAGATTATATCTCTCGGGATCAACCTCTAACCTTTTCTCAGCAACACATGCCTGTCTTCAGGAAGAGGATGGTATGGGAGGTGTTGCATAGGCTCTTGCTGTAACAGCATCCACCTGATTGGCAACTCTGCCTTTCTATCAATGTTCCTACCTAGCTCAGGCAGGAGGGGTTGAAGGCATTTGAACCAGGATGAAGCCCCCTGTCTCCTCAATATAATCCCATCTTGGGGCATGGGAAAGTTACTCCTAATACTATCTGTTAAGATGCATGTAACTACTTTGAGCTTAGAAGCTGTTCAATCCGCACCAGAATGCATGCTCACAAATATGTTGCTTTAAGCAGTTATTTCTGCATGGATCTGGAAAATGCTAGATTTATTCTATGAATTGTTTTTGTCACCCTCCTCCACTGTGATTGTTTATATGATTTCACTAACTCTTTTGCAAACCTTGGCAGTCACCATTTTTCAGTGTTCAACTATCAACTCTTAGTTGTTTGAACTTTTTATTCCTGAAAGGAGTGCCCATCAAAGTGTCAGTCTCTGCTGAGGACCAGGATGGACATCAGTGGGAGGAGGGAAGAAGTGTTCATTAGCCCAGTGCTGAAGCTGTACCTGCCAAATTGAAGTGTTCGGGGAGCTTTTTTTTAAAGCTTAAAAATAGTAAAAGAAATTAAAATGACTGTTACAGGCTGATAATTTTCAGAAGCATCACGCAGTACAAGACAACCACAGTATTGTGAAACTGTGGCCAAGAGACTGGCTGTCCGGGAGTGTTAGGTGTTACAGCCATCTACAGACATTATTTTTGGTGTCTTATTCTTGGAATTTGATTTGA
>NW_008360324.1:6017455-6037704 GCF_000622305.1 Nannospalax galili | reverse complement strand
ATTTACCCCCCTCACTGACTGGCAGGGGCCCTATATAATCTCCTTGCCAGTCTCTCACAGGGGAAGCTGCCTTGTGCATGTGTCCCATCATGGCATCCATCCTTCAGGCTGTAACTGGGAACATGCCTCACAGGCCTGGACAGCTTGTTGGATGTCAGCATATTTTACCAGAATGTTGGCTGCTTTGGGTATTCTCCGTCCTGTGTTGGCTCCTCTGTGGCCTTACTTGATATGAATCTGGTGAGCTGCTTCTAGGGGAACCTGAGGGCAGACAGTCTTCACCTTGGTGAGGGCATCAGCTTCCTGATTCCCAGGGGGACTCACTAGGTGGTGGGCAGACACATGGCAAACTACCAGGGGCACTAGCTCCTCCTGCATTTTATTATATATGTCCTTCCACATTTGTTGTCCCAATAGTGGCCGTCCCATTACCTGCCAGTTTTCTTTCTCCCACTGAGCCATCCATAAGGTTAAGCCTTTGAACACAGCCCAACTGTCAGTACAAATTATAACTGGCCATGGCTCCCTCATTATTACTATCCATACAGCTCTCAATTCAGCCCATTGACTGCTTTCTCCTTCTCCCCTCTCTAACCATACAGTGTCAGTGTTCATGTGTATTGCCACTGTTACCCATTCTTGTCTGACACTCCTGCTAGTACCATCAGCATACCAGGCATAAGCCAGAATTGGGGGAGCCCCTTCTAGCACTTGGTCAGGTCTTGCTGGAGGTTCAACTATAGGAAGTGGAGGGAGAGGCTCTGTGCCTTGAAATGACACTGGTCCTAGTACTGCTTGCATGGCATTGGTGATTGGGCTTGCTGACATCACCCCTCACTGTTGCAAATATGCATGCCATCTTTGGAGCATTTGGTTTTGGGCCACCCCTGACAGGGGCTTGGCTAACAGGCCCTCCACACATCCTTTTACGGGATATACGGTTTTTACAGTAATGGGGGTGGGGCCCATAATGGATTCCATCTGTTGCAATGCTTTGTACACTGCCAGCAGTTGCTGTTCTAGCGCTGTGTACCGGGACTCCACCCCTTTCCATGATTGGGACCAGAACCCAATTGAGACCGTCTGTTCAGGTTGTTGTTGCCACAAGCCCCATCCATAACCTTCAGAGCTCCTGGTGACTTCCAAGAGGAAGGGACACTGAGGTATTGGGGCACACAGCTGTATAGCTTGCCCAACCAGTACCTTGGCCTGCTCAAAAGCCTCTTGGGCCTTTACATCCCAATCCCATGTAGCACCTATTAGGTTATACAGGGGGCAGGTAACCTGAGCAAGGTGAGGCATAAAATTTCACCAATACCCAAGAAGTCCCCAAAATACCTGTAACTGCTTAGCATTTATTGGTATGGGTTGGTGTAAGATTTTCTCAGCTGCCGCACTGGGTATCATGCGAGTTCTGCCTGACCATAAAACTCCTAAGAATTTCACTGTTGTATGGTGCCCTTGTACCGTCTGTGTGTTGATTTCCCATCCTCACTCCTTCAGGTGCACATGCATGTTCCCCAAATGAGCTTCCAAATCTGTAAGGTACTCAGAAGTCAGCATTATGTCATTTATGTAGTGGAACCTCCTTACAGAAGGAGGGTAGGGTAATGGCCAGGTCCTGGGCCACCATCCGGTGACAAACTGTGGGGCTGTGGAGGTAACCTTGGGGAAATACTCTGAAAGTCCATTGTTGTCCATTCCACATGAATGCAAATTGATCCTGGGATTCAACAGCTAGGGGAATACAAAAGAATGTATTAGCAAGGTCCACTGCAGCATGGAAGGACCCCATTTCCTGTACCAGCTGATCAGTTAGCAGTGCAATATTGGGCACTGCTGCATGAATGAGAGGCACCACCTTATCTAACTCCCGGTAATCTACAGTCACTCTCCAGGAGCCATCTGGCTTCCTGATAGGCCAAACGGGGATATTGAAAGGGTTCTGGGCCGGGCGGATAACTTCTACTTGCTCTAGTTCCTGGATGGTTTCAGTAATTTCATCTCAACCCCCAGGCAGCCAGTACTGTTTGATATTCACCACCTTCTGTGGGGTGGGCAATTTGACTGGCTCCCATCTTGCCCAGCCCTGAGTAATCACCTTTACTGTTTGCACCCTCAGCCAAAACTCTCCCATAGTAGTATGTAGGGTGTGACCCAGCAGGGCATCCACCCCTAAAATGTTCTCTTGAAGGGGAGAGATGCACACCTTGTATTCCCGGGGGGGGGGGAGGATAATTGCCCACTCCCAGAATGAGTCTAGTAAGCTTTACTTGTATGGTTTTATCCCCATTCCCATCCACTGCTAGCCACTGGCCCTGATATTTCTGGGGATTGCCATGAATTAATGTACACTCTGCCCCAGTATCCACTAGGGCCCATGTGTTTTGTATATTAGTGGGGGACCAATAAATCCTCAATTTGACATGTGGCTCTGGTCACCCAGTATGGCCCTCACCTGTGGGCAACCTTGGCCTCTCCTTCAAGTCTGTGGTTGGGGGGGGTACCATCCAGTGAGGCTACCTTCCTCTGGAGCATGGGGTACAGTTGGAATTACCTGCACCTCTTGGTCCCCAGTTTCTCTTACTTCTGTGGTGAATTGCTGGTCAGGTCTTAAAGCCCTCCACAGACTCACCAGCACAGCATCTGGCTGCCCGTCTATCTTGTCCCTAGCAACTCCTGCTCTGCATAGATCTATCCACATCTGTGCTCAGGAGATATAGAGGGGCCCCTTTGCTGAGTTCTGGCTCTTTTCCCCTGTATCTACTTGCATTAGCACCTTTTGAATGCTGTTTACATGTTGGTATAAATCATTTAAATCCACCAGAGCCTTGCCAGCCTCATACAGGTCATGCCCAACCATAGGGCTTAGCACTGCCACCAAAGTGCCATACCAGTCTTGAGGGCCTTGCTGAATCAGTTACTTTCTTAAGTCTCCTGTAAACACAGTCCTGTCTGGGCCTGTGAACTTGCCCAGCTTCCCTCATGCCCAGTTCCCTCAACAGAGCCTGTCCTTCCTCAATGGTTTTCCAATGTATAATATTCATGGGAATCTCAGCTGGAGATACCCACATATACTGAATGGCTTGTATGAGCCAATCCATCATGGACTGGTTTCCCTCATGTTGTCTTAAATTGTGAAGTCTTTGTCTCAAAGAGAGATGAGTGGTTATATTGCTTAACTTCTCTGCTTCTGTAGAACTCAAAATGATTCCATCTGCCCCCATATCCCATAGCCTCACAAGCCAGGTGGCCACATGCTCCTTAATAGCTTGTTTAAATGTCTTTCCCAGTTCTAATTCCTCTCTAACACCTTCAGTTTCCCTTCTGTTTAAGTCCTCTTCCTGGGACAGATTTCTTATTATCAATAGCACTGGCCAAGTGGCCTCTGCAGCTGCTTTTTGACATTTCTGTCCCTGGTGTGCTACTCCCAGAGATTTTAGAATCTGTTCTAGACCTTCTGCTGTTTTCAGGGTCTCTCCATATTCACATGGTGGCCCCCACTGGTCAAGCAGGCATGCCACCTCATACCATCTACAAGATGGCTGCCACCCTGGGATCTCTCCTATCGATCTCGACTGTTTAGAAGGCCTCACCCTAGTTATATATCTCACTGTCCACTGCATTAACCATGCCGCTGCAGCCATCCCCACCAAGCCTATGGGAATGGCCCACCAGGTTAACATTTCCTTAGCCCACACTCTCCCCTCACCCCACTTTACTTCTGTTCTTTGTCTCTTTCCCCATATCAAGGACATCATCAATGCTCTTCCAAAACTCATTCTCAGCTTCATCATATTCTGCCGACTACACCAATTGTAATTCAAATTCACTGTTGGGAGGTGCACGTGGCATCCAGTCCCCTCCTCCCACGGTCCTTGCGACAGCCTGATGAAAAAATTCTCCAAACCTCAGTTTGAAGAATCTTAACAAGTTTATTGGACTTGCTAACTGAGCTTGGGGTGTGGGTTTCCTTACAGACAAGCCCCTCCCCCCAATTCACAGCTGTGTTCAAAAGTCCACACCCAGACATAAATCCTGTGGTTCTGGAAAGCCTTACAAAATGGTGAGAGACCAGCCTCATGGTTTTCCCAGCTTTTATACCCTTAGCCCCTCCCCTGCAAGTGGCTATGGTCAACTGATTGGCTGGAAGAGGGAAGGGGAGTGGCTTCTTTGCAGAGTGTGGGAAGGAGGCAGGTCCATGGCTTATCATCACAGGGTCAGAGGAACATCCTCCAGGTCACAAGGTGTAAGATTCTTGGGAATTTTATGGTTGGGTAAGATAAACCCAGAGGCTCCCAAACTATACAACTGTTAAGAAAATATACATTACCAGGGGTGGGTTGCCCACCTAAGAGCTGTTGGTCAGACAGAGATCATAAAGGTCCTCAAATTCACCAAGGCTATTGCCACTATTGTCAGTTGTGCACTAGAAATCAGTATGTTCCTGAAGACACTGCATGATGTGGGTGCAGGAGGAGATGAAGAGATGGAGCTGAGACTAACCCAAAACCTCCATGCCATTGGATGAATGATTTTCATAGTGCCAGAAGATGCTATGCTTGGGGAAGAAAGAATACCCTATGAGTCTACTCAGCGATGGACCCTGTGTGCTGCACACTATGGACATGCCAAGCAATGCCTGCAGTTGCAATAATGGCTGACTAACATACGTACAACTGACAAATTTCTAATTGGATAAGGCCTGCTTCTAGGGTTGGAACACACATCTAGTACTATAGACCAGGCCAACCCCCTGTGTCAAGAAAGGCTACAGGCTCCAGTGGGGAAGCTGTTGCAATTGTACTGTTTAATGTCTTCTAGGCATTTGTATTTACATTCATGTTTGTATAGATGTGTCTACTTCCTTCCATTTGTCTTTATAGTATGGAAAACCCCACTGCGATAGATCAGCAGCCATGTCTTTAAGACAAATAATGGGGAGCCCCAAGAGATCACTATCTCACCATGATACAAGAGAGATCTCCCTACATCTGTCACCCCCTCCAAGGCTCAGGGACCCTTGTGGAAGATTGGCAGAAAGCTTGTAAGACCTGGAAGAAAGGGGTGGAGTGTAGCCTGGAAATCATTTATTCCTCCGAAGAGCTACAGGTGGGCACAGGGCACCCTGGGAAGAAGGGCACCCTGGAGCCTAGCATAGTGGGGGATTGGAATGAACAAAAAGGAGGCACTGGTGCCATCTTGGAAACAGGGAACAGGAGCAGGCACGCCAGCCTGCCATGGACCCCATGGGGAGCCAGGGACCTCACAAGGAGCCCTCAAGGAACTCTGTGGGGCGAGTGGGCATGCAGGGATGCAAGATGAGGCAAACCATGGGAAAAAGTGATCTGGAATGGTGGGCCACTGAGCTGTGGTGCAGTTCTGGGCATAGGGTGACCGTTTCTTTGTAAGTCCCACCAAAGGTATAAATTATGTAGAATTCAGATAAAGATGTGTTATGTCAGTTTGTCTCCCTGTGTTGGGAGCATGAGACCCTGAAGAGAATGAGGGCGGGTCAAACAGAGCGTGGGAAGGAGAAAAGTTAGTGTGACAGACTTGCATCCTAGGACCTACATTAAGAAAAACCAAGGTGCTATGACTTGTGCTTGTGGTCCCAAGACTGGATATGCTGAGACTGGTGAATCCCTGGGGTCTTCCTGGCTAGCCAGCTTAATCTAATCCTCAAGTTCCAGGCCAATGAGAGACTCTGTCTCAAAAATAAGCATTGGGGGCAGGGGGCGTAGCAGGGTGGAGGTGCAGATAGGGTCTGAATATAATTAAAATATGTTGTATAAAATTCTCAGAGAATTGATAAAAATATTTAAAATTTTTTTATTATTTATTATTTTTTATGTGTATGCATGTATTGCCTGCATGTAGGTAAGTGCTTCTGTATAGTGCAATGCCCGTGGAGGACAGAAGAGGCTGTCAGATCCCCTGGAACTGGAATTATGGACAGTTTTTAGCTGCCATGTGGATGCTGGGATTCGAATCCAGGTCTTCTGCAAGAACAACCAGTGTTCTTAACTGCTGAGCCATCTGTCCAGCCCCCAGAATCAATAAAAATATTTTTAAAAAAGAAAAGTCTACTAAGCCTAGACAACAACATTTGAGGTTTCTCTCTGGGATTCCAAACACATGGGCATCCACATCATGGGCTAACATACACAGGTACACACACACACGCACACACACACATACACACACACTCACACTGGTTTTAAAAAAAGAAACCTCATGCTATAAAAGCTCATGCTATAAGATATAAGAGCTCTGATTCTTTTGGGTAGAGTGGTTCTTTGATCTATGAAAACCTCATCTCTTTCTTCCAGCCCTCTTTCTCTCTTGGAAGTCTCTTTCCCTAATAAACTATCCCTTCCTCCTTGTCCTCCTTGTCCTCCTCCTCCTCCTCCTCCTCCTCCTCCTCCTCCTCTTCCTCCTCCTCCTCCTCTTTCTTCTCCTTATGAGCCAGGGCGTCCCTGTAGCCCAAACTGTCCTGGAACTCACTATGTAGACCATGCTGGCCTTGAACTTACAGAGATCTGCCTGCATCTGCCTCCTGACTGGTGGGATTAAAGGCATGCACCACCATACCTGGCTATCCCCACTTCTACAGCTCTGTGTCTCTCCTCAGTTCCTTGCCTGGGGACAGAAGAAACTGAGACCCCTTCAGAGTGCCCTTTGAACCCTGATATCCAATATCAGCAGCATCAGTATTTTCAAGTACTTAATGTATACTTTATAAAAAATTGTTACAAGGACTAGAGAGATGACTCAGCTGTTAAGAGCACTGGCTGTTCTTGCAGAAGACCTCATTCAAATCCCAGTGTCCACATGGCAGCTAACAATCATCTGTAACTTTAGTTCCAAGGGATCTGATGCCCTCTTCTGTCTTCCCTGGGCACTGCACAACATGGATGCACTTACACACTTGCAGGGATAACACTCATACAAATAAAATAAAAATAACATAAGAAGCAGGCATCCATTACAGAGGGTCTGCCCTAGGCCAGTGCTTCTCAAACTTGAGTGTGCTTGATCACTGTGTATCAGTAGATGTGGAGCTGGTTCTGAGATTCTCCATTCTAAACAAATTCCTAGGTAATGCTGGAGCTGCTGACTTATGAACCACTGAGGGTGAGAAGATTGGTGTGACAATTTTCTCCCTAGATGCAAGTTGCTCCTGGCCTTACACTACTTGAATTAAAAACTCCTAAAACTGTGTGATATTCTTCAATGCTTATCTGTTCCCATAGTAACTGGCCTCCTGCTATTTCCCTTCATGCATCTTGTGCTGAGCGCTCTTCCTGATTTATTGAACACAGTACTCTTTCAAACCTCTGTCCCAGGGCCAAGCAGACAGAATAAGAAGGTTGGGAAAAGGAAGGGAGAGATGATTATTTAAAAAGTCTCAAAGTCAATGTCACTTCAAATTTAGAAACACAAAGTCTTTGATACTTTCATTTTAGCACACTTTCTGACATTGTCATGTGCTAATTTTTCCCAACATATAATTAAAATAGAAAAAAATATCGAAAATTTCTGGGTGCTTTTGGAAAATATCATATGTAATCTTGTAATGTGGACAATCTGTGTAATATAATGTATTAGTCAGAGTCCTCTAGGGGAATAGAACCAATAGAATAAATATATATTAAAGGGAGATTATAGAGTGGCTTCCACAGTATGGTTTGCGTAGTCCAAAAATCGCTGTCTGACATTGGAGAGGCAGAGAACCTGGTAGATGCTCAGTCCCCAAGGCTGGATGTTTTAGCAGTCCCAATCTGATGCTGAAGGCCTGGAGGATTCCTGGAGAACTGCTGGTCTTCAGTCTGCACTGGAAGCTCAAAGAAACTGGTTCTAATATCAGTGAAGGAATTCAGCAGAGGCAGCAACAAGATCGTGAACTCTCCGGTGGGAGGGGAGGCAAGCTGGCAAAGAGTCAGACTTCCTTTTTCCCTGTCCCTTTATCTTGGATGCCACCAGAAGGTGCCATCCATCCACATTTAGGCTGCCTCTTCAAACTTCAGGTAATCTGATTAAGAAAGTTCCTTTTAAAGTCCGGTGTGTTGGCACATGCCCTTAGTCCCAGCACTTGGGAGGCAGAGGCAGGTGAATCTCTGTGAGTTCAAAGACTGGTCTACATAGTGAGTTCCAGGCCAGCTGCTAGGGCTACAAAGACAAGTGAAAAAAAAAAAAAAAAAAAAAAAAAAAAAAAAAAAAAGAAAAGAAAAAGATTCCAGCACTCTGGAGGCAGAGGCAAGCAGATCTCTGTAAGTTCAAGGCCAGCCTGGTCTACATAGTAAGTTCCAGGCCAGCTGGGGCTACAGGGAGACCCTGTCTCAAAAAGACCAAAAATAAATAAATAAAAATTAAAAGTTCTTTTTAGTTGATTCCAGATCGAGTCAGGTTGACAACCAAGATTAGCCATCACATACGATAACAAACATGTTATGTTATTGCACTAAATTTTTTTCCCTTTTCCCTTCTTGGGAGGCTCCCGAGTGTGCCCTTCAAGGTCCCGGGGCCCACAGACTAATATGAGACATTTTTAGTTTGGGTTTTTTACCATTTTGTATATGACATTTGGGAGTGGGGGTGACTTACACAGAATGACTTCCCATAACCCATGTGCCATCCAAGCCCGCCCGTAGTTTCCATCAGCTTTCTCACATTGCGCCCACGCTTTATCCAATTAGAAATTTGCCAGTTGTACGTATGTTAGTCGAGCCATTATTGTACTAGCAGGCATTGCTTGGCATGTCCATAGTGTGCAGCACGCAGGGTCCATTGTTGAGAAGAATCATAGGGGATTCTTTCTTCTCCAACCATCTTCAAAGCACCTTCTGGCACTGAAGCCCTCCATCCAGTGGCATGGAATTTTTGGCTTAGTCTCAGCTCCATCTCTTCTTCTCCCACACTCACATCATGCAGTGTCTTCAGCAACATGGCCTTACTGACCTTTAATGTACAACTGACATTAGTGGCAATAGCCTTGGTTAATTTAAGGGCCTCTAGGATCTCTCTCTGACCAAAAGCTCATAGGGGAATGACCCACCCCTGGCACTGTAGTTTTTTTCTTAACAGTTGTATAGTTTTGGGAGCCTTTGTTTTTATCTTACCCAGTCATAAAACTTCCAAGAATCTTACAGCTATAGCTGGCTTTTGTTTCTTCAGGTATCTTTCAAATGGGTTTCGTATCTATAAACCACTCAAAGGTTAACATCATATATTAAATCAATTATAGACAAGGTCTAACACAGCATGGAAAGGTTTTATCCATTCATATTAATTGCTTTCTCCATAGATCTTTATTAGTCACCATAGCATGGGTAAGAGACATTAATCTGGTTAGTTCTTTACTATCTTTAGTTATCCCTTTGGAGTCATTCTGCATTCCGGGGGTCTTACATGGAGTCTTTTTATATTCTTTTATCCTTGATACACTTACAGGTGCTGGCTCCAGTTGCCCAACCCTGCACTGGGCTAAAGAGGCAGGGGGTTTCTCTTGTTCCCGTTGCACCTGTTGGTTCCCTGAGTCAGGCAGGCCCTGGGTCTGCCTCCTGACTGTAGCCATATTTGTTGTCTCTCCATTGACCATACCTAGCTACTGGGGAAGGCTCTGGTGGGAAAAACTGCCTGCCTTGCCCCCCAAGTTCCCAAAATGGCCGGTTAACTCTCCATATAGCAGCAGGCTCCACCTCTCTTCCCAAGGTGTTCCTCGTCTTGCCCCTGGCTGGCTTACACTTTTCAGAGGAATGAGCAATTTTCGAGCTATATTATGTGATGCAAAAAAAAAAAAATCTAAATATTGCCAGGCATGGTAGCACATTCTTTTAATTCTAGCACTCAGGAGGTAGAGGCAGGATGATCTCTGTGAGTTTGAGGCAAACCTGGTCTATATAACAAGTTCTGGGCCAGTTATGACTACATAGTGAGACCATGTCTCAAAAAAAAATCTAAATACTGGTAATATGTTTAATAAGTGCTTTAAAATGTTTTTTATTAATCAAACCTAAAGATTAAAACATTTATTTTCATTGTGTGATTGATTAAAAAAAAATGTGTGTTCCAGGTGTGGTAGCTCATACCTTTAATCCGTACACTCAGGAGGCAGAGGCAAGCGAATCTCTGTGAATTCAAGGCCAGCCTGGTCTACATAGTGAGTTCCAGGCCAGATGGGGTTATAGGGAGACCCTGTCTCAAAAAAGACCAAGAAAAAAAAAAGTGTGTGTTTTGCCAACATGTATGTAAGTGCACCCATGTCATGCAGTGCCTGTTGAGATCAGAAGAGATCATCAGATCCCCTGGAACAGTTGTAGCTGGGAACTGAACCTGGGTCCTCTGTGATAGTGGCCAGTGCTCTTAGCTACAGAGCCCCATCTCAACAGCCCCAGGGCTAAAGATTTTGAAGCATAGATTTTTTTTTTTTGTAAGGATAATTATAGACATTACCCACCCCCAAAATCCTTTTAAAAACTAGAAAAACTGAGTAAGGAGTAATGTGGAAATGAGTAATGTACTGATAGTGAAAAAATGGTGAATCGTTTACATACTCATAAATGAACCTGACAATGATGAATGGGCTTAGACCGAGTGACTACTTGCTTGAGTATCTTTAGCCTTTTATAGTGAACCTGTGAGATGTTTGCACCTATCATGCTGGCCAGGTCAGACCTAGTTCTGAGCTCAGATTAGAGGGGATCCATTGCAGATGTAACTCAGGCTCTTCTGTGCTAGAGTGGTTTTGACTTAAGCTTACAACTCTGAAGCAAAAGTAGTTTCCTTTTAGAATATTCTTATGATATGACAAGTTAGATGTGTAGTTCTGAAATTGTAGGAAACCAAGATGCCAGGCCCTAGGGTGAGATGAGTCTAAAACTTTTAAGTCTAGGCTGCATTCTCTGCTAAAGGGAGGGACACTGAAAACAGTAGCTCTGATAATCCCTGTCTTGCAGAACACTGCCAGACTGGCAGGAGAAAGTGGCCTGGTCATAAGTGCAGGCTCCCTGCTCTGTGGGAAAGCGTCTTGGTCAACAACCCTTAGTTCATCTCCTTGTCCTGATCCGCTACCCTTAGCTAAGAGATTAGGCCAGGTTAAAGGTTTATTCCTGACTAAAAGCTAAAAGTTCACCATGCTCTTAGCTCTAAGAAAGAAAACATTGTGGCCAATAAATCATTAGATGGGCATTGAAAACCTTGAGTAAAAGTTTAAGAATCCTTCTGGTGCCAGCTAACAGACTAAATGTCCTGTTTCTTTGTATCCTAAATCTTTGTATGTGACTGCCATATCCCACAGTTTAGTGACTGCTAGTTCCTTGGTATGTATAAAAACCATCTGAATTTTAAAATAAATTGGCTTGTTGAAAAGACTCAGGTCCCAGGGTCCAAGACTCTGTCGCTGATCAAGTCTCTCTGCCCCAAGCCAGTAGGTCCCCTGGTAAGCAAAGCAAACCCGAGTCCTGACATGAAATGAAACCAGTGATAATATTATAATGGTCTAGGGGGCTGAATTTCTTATATTTCATGTTATAAATTAATTTCTGGCAACAGTTCAGTAGGGGAAGGTCGCTTACTGTGAGAGAATGAAACAGAAGCTAAGAGAAACCCCTAGAAATAACTTTTACTATAATTGTCACATTTAATTTCTCTATTATCCTCTCTACCTATTTGTTGTTACAATTTGAAGACAGGTTGTCAATTTAAAAGAGAAACCTGCATTTTGGATAGGGTAAAGTATTAAAAATAAAGGTTGTGCAGTGATTGGCACATTCAAAGCTCTCTTATTCAAGTTTTAGTTAGAAGTTTCCTAGAGGACGTGACTTTGTTATTAATACTGAAACACTCAGTCACCAAGCTCTCCTTCTTTGGCTCTTCAAGTTGGGTGTGATCTGCTGCTTCTGGACTTCCAGGTGTTGTCATCCTGGTCTGCTATATCCCATCTTCCTAGATCTTCCATTTCTCTTTTCCTTTTAAAAAGTTTTATTTTAAGGGCTGGAGAGATGGCTCAGCAGTTAAGATCACTGGCTGCTTTTGCAGAGGATCCGGGTCCAGATCCCAGCACCTACATGGTAGCTAATAATTGTCTGTAACTCCAGTTCCAGGGGATCTGATGCCCTCTTCTGGCCTCTGCAGGCACTGCAGGACAGAGGTGCACTTATATACATGCAGGCATAACACTCATACACATAATTTTTTTTTAATTGGTCTGGGTGTGGTGTCTCACACCTGTAGTCCCAGCACTTGGGAGGCAGAGGCAGGTGGATCTCTGTGAGTTCAAGGCCAGCCTGGTCTATATAGTGAGTTCCAGGCAAGCTGGGGCTACAGGGAGACCCTGTTTCAAAAAGACCAAATAAATGAATAAATAAATCAAGAAATAAAAAAATTTTTAATTGTTATTTTAATTTTATATGTATGAGTGTTTGACCTACATGTATGTAAGTATACCACAAGCATGTGATGCCTGTATAGGCCAAAAGAGGGTATTGGCTCCCCTGGAAATGGAATTAGGGATGGTTGTTAGCTGCCGTGTGGGTACTAGGAACTGAATTTCAATCCTCTGAAAGAATATCCAGTGCTCTTAACTGCTGAGCCATCTCTCTAGCACTCCCTTTTTAGAAAAAAGATTTTAAAAAAATTTTTAAAGTTTATTTTTATTTAAAATTTTTGTAAATTTACTTTTTATGTATATGAGTGCTTTTGCATGTACGTAAGTGCACCTGTGTTATGCAAAGTCCACAGAGTCCAGAAAAGGTCATTGGATCCCCTGGAACTGGAGTTACAGACAGTTGTTACCCCCCTATGTGGGTGCTGGGAACTGAACCTGGGCCTCTGGAAGAGTAGCCAGTGCTCTTAACTACTAAGCCATCACTCCAGTCCCAAAGATTTATCTTTATTATTCTAATACTTTTGGCACTTATGTGTGTCTTGTGTGGGGGGTATGTGCACAAGAGTACAGGTGCCTTCAGAGACCAGAGACATTGGACCCCCTGGCACTAGAGTTATAGGCAGTTGTTAGCCATCCAACATGGGTTCTGGGAACTGAACCCAGTTTCTTTGCAAAAGCAGAAAGTGTTCTTAACTGCTGAACTATCTCTTCAGCAGAGATCTTGTATTTCTTAAAGAGCATATTCCCACAGTCTTTAAGCTAGGGGTTACTTGCATCTCCTATCTGCCTGGAATCCCCTTGCCTAAGGCTTTCTCATGGCTGACTCCTTATCATCAGTTTCAGTTTAAATACCACTTGCTTAGAGAATAATTTTCCTTTTACAGTCTAAAGCAGTTCCTTCTCCATTATCACCATGAGGATCTGAAATTATGTTGTTGTTATATGGGTTGCTTTGTTTTAACATACTTTATTATTTTTATTTTAAGTGTATGAGTGTATTGCCTGCATGTATGTAAGTGCACCCGTGTTATGCAATGCACACAGAGGTCAGAAGAGGGCATTGGATCCCCTGGAACTAGAGTTATAGATGGTTGTTAGCTGCTATGTGGGTGCTGGGAACTAAATCTGGGTTCCTGCAAGAGCAGCCAGTGTTCTTACTCATCAAGCCATCTCTCAAGTCCCTTGTTTTTTGTTTGTTTGGTTGGTTGATTGGTTGGTTTTTGGTTTTGGGGGGGAGGTCTTTTTTGAGACAAGGTCTCCCTATAGCCCCACCTGGTCTGGAACTTACTATATAGATCAGGCTGGCCTTGAACTTATAATTCTACACCTACCTCTGCCTCCTGGGTGCTGGGATTAAGGATGTGTACCACCATTCTGGGCTCATTGTTATATTTTAATTTTATTTATTTTCATATTTTATTTATTATATGTGTATGAGTATCTTTCCTGCATGTAAGTGTACTCATATTGTGCAATGCCAACAGAGGCTAGAAGAGGGCATAAGATCCCCTGGAACAGGAGTTATAGCTGGTTGTTATCTGCCATGTGGGTTCTGGGAACTGAATCCTGGTCCTCTGCAAGAGCAGCCAGTGCTCTTAACCACTGAGCCATCTCTCCAGACCATCACTGTTATATTTTAAATTGTCTACCATATCCCTTTAGTTGATTCCAGATATATGAGAAAGGATGTTATCTTGCTTTTCATCATTGAATTTCAAGTCTTTAACATATTTTTTATTAAAAAATATTTTTAAAAACCTCCTTTAACATTTTACTATACTATTAGCTTAAGATCTGAGCTCTGAAACTATTCTCTGGAAAGGTAAGCATTATTTTTCAGAGCTAGCCTCAAATAATTCTATGTAATTTATACTTAAAAAGTTGTATTTAAAAGTTCTGTGAAGGTGTTTCATGATTGTAATCCCAACACCCAGGAGGCTGAACCAGGAGGATTGCCTCAAGCTCAAGACCAGTTTGGGCACAATATACTTGAAAATACCATTTAAGGGATAGAAAGTTTAGGGGAAGACATTCATTTGCAAAAGCTAACCTGTCAATCACCCAGACTGACATGAATCTTTCCCACCTCTTCAGTGCCTTGGGCTACTCAATGTACATTCAGCAACAGGGCACAGGGCACAATGTGATCTTAAGGACATACCCTAAGGCCAGGGTACCCCTCTTCAATACAGACTTTTTCATAAGACATGGCCCATAGGGACATGAGTAAAACATGAGTTTTATTTCATTTTATTTCAATCTGGTGAGCAGATAATTCTCCATCTATAACTGCTCCATCCCTCTCCCCTCCAGTTAATCTCTTTTCAAGGATTAGTTTCTGTTCCATATGGAAAATAGCCATTAGGGCCCTCTCCCCTTCAATCCTTTAGTGACAAATATGAAGAGCTCATATCTTTACTTAAAGCAAGCTTTGCCACATGGAACAGCTGGATAAAAATGAAGATGTACGATGTGAAAAAAAAACAAAAACAAGCCATCTGGGAATACAGCTCAGTTTGTGGGTCTTCCTTATTATTGCTCTTGACCCTCTGCCAGACAGTCCCCGTGGAGGGCACCATCAGTGAGCATCTTAGGCTACAGCTTCGTGACCCACAAAAGGAAGGTGCTTATCCATGGGTCTCTCTTTTAACTGCCAGTCCTCATGCTGTTTTGCCCAGACCTTGCTAATACTAAGGCTACAGGGTTTGGTTTCATGAAGGATCCCACTGGGACTTAGCACAGAAATAGAGATGTCAGCAAGTTTCAAGATGTTTCTTGATGATTGGAGTATCCTGACAGCTCCTTGGCTCACAAGGATGTGTAACGAACAGGTGTCATTCAGTCCAATAATCCAGATGTTCTTTCTCTGCCATTTGGCACGGGGTATACCCTGGGTATTAAATATGTTTAAAAGGGTGATAATGACATTAGTGACACTGGCTATGAGAAATAACCTTCTCAAATTGTTTTATGAAGTCAGAACACAGACAGCTGTGCTGCTTATGCTTCATGTTTTTCAGCTCCTGGTATTACTGCCTTCATATCTGTGGGTGCGTATTATTAGTACCGTAATTGATGATGAAAGAAGAAAAAGAGGAGCTAGTTTTGCTGGAATGTAGGTGAGTTAGAAACCTAACAGTTGTAACTAGGCAAAGAGTTGGCATACTACCAAGTTGAACTGGCTGATGAGCAGCTGCATGGCATTGCTGAGAGGTGGCAGCAGGTGCTGGTGGCAGCCATGGCCTGGCCTCAGCGCTAGGCCATACTGTTCTGGCCTGCTCATCGCCAGCTCTGTGTTGAATACAGGCCAGTCCCTGGACTGCAGCTGATCACAGAGCAGAGAGCATGTGACTACCAGCACCTATACCCCCAACCTTCCTCATCACTTTGATACTTTTTCGGGGGGAAGGATAAGGGGAAGATAGGTTTTCATGTAGCCCAGGTTGGCCATGAACTAGCTATGGAGCTGAGGTTGGTCCTGAACCCTGATTTCCTGTCTCCATTTCCCAAATGCTGGAATTACAGGCATGCACCACCACTCATGGTGAGACAGGCAATTTTTTTTTTTTTTGGTCTTTTTTGAGACAGGGTCTCCATGTAGCCCCAGCTGTCCCGGAATTCACTATGTAGACCAGGCTGGCCTTGAACTCACAGAGATCTGCCTGCCTCTGCCTCCCAAGTGCTGGGATTAAAGGCGTGCGCCACCACACCCAGCCGAGATAGGCATTTTTTAAAAATAAATAATTTATTTATTTTTATTTAATGTGTATGAGTGTTTTGCTTCCATGTATGTGAGTATACCACATGTGTACAGTGCCATGCAATGCTTGTAGAGGCCAGAAGAGGGTGTCAGATCCCCTGGAACTGGACTTACAAACAGTTGTTAGCTACCATGTGGGTGCTGGCAACTGAACCTGGGTCCTCTGCAAGAGCAGCCAGTGCTCTTAACCCTTGGGTCATCTCTCCAGCCCTGAGGCAGGCATTCTTTTTTTTTTTTTTTTAATTACACAATTTTTGAAAATGAGGTGTCAAACACTTGCAAAGACAAAATTTTTAAATAAAATGTATAATGCTACAAAGATTAGGTATCTCTTAGATATCTCTTAGAACAGCCTTTTTTTTTTTTTTTTTTTTTTTTTTTTTTGTCTTTTGGGATAGGGCCTCCCTATAGCTTCAGTTGGCTTGGAACTTGCTATGTAGACCAGGCTGGCCTCAAACTCACAGAGATCTGCCTATGCCTCCCAAATGCTGAGATTAAAGACATGTGTCACTACGCCTGGTTTAGAACAGCCTTTCTAAACCAGTATTCCACTAAATACATCATTGACAATTCGCTCAATCCTTCCAAGGATAATCCAAGCTATATAGATTAAGAGACATCTGAAATATGAAATATGATAATTCAAAGATGCCTAAGGGCATTAGGGTTTAAGTTTCTCAATTACTTAGTTGAGAAGGGTTGACATTGAACTATTAGAAAGTTAACTTCATCTTTGAGTTTTTTTTTTTTTTAAGATAGGGTCTCCCTGTAGCCCCAGCTGGCCTGGAACCTGCTATGTAGACCAGGCTGGCTTTGAATTTACAGAGATCTTTGCCTCTGCCTCTGGGATTAAAGGCGTGCGCCACCACACCCAGCTCATCCTTGCTTTTGGTGGTTTGCGGCACTGAATCACACAATTGTGTCACTCTCAGGAAGCAGGGATTGTATTTAAGCCATGTTGCTTCTCTTTTGGAATACAAGATAGATAATAAAATTATTTATAGACTTTTTTTCTGAACATTTTTTTTTCTCATAACAAAGTAACAGAGTTTCCCTGTAGCTCCAGCTGTCCTGGAACTCGTTATGTAGACCAGGCTGGCCTTGAACTCACAGAGATCTGCCTGCCTCTGCCTCCCGAGTGCTGGGATTAAAGGCATGAGCCACCCCACGCAACACTCATCTATTTATTTTTATGAGGCTTTTGGATACGCTAACATTCTCCCTTCTGAAGAGGTAAACCTAAAATCTTTTAAGGATTAGATACAAGCTCCCAAATACTTTTGACATTTTTGGCCCTTGGAACAGATTATGTTGTTAACAAGGACATTTTGATTTTTAGCCAAGAAACTAGCTACTTTTTTTTTTTTTTTGGTCTTTTTGAGACAGGGACTTCCTGTAGCCCCAGCTGTCCTGGAACTTACTATGTAGACCAGGCTGGCCTTAAACTCAGAGATCTGCCTGTCTCTGCCTCCCGAGTGCTGGGATTAAAGGCCAGTGCCACCACACCTGGCAAAACTGGCTACTTTTCCTTGGGGGTCTTTTTACCCTAACTGCCTAACCAATTCCTATCTCCTATTCTTATTATGCCATCCTCTGAAGGGGTTACCCAAATTGCCAATAGGGAATAGGCACAGACTGCTCTGGCTTCTTCCATGCTGAACAGGAACGCAGGGTGAGGCAATTGGAGTACCCCTTCAGTGGGTCTATCTAAAAGACTCCCAAATTGCATAACTCTTACCTTGAATCATGAATAGGAGATGTGACAGAGAAGTAAAGGCAAGAGTAATTAGCATTACAAGTTCTAGACAGGGAACTAGAAAAAAGTCAGAACGGGGCAATTTTAAAATGTTCATATGAGAATCCATTGGACTTTCTTGACAAGGGGTTCCAAAAGCATCCCTCTATTGGGCTCCTCCTCATTTTTCTTTTGTCTTCCAAGGCTGGACTCTACAGTGATGGATTCAGGATTTGCTTTCAGGTTTTTGACAGCGAGATAAGAGGGGTTGCTGAGATGTATGTATGACCTGAGGGTATGCATACTGGATAGCTTTTACCCAGCATGGGTCATGTCTTTTCTTCCTAGCTTTCCACAGATTGTATACTTTAGCCCTCTCCAAATCCAGGAGGCCATGTGTGATTAGGGTCAAAGAACATGCAGTTGGCTGGGAAGAGTGGCTGGGTACTCCAGTAAGGATCCAGTGACACTGTTTGGCCCTCCTTTAATGAATGAGCACAACCATAAACAAGCCCAATTTTGATGATGTTTAGTGATCAGGCTCAGCTAAAGTTGTGATGATGGTAGTTATTTCATGCAGAAGGGACTGCTGTTTAGCATCATCTTATTAAAAGGACCTGGATTTAAAAGAATTTGTTGCTAGGATCCACATATGAGGGAGAACATAGGTCATTTGTTTTCCTGAGTCTGTGTTACTTCACTTAGTATAACAGTTTCTAGACCCATCCATTTACCTGCAAATTTCATCTTTCTTTACTGCTGAATAGAAATCCGTTTAGGTTGTTTCCATCTCTTAGCTATTGTGAAAAGAGCAGCAACAAACATGGATGTACAAGTGTCTCTGCAGTAGGATGAATTCTTTGGGTATATGCCAAGGAGTGAGTGTCTCTACAATAGAATGAGTCCTTTGGGTATATGCCAAGGAGTGGTATAAACTGGGTCATATGGTAGGTTCATTTTTAGCTTTTTAAGAGTTCTCCACACTTTTCCATAGAGGCTGCATGAGTTTGCAGTCCCACCAGCAGTGAATGAGCGTTCCCCTTCCTCCACATCCTCGCCAGCATTTGGTATCATTTGTTCTCTTGATCCTAGCCAGGCTGACTGGAGTAAGACGATACCTTAGGGTGGTTTTAATTTGCATTTTCCTAATCACTAATGATGTTGAACACTTTTTGAGATGTTTCTTAGCCATCTTTATTTCTTCCTTTGAGAACTCTCTGTTTAGATCTTTAGCCCATCTTTAATTGGGTCATTTGGTTTCTCAAGTCTTTGGTTTTGAGTTCTGTATATATTCTGGCTGGATTGTTTCTTTTGCTGTACAGAAGCTTTTTAGTTTAATGAGGTCCCACTTATTGATTGCTGACCTTAATTCCTGAGCAATTTCTGTATGATTTAGAAAATCCTTTCCTACACCTATATCCTGTAAGTTACTGCCAATATTTTTTTCTGATAGTTTCAGGGTTTCCAGTTTCACCTTAAGGTCTTTGATCCATTTTGGAGTTGACTTTTGTACATGGCAAAAGATAAGGATCTACTATCATTCTTCTATAGGTGGAGATCCAGTTTTGCCAGCATCATTTGTTGAAGATGTTGTCCTTCCTCCATTGTGTGTTCTTGGCACCTTTGTCAAATATCAGGTGGCTGAAATTATGTGTACTCAGGTTTGGATCTTCAATGATGTTCCATTGATCTATGTGTCTGTTTTTGCACCAGTACCATGCTGTTTTTATGACTATAGCTCTGTAGTATACTTTGAGATTTGGTATAGTGATCCTCCAGTGTTGCTCTTTGTGCTCAGGGTTACTTTGGCTATCTGGGGTCTTTTGTGCCTCCATATGAATTTAAGGATAGATTTTTCTAATTCTGTGAAGTATGTCATGGGTATTTTGATTGGGACTGCACTGAATATATATATTGCTTTTGGTATGATGGTCATTTTCACGATATTAATTCTTCCAATCCATGAACATGGGAGGTCTTTCCATCTCCTGGTGTCTTCCTAAATCTCTTTTTTTAATGATTTAAAATTTTCATTGTAGAGATCTTTGGTGTCTTTGGTCAGATTTATTCCAAGATTTTTTTTTGCAGCAATTGTAAATGGGAGCATCTCCTTGTATTCTTTCTCCAATTGTTATTGGTATATAGAAAGGCCACTGATTTTTGTAGATTGATTTTATAACCTGCCACTATACTGAAAGTGTTGATCAGGTCTAGGAGTTTTCTGGTGGAACTTTTGGGATCTCTTAGGTATAGTATCATATCATCTGCAAAAAGTGATAGTTTGACTCTTCTTTTCCAATTAGTATTATTTTAATTTCCTTCTCCTGTCTTATTGCTCTAGCAAGAGTTTCAAGCACTATGTTGAA
>NW_008360324.1:6010351-6017002 GCF_000622305.1 Nannospalax galili | reverse complement strand
CCAGTTTGGGTATTAGAGTGATGCTGGCTTCATAGAAGGAATTTGGGAGTTCTCCCTCTGTTTCTATCTTTTTGAATAATTTACGTAGTATTGGTTGGAGGTCTTCTTTAAATGCCTAGTAGAATTCTGCAACTGGTGCTCTTAACCACGGAGCCAACTCTCCATTTAAGCGTCACTGTAATGTGGTGTCATGTAGTAAAAGCCTCAAGTACCCTTTCTCTGTGTGTGGAAATCCATTATGAGTTTTGCCTCCCCTTTGTAAGAGTGAAAATTCACATTCCCACACTGTGCTGTAGCTAGAACACAGGCATGCTTTCCAGATTCTGCCAATTAGGCAGATAAATGTAGGAACCTAAAGGAAGAAAGTCTGTTTTCAGGGTAACTGGTGCAGTGGTAACAAATGAATCCTGTTGTAGGAGACAGCAGCACTGTCTCAGGGGAGGCAATGTCAATTCTTGGTTCATAAATGGCATCAAAACATGAGCAAGAGTATTTGTCCTAGTGTACAGGGAGGCAAAAAACAGTAGGGCAGTTTCTTTATGAAACTAGTGTACTGGCTGCTCTTGCAGAGGACACCAAGTTCAGTTCCCAGCACCAACATAGTGGCTAAAAACTGTCCCTAACTCCAGTCCCAGGGTATCTGACAACCTCTTCTGACCTCCTCTGAAGGCATTACAGGCACATGATGTACATACCTATATGCAGGCAAAATATTCATACACATAAAATAAAAATAAATTTAAAATAAATTAAAAATTACTTTTTCTCACTGAAGCCCATTCTAACTTTAAAGCTTGAACTAAGCCAGGTGTGATTGCAAACACCTTTAATCCAAGCACTTGAGAGGCAGAGGCAGGAAGATCTCTGTGTGACTGTGGCCAGCCTGTTCTACGTAGAGTGTTCTGGGTCAGCCAGGGCTCCATAGAGAGAGTTTCAAAAGAAATTGAATTGACAACCTATTTCTATTTAATACTGGTCAATGTTTTCTCAATGTTACAAAAATGAACACAATAACTGATATTTCTTGCCAATGATAAAGTGTGAGCTTTCAAGCAAATGTTAATATTTTGGAAAACTTGTATTAACTACCTGGTGAATTTGCTATCTTACCAATCAAAACTTAAAAGGAGTGCCAGGCATAGTGGCACACACCTTTGATTACAGCATGTGGGAGGCAGGCAGGCACATCTCTGTGACTTCAAGGCCAGCCTGGTCTATATAGCAAGTTCCAGCCAGCTGGGGCTACAGGGAGACCCAGTCTCAGACAAAGAAACAAACAACAACAACAACAAAAACTTAAAAGGATTTGCTGATGGTGGAGGGCAGTGTTAAAGAATATGATTAATTTTTTTTATTTGGGGCTGGAGGGATGGCTCAGCAGTTAAGAGCACTGACTGCTCTTGCAGAGGACCTGGGTTCAATTCCTAGCATCCACATGGTGGCTATGAACTGTCCTTAACTCCAGTTCCAGGGGAATCCAAAGCCCTCTTCTGACCTCCACGGCATTGCACAACATGGGTGCACTCACATACATGCAGGCAATATACCCATACACATAAAATAAAAATAATAAATAAAATCTTTTAAAAATTTTATTTAATGAAATACGTTTGGAAGGCCTGCATAACTCAATAAACCAATATCTTCCCAAAGACCAATACAAATTCAGTTATGTTCAAATTATGTATGTCCTCTAAATGTAAAAGCCATTCAAGTGCAAGACAAACCAATGCCTTCTAACATAACAAGGCATAAGAAGCTTGCTGACAGTGTTTTATAACTGACTTGGTAATTAGCTTTTAAGAAACTACTACTTGTGGGACCACAAGATTGCTCAGAGGGTAAAGGCAATTGCCACCAAACCTGAGGACATAAGTTCAATCTCCAGGGCCCACATGACATTAGGAGAGAAGTGATTTCTGTAGTTCTCTGACCATTACATTAGTAATGCACACAGATACAAACATGCACCCATAGGAAAAGAGAGAGAGAGAGAGAGAGAGAGAGAGAGAGAGAGAGAGAGAAGTAATTAAAAAAGAAACTGATACAGATGAAAATGTTCTAAAAGTGGATTTTTGCCTCTGATAAGGTATTTTTTGTTGTTTGGTTTTTGATACAGTCCCTTGCTATGTAGACTAGGCTGGCCTCTCTTTAAACAAAATTTTTTTTATGTGTATGAGTGTTCTGCCTGCATGTATGTAAGTGCACCCATGTCATGCAATGCTAACAGAGGCCAGAGGAGGAGAGGGCATTGCATCCTTTGGAACTGGAGTTACAGACTGTTGTTAGCTACCATGTGGGTGCTGGGAACAGAACCAAGGTCCTCTGCAAGAGCAGCCAGTGCTCTTTACCACTGGGCCATCTCTCCAGCCCCTAAAACTATCTTTCAAATAGTCTCTTTTAAAATAGTACCACAGTCCAATGTTAGATTAGAATATATATTTCTTTTTAAAAATATTTTATTATTTCAATTTATTATGTGTATGAGTTTATTGCCTGCATGTTTGTGAGAACACCCATGTCATACAGTGCCTGTGGAGGTCAGAAGAAGGCAGTAGATCCCCTGGAACTGGAGTTGTGGATGGTTGTTAGCTCCCATATGGGTGTTGGGAATCGAACCCAGGTCTGCTGTAAGAGCAGTCAGTGCTCTTAACCACTGAGTCATCTCTCCAGCTCCCCACATATATATTTCTTATACTAATGCAATTTAGAAGTAGCTAGGTGCCATATTATTGCATAGATTAAAAAAATCTTTATTTTTATCTTATGTGTATGAGTGTTGTGCCTATATGGAAGTGTACCCGTGTCCTGAAGTGCCCATGGAGGCCAGAAGAGGGTGTCAGATCTCCTGAGTTACTGAGAGATGGTTGTTAGCTGCCAAGTGGGTGCTAAAGTTTTTCATTCTGGGTCTTCTGAAAGGGCAGATCAACCAGTGCTCTTAATGGTTGAGCCATCTCTCCAGCCCATATTGCATAGACTTTTATTGATAGAACAAGAAACAGTGATTGCCTTCAGACTTTGTCCTTCTTTAAAACACTTTTTAAAATAGAAAGTGTGTGTGCATGTGTGTGTGTGTGCGCGCGCGCACCGCACATGAGTGCATGGGCCAGGGGAGGCCAGAAGTGTCAGATCCCCTGAAGTTGGAGGTTGTGAGCCCACCAACGTGGGTGTTGAGAACCCAACACGAACTCAGGTCTTCTACAAGAGCAGCATGTGCTTTTAACTGTCGAGCCATCTCCCTAGCCCTAAAACTAAAAAAAAAATTACAATTTTTGTTTATTCTTTGTGTGTACGTGTGTGTGTGCACCATTCATACAATGGTGCACGGGTGGAGGTCATAGGACAACTTGAGAGTTCTCTGCATCCACTATGTGCATCCTGGGGGATGAAACTCAGAACTTAGGGCTTGGTAGGAGGCACCTTTACCTGCTGTGCCAGCTCGCTGGCCCCATGTTCCTCTTCTTTTGTATCTTCTGATTTGGTAGGTATATTGCCTAAAAAGAAACAGAACCAAAACCCTAAAGTGGCAATCTGGTGCGATAGCTTCTCCAGACATCAGCAGCCCCATCGTTCTTTTGAAATATGACTGTTCCATCTTCTACCTCACCACTTCCAAAATAAGACATAAAGATTACCTTCAACATTACACACCACTCTGGCCACAGCAAACCCCAACCTCAGGGCTCTCCAATTTCTCTGCTTTCCACTAAGGCACTCCAACATCGGGCCTCTGCCTTACCCTCCCATCTCCACCTTCCTCCTCCCTCTGGAGATCAGCCCTGGAGCTCTGTGGGGTGAGCGGGCCGGGGTGGGGTCCTATGCGGCGGGGTCCATCCCCTTGGCTAGAACACGATGGGAAGGGTCCTTCAACCTGTAGCCCCACCCTCTCCAGTCACTGCCAGGAGCGACTAACCGGGTAAGATAAAGCAAACACCTTAGCGCAGGTGACAAGTGACAGTAGCCGCAGTCGCCTCAATTCTTCAGGGCCACTGCAGATGCCTCAATTCCTGAAACTGCTGCAGCTGTAGCTGCAATGAGGCTGGGATCGCTGGGATCCCGTAGGATTGCCGCGCAACATCCCTGAGGATAGCCACGCCCCCAAGAGCTAGCCCCGCCCCTCCCCTGAGTCATAGCCTCGCCCCTGAGAACTACACCCCCCCACCCACTGCCCCGTATAGCTCATCCCCTGAGGGATAACCCCGCCCCCGAGGCATAGGCCGTCTCCTGAAGCATAGCCCCGCCCCCTATATCTGCCACCGCCGTCCCCCCTCCCCCGTCACGTCCCCAAGAGCTGCAAGGATTCCTGAGGCATAGCCCCGCCCCCGAAGGCTAGCCCCTCCCCCGAGGTATAGCTCCTCCCCTGAGTCGTAGCCCCGTCTCGGACAGCCGGTCTGATTCGAGGTATAGCCCCACCCCTGAGATATAGCCCCACCCCTTCAGCCACTCCACACCCAGGCTCGGTCTCCTACCCTCCCAAGTCCCGCCCTCGAGTTCTCTCCACCACCTGGGATCCTCTCGGAAGCTCGCTACCAGCCGGGTACCACATAGGGTAGCTGCGGGAAGCCGGTGACCAGCTAACGGTGATAACCGCGACAACTGGGCGCTGAGGCAGAGTCGCAGCGGGACCGTTCACACGTAACACCGCCCCTCACACTCAGAGCCGCGAGTCCTCGGGAGGGGAGCCCAGTACCTCCTGGGACGAGGCCGGACGTGCGAGCGGGTAGCTGCGGCCTGGCTCTCCTCAGCCAGCGGCGCCCGGAGTCGAATCTCGCCCCCGGGCCCTTGAGTCGCCCCGCCTCCACGTTGGGACCGTTACCGCCGTCCGAGCGAACGGGTCTGGGTGTCACCAAGCACCCAGTCTAGGGGATGGAGCCCTGTGGCCACTGCATTGGCGGTGCGGGCCCGGAAGACCCTAGGTGCGCTGTGCGTCGCTTTTCAGTAGCGACTGTGGCAGAGGAGCGAGGGCGCGAGCCGAGGCCCCCACGCAGAGCCAGCACCGGACCAGGTGCTGCGCTAAGAGTTTTGTCTGGCTTAGCCATGTTTCAGGCAACCCAGGGTTGTGCCAAGTCGCAGTCAGAGTCGTGCAGAGTGTAGCAGCAGCCATCAACTTAGGACGTGGATAAAGGTAGCTCTAGGATACTAAGGGTGAGGTGAATTATACTTAGTTCCCGCGGTCAAGGATTAATTAAATGCCTTGGGGGCTGGAGAGCTGGAGCGGCGGTTAAAAGCTCCCGCAGCTCTTGCACAGGACCCAGGTTTGGTTCCCAGCATCCACATGGCAACTAACAACCATTCATGACTCCAGTACCAGGGGATCTGTATGCCGTCTTTTGACTTCATGGGCCTTGCATGCATGTAAAACACGTAAAAAATAAATAAAAACAAAAACAAACAAACAAAAACCTTTGAGGGCCTGGAGAGATGGCTTACTGGTTAAGACCACTGGCTGCTCTTGCAGAGGACCTAGGTTTGGATCCCAGCACCCACATGGTGGGTAACACCTGTCCTTAACTCCAGTTCCAGGGGATTCAACACCCTCTTCTGGTCTCCACAGGCATTGCATGACATAATGCACTTACATACATGTGGGGAATACACTCATGCACATAAAATAAAAAAAAATAGAAAAATCTTTAAATATTTTTGAGATGACAGGAGTTAAGACATCATTTTACTCAAATTTAACTCCCACCCTCATAATTAGTCAGTTTTATGTCCCTCATAATCTCATCGACATTTTATGTTCTCTGTTTTTTTTGTTTTTTTGTTTTTTAATTTATTCACCAAACTCTGTTTTATTGGGCCGGTGAGATAGCTCAGCAGCTAAAGGTACTTGTTGCCAAGCCTGAGTTCCATACCCTAGACCCACATGTTGGAAGGCAAGAACTCCCACGAATTGTCTTCCACACATAGGATTCTACACACACACACACACACACACACACACACACACACACACACACCCCACACCATATAAATAAAACATACTGTTTTAACATGCCCACATTCTCTAATTTTTTCCTCCTAGGGTGCAGTTGGATCGTTGCAGCTCCTGGACCTGCTGTAGACTCCCTTTAGTACTTCATTATGTGGTAGTCATTAGAGGATGTGCTGCCAAACACAGTGACTGGGATACCTACATACCAGATAAGCACCTTAAAAACTTTCATTTCTTGGGTATCCAGGTGCTTACCCATGAAAACCCATTCACTTTTTATTATTTTTTAAAGACATTTCTCTTTTGAGCCTTAAAATCTAATAAAATTTGCCTTGGTGGGTTTTTCATTTGCTTGGACCCATCCCTCTACTCTCCAGTTTTTTCCTTTTGTGATGGAAACACTTATGCCATATCTGCTCCATCATTATATTCTAGAAGCGCTTGTCTGGTTCCCAGATGGAGAGAAATTTTGCCTTAGGGATGACTCGCATCTCACCCATACCTATTTCTTGTCTGAAATGCTGGCACTAAAACTGCTTCAGATTCTGGATTTTTAAAAAATATTTGCATATGCTGGGCTTGGTGGCACAGTGCCTTTTAATTCCAGCACTTAGAGGCAAGAGACAGGTGGATCTCTGTGAATTCAAGGCCACCCTGGTCTACATAATGAGTTCCAGGCCAGCTGGGGTTACAGGGAGACCCTGTCTCAAAAA
>NW_008360324.1:5968981-6010336 GCF_000622305.1 Nannospalax galili | reverse complement strand
AAAAAACCCCAAAAAACCCAAACAAAAATATTTACATAGAAAGAAGTATCTTAAAAAAAAAATAATCTTTTGAGAATTTCATACATGCATACAAGGTGTTTCAATCAAATGCATGCCCACTCCCTCTCCTCCAACTCCTTCCACATCTCCCTATCACTCCCCTCATGCATTCTTTCTTCTTCTTTTATTTTTTCCCCTGCGGGGCTTTTTGCTACTCTAACAGTCCCCCCTCTGAAGAGGTAACCCTAAAATCTTTTAAGGATTAGATAAAAGCTCCCAAATAGTTTAGACACCTTTGGCCTTTGGAATGGAGTATGTCGCTAAGAGGCCCAAGGACATTATGAGTTTTAGCCAAGAAACTGGCTACTTTTCTTTGGGGTCTTTTTCCCCAACTGCCCAGCCAACTCCTACCTCCTATTCTTATCACACTGTCCTCTGAAGGGGGTGGGGGCAGACTGCTCTGGCTTCTTCTATGCTGAACAGGGATGCAGGGTGAGGCAATTGGAGTATCCCTTCAGTGGGTCTATCTAAAAGACTCCCAAATTGCAAAACTCATACCGCCATGTGGAGGCAGGATCCAGTTGTTCTCAGGCAGTCCCCTGAGTTCTCAGCCCCAATGCCAGAGGGAGGCCAGAACCCGACACTCTGGCAGTCAGCTGAGATCACAGCCACTAAACCCCCTCTCAGGCTGTCTGCTAGGATCTCAGCCTTAGCCTACCACAGAAGGAAGTATCTTATGAGACTCAAGTCTCCAACGAAATGCATTTGTTTTATTAATATAATATAAATATATTCAAAAGGGCTTTTTTATGGAAAAAGATTTATTGTATGTAGGGGCTGGAGAGATGGCTCAGTGGTTAAGAGTACTGGCTACTCTTACAGAGGACCCAAGTTCAAATCCCAACACCCACATGATGGCTAACAATCATCTGTAACTCCAGTTCCAGGAAATCCAATGCCCTCTTCTGACTTCCCTGGGCATTGCATGACACAGGTGTACTCACATGCATGCAGGCAATACACTCATATGCAGAAATAAAAATAATAAAAACATCTTTTTTTAAAAAAAAGTAGCGGGCCGTGGTGGTGCGCACCTTTAATCCCAGCACTTGGGAGGCAGAGGCAGGCAGACCTTTGTGAGTTCAAGGCCAGCCTGGTCTACATAGTGAGTTCCAGGACAGCTGGGGCTACAGGGAGACCCTGTCTCAAAAAGACATAAATTAATAAATAAATAAGTAAATAAAAATAAAATAAAAAAGAAAGTAAAAAGGCCCAGGTATAGTGGTGTATGACTGTAGTCCCAGCACTCAGGAGGCTGAGGCAAGAGAATGTCAAGTTTGAAAACAGTCTGTGATATATAATGAGACTATCTGAAAGGACAAGTGAAAATACAATACAGTTTGGGAAAATAATTTGCAAACCATGTCTCTGATAGTCTATCTTGAATATTATAACTAAACAACAAAAAGATAACCCCATTTAAAAATCCAAATAGTGGCCAGGCTCCAGTCTAGGGGCTAAACTACTCAGGATGTTGAGTTACAAGTTCAAAGCCTGCCTGGGCTAGAGATTTGAGTTCAAGGCAATCCTGAGCAGCTTACTGAGACTCTGTCTCAAAAAAAAGTAAAAATGAGATATAATTGAATGATATAATGCTTAAAAAGAGAGAGAGAGAGGAGTTAAAGAAATATTTCTTTAAAGATACCAAAATAACCAGTAATAACAAGGAAACAGATCAGCATCTTAGTCATTCATTAGGAAAATGCAAATAAAAACTTCAGTGAAATATCACATCAAACTTACTAGGATGGCTGAAAAAGTAAATGTTGGTAAGGGTGTGGAAATTGGTTCCCTCATCCATTACAGTTGGGGATATAAAGTGATGTAGCCATTTTGTAAAGTAGTGCAGTACTCTTTTCACCATATGACCCAGAAAGTCCCTTGCTAGGTATGCAAAAAAGAGAATGAAAACATATGTCCACACCACATTAGGTACCTGAGGGCTGGAGAATTAGCTCAGTGGCAGAGCACTTGCCTAGCATGCATGAGGCCATGGGTCAAACTTCCAGCACAAGAAAAATTATTTTAAAACACTGGCACATAGGTATAACAGCATTATATACCACTGATAAAAATTGTGAGTAAATTTTTTTAAAAAATTAATTTTTAACTCCTGGCTTACAAGGAAGAATTGCCCTTAGAGATTTAGTAGATCATAAACAGCTTTATTATTATTATTATATTAGAAATTGAAAGCTGCCAGGAGCGAGGACTTCGCTACCTTGGTTATACTCTAGATACAAATCAAATGTAAATCAGTTGTACATCTCTCTCATTCAAAGAAGCAGAGTAAAATAGCAGTAGTCACTGGTTTATAGTTACCTCAAAATGGGAGGCAAGGACCAAGCCGCAGAAACTCATGTAGTCTTTTCACTCCATGCTGGAAGCCCAAACCAGGACTTTGTGCTTGCTAAGCAAGCTCTGCCACTGAGCTACTTCCTCAGCCCCCTGAAACTCAAAGGAAGCCTCTGACTAGGTGTGCTTTATGCCCTGTGTGCTCCCATTTCATTAACCAAAGGAGGTCATGTGGTCAAATCTAAAATGATGTGGAGAGTAATCTTCCCATAGAGAGAGAGAGAGAAGAAACAAAAAGGAGAAATGCATGCCAGTATGTTTAAGAAAACTTCCTAAAAATTATGCACACTTCATAATGCATATATGTCATGGTAAAACTTAGTATGTGAGCTGACAAGGTGGCTTAGTGGGTAAAGGCACTTGTTACCAAGCCTTATGACCTGAGTTTGATCCCTGGAACCCATGTGATAGGAGAGAACAGATTCCCACAAGTTGTTCTCTGACCTCCACACATGTGCTATGGTGTGTGCCCCCCCCAAATTCCTGGATTATTGCTGCTAAAAATATACAGATATAGTGTCTTGAAAATCTCTTTACTTCGTCTTCCTCTTCCCAGATTTTGTACTTTACACACTTCACACATTATGATACACACATCCTAAAACTAATCTTTCTCTCATTTTTCCTTTGCTCTCCCCCGCCTTTTTCTGGTCTTTTTGAGGCAGGGTCTCCCTGTAGCCCCAGCTGGCCTAGAACTCGCTATGTAGACCAGGCTGGCCTTGAACTCACAGAGATCCATCTGTCTCTCCCAAGTGCTGGGATTAAAGGTGTGTACCACCATGCCTGGCTTCTCCCCCCTTTTTTGAGATAGTATCTCTCTATGTACCCCAGCCCAGGCTGGAACTTGAAATCATTCTGGCTGTCTCCTGAGTGCTGGGATTACAGGCTTGTGCCGTCATCACTCTTAGCTTACAATGTGAGTCATGAGGCAACTATGGGAAAAAGTAATCAATTTGCGCATAATTATAGCACAAGTAAAATTTTAAAAATTTCATTTAATGTGCATGACATAAATAGTACCACTCAACCAAATTCTCATCTAAATAAAATTAGCTGCCATTATACTTTTAGTATAAATCATTAGACTAATGTTTAATTCTTTGATTAGTGTTCATGAGATGCATATATATAATTCTATAAGACTCATTAATTACTCCTTAATGTTTATTTTTTAATTTTAAAAAATATTTATTTTATGTGGTTGGGTATATTCCTGCATGTTGTAAGTGCACTTGTGTCCAGAGAGGTCAGAAGAGAGCACTGGATTCCCCTGGAACTGGAGTTACAGATGGTTAGCTGCCATGTGGGTGCTAGGAATTGAACCTGGATCCTCTGGAGGAGCAGCCAGTGCTCTTAACTGCTGAGCCATCTCTCCAGCCCCACTCCTTAATATTTGTTTAGGGCCTTCAGGTCTGCTGAAAATGTGCAGCTCATTGTATATGCTGCTTCCTAGGTTCCCATAATGTGGATGCAGCTCAGCGTAGAGCATTTACCTATGAAGTTCTGGTTGCCTTCCCCAGCAACACACACACACATACACACACACACACACACACACACACACGCACGCACGCATGCGCGTGCTTGCTAATGTGTGTGCAATTATCCATCCATTCATCCATTTTTTTTTCTCCCAGAACGTGTTGGGACTTTTCAAAGTTCCTGTGAACCTATCCTTTAACACCCCCTTTCAGGTTGAGGCTAGTCTATTTGCTCTAATGCTATCCACTACAGATGACAATGAACTTAAAACAATTGTTGAAATGCTTTCAGCAACCACCTAGGATGGGCAGGGATAGGGTTCATCCCTAAATAAGATCCTAGTTAAGTCAAATAAAGGCTTGAGAACTTTTGGGGACCATCAAAGAGATCAAATAGTGACACTTATATAAGAATGAAGTGCTGAGGGAGCGCCACCATGCCCAGCTATTCCACACATATAAAATAAACTAACAGAACTAAACTATTTATAAACCCTGAGTCAATTAGGAAAAAAAGATGGAAAAACCCCTGGAAGTAAGAAACTCTAAATCCAGTGACTATCTGAGAAGTCCTGGCAGTCATTTTATTGAGTATTCTACAACTCATTCTAATCTGCCACCCCTAAACTGATATCTCAACTGCACATCTATAAAAGTCAGAGAAAGGATGATTCATGAGTAATTTCTTTCCCTGGCTAACTGCAACAAAAAAGCAGGGCTTCAGAGAAACCTCAGCAGTATCTTATCTTGATCATGTGTTTGTAACAATACTTGTGTAACTGAGAGAGGAGAACTATTTCTGTGCTATCAGCAAGAAAGATGCCACCAGTCAAAACAGCAGGAAGAAAAGCTTGTCTGCCAATGAAGGAAGCCAGGTCAAACTTTTCATAAAGTCCTAACCAATGATTATGTAGCAGGGAGTATCTAGATGTATGCTTATCAAATGTTGGTTCCTGGATCAATTCTTGAAGGATAAATGACTAGGAGCTGCCACTGAAATGGCCATTGGTTTGGACTTGGTGATAGGTTCATATGATTTTCCTAGTACCAGATAAGCCTTTCTTTCAAGGTCCTAATGAGTAGCATTCTTTAGTCTCTTCTCATTGCACAAATACTGCTACAGATATGGCAAAACATGACCTCTTCACAGCCACGCCTTCCAGACACCGTTGGCCAGGGAGAAATTTGCCCACACAGCAGTCTTTCTCTGATATCCATTAAGTAGCCTTTTTCTCTGGACTAAGATAACTCATGAAGTGCCGAGGTCACTTTCAAAATAAGAAAAGGCATTTCCAGAACTTGGTCTTAGCATAGACACCTTTGGAAAGGGCACAGAAATGAGCAAACATTTCCCTCTTTCTCCTCACAGCTCTTTTCCCTGGGGACTTTGCAAATGAATTTAACACTAATTGGAAAACAAGTCAACTAAGGAGGCCGCTTTAAAACCTGTGCTGTCAGCTAAGGAGGCCGCTTTAAAACCTGTGCTGTCAACTAAGGAGGCCGCTTTAAAACCTGTGCTATCAAGCTGGGCATGGTGGCTGAGGCAAAACGACTACCATGAGTCTGAGACCAGCTTGGGCTACACATGATATTCTGTCTCAAAAAACAACAAAGAAGGAAAGAAATGAAAAGGAAAACTGATGTCATGGTACCCATGGCTCTTGGATCACTTTAGTTTTCTCTACTTTAACTACATCACGAAATAATTCCTAGAATGATCATGTGGAAACATGTGACTAACATACCACAGAAATGGCCACTGTCTCTCATCCAGAAAAAGGGTTTGCTTGATTTCCTTCATGATTGTACATGCTTTTCTTCTTAATGCTTTGATCTTGCCTACTTAAAGCATCCAATGACATGCAGACCCCTTCTCTGCACTATCTAGTCTCATGGCCAAGTCCTCATTTGACATCCTTGTCTTCTCTGCACATTGATCTCAGAGTGCTGACAATAAGCAGGCTTCTTCTATGGAAGATGTATTCTCCAGCTTTTAATGTCACTAAGGCTTTATTAGGAAGAGCCTTCCAAATGCTAGAGCCTGAAAGTTTTAGCATGAAAATCTTGTCAAATAATCTCAATAAGGAGAATTCTTTAGCTCTGAGTGTTAATGATTATCCTGCTGCTGCCTGTCCCAGCTATTTTATGAAATGGGTCACAATAATTTCCGTTATTAGCCCCGTTCTTGTGGACATCAGATTTGTATTGTGCTTAAATGTGCTTGGCTAAATGCTTGTCCGCATCAGCACAAGCCAGTGTAGGCTCTGAGTCTGGGCTGGCCACATCATCCACAATCTTAGAGCTGGAAGGGGCTTTTCCCCAAGGAGGACCATCACAAGGACACTGTCCTCTGCTTTCTTCTCCCTCATGGAATTTCATGCAAGGCTTGGATTTGCTTTCTATTTGACTAAATAAAGAGCTGGAGGGTTTCAGAGTCCAAATAGGATATGAACTCTTCCTTGGGTAGTCTATGTAGTTCCAGGTCCTTCAGCTGCCCTTAGACATATGTCCTTGCATCTATCTTGCTTTGAATTGGCTTCTGGAACACCAGAAATGTAAAGGTGACTCCGAAGTTCCTTTTAGGGAAACTATTTTCTTTTCCTCTGGTCAGCTGTCTGTTTCTCTGTTTCTATCTCTGTTTCTCTCTTTCATGTAAAATCCCAGACTGACTTTGAACTTCTTATCCTGTTGCCTCTACCTCCCAGGTGATGGAATTACAGTTGTATACCACCATGCCTGGTTTATGGGGTGCTGGGTATCAAACCTAGGGCTTTGTGCATGTTCAACAAGCACTCTACCAACTGAGCTACACCCCAGCCTCCATTTTACTTTCTTTTTGAGGGACCAGTTTTCCAACTAGCCAAACTCTACATGCTGGGGTGAAGAGTTACAAAATGCATTGGTGAATACCACTCTACAGTTTCCTTTTGTGTAGAATCCAGATGGTTACTGGCTTCCCTTGGTGAGACACCAGGGATTCCAGAAGGGCGCTGGGTGTGTGAGATCACAAAAATGCTCTTTGCTTTTAGCCTGACAAGTGCAATTGAATGGGGAAGAAGTTTCAGTGGGCAAGTGCCCAGTGTTGAGAAATGAAAAAGTACTTTCTGAGGTACTGGCTGGGAAGTGCCTGGGGAAGGTAAGCTGGACGAGCGAGCGAGGTTAGCCTGGCCAAGGTTTAGTGCTGAGGATAAAAGCCTCCCAGTACTTGGGTTTGGGGCACTGCTCCTGCCCACCTCGATCCCCATGATCAACTGTAATAAGCTTTTGTTTTCCCACTCACAAAAACTTAAGTCATTTGAGATAATCTTCCTTTCCTTGCAAAAAACTAGCTTCACAACTATATCTATGTTGCTTCTTTGAGCAAATCTCCATGAAACAGGACGATTTGCATGCAGTTGTGGTTGTGTACTGATGGGAACCTGGACTCTGAAGCGCTTCCTTCTGTGCATGGGGAAGTAGCTGCATCAAGGTTTGGTACCTGGAATGATTCTGGGAGGACAAATGACTATAAGATGAAATGGCCACTGGCTTGGACTTAGCAAAAAGTGTCATTTGATTTCCTTTATCACCAGAGAAGCTTTTCTTCTTACTGCTTTGATTAGTGACATTTTTCCTGTCAATATCAGAGCCTGTGAGTAAACTGTTGAAAACATGTTACCTCCTTTCTTGAGGGGCTAATTCTGTTTCAGATAGTCTTCATCATTTTAACAGAGCACTGCATCACCTCTGTAGCCTTTTCTAGTAAGATTCACAAAGAAGGAAGACTTTGCATCCAGACAGTTGATGCTGGGATCCAAATAGCCCTACTTTTGCTACAGCTGTTTTGGAGTAGCTGCTGCAGCTGGGGACAGGTAGCTGGATGTACATCTGCCAGATGAGACCCTGGCATGCTCCTCCATCAAAACCTTCCTGTTATATTATGGAAGCATTCACTGATTTGGGCTCAGGAAGCTGTTTCCTTTGAATGTCTGCATCTTTAGGATGATCTGGGTCAGTATCGCTCAGGGTTAAAAGGCATTCCGCTTGGGCTGGTTGAGGTTAGAGTCCTGAGGGCTAAGGCAGAGCCCCTGCTTCTGCCACCCTGGTCAAGTTTCTCTACCTAGTCACTGCATGTTGTGTCAAAACTCATATTTGTCTCACTAGCCAGCCTATCATAGGGGGGATCATTCATTTGGAAGCAAGACATATGCGAGGCATTCTTTCTAGAGTCTCTCTAGGGTCACAGCTACCTGAGCCCTTTCCCAAGAATGAAATAGTCTTCTAGAAATATCCTACAGCAATTTTCTGTCCAGAATTATACAAGAAGGAAAAACATATTTTGTGAATTCATTTTCTAGTTCTAAGTGGAGGAAGTAGGAATCCAAAGAATGCTTGGAGTTATGCACTACTGAGTTAAACACAATCATCTTATTGGTTGAGGAATGTTGTTCAATGTTATGTGATTCTCTGAACAGGTGCCTTAGGAAAATAACATTGGCTTTCAGAAGCTGGTCTGATAGACTCTGGAACTGCAGTAATTTTCTCTTCATCATTTTCTTGATCCATTATACAGACCCAGTGATCATACAGATCTGATGAAACGATGCTTCCTAGAATATCTTTTCAATTCACAGTCTATATGTACATGGACTCTAGAATTTAGTCTCTCCTTTAGCTCTCTGCAGGAATTCACATTGGCCAACAGCCTGAAGATGCCTTTTGTGAGGGAACCCTTTTTATTCAGACAGCAAAACATATCCAAGATAGGTTTGGGCAGATGCCATTCTCACAAATAGCTGGTAGGGAAAGTACAAAGAGCTGTCTGGACATAGGAGAAGGCAGTGTGGGCAAGTTGTGCAGGGATGCCAGGAGCCTACCAACAGGCACAGTTTTTGGCAGTGCTCCTTTGAACTGTCTTCTGACCCGATTCTCTCTGTTGCTGGGCTGTCATCAGGTGGATGGGCTTCAGGATGAACTGGCACTGCATCTCTTGGGTAGCTCTTCCATGAGGAAGGACTTATGGGAGCTGGAAGAGGTGGCAGAGTCCTTTGGGTCTGTGTTAGTACTGTGTTGCCATGCCTTGTTTTGATTCCATAGGGATAGTAATGCCCAGTGAGTGGGTATGGTACTGCCAGTTTTCCAGAATTGATCTGTAAGTGGCCATCTGTCTCAGAGCTAAGCATTCTTAGCATTGGTAAGGACATGATGATAACTTAATTTCCTGTGTCTGAATTCATTACTGTTATGGTTTTGAAATTACCCCACTTCTGAGATGGTTGGTGAATATTTTGAGGTGAATATCCTTTGGGTTGTCCTTCTCCTTGTCTAGACAGGTTAAGACTGTAGATACCACAAATCAGGGTTATTGGGGGTTACCTAGGGGTAGCATAGCACTGTGGGGTAAGAAACTGGAAAGGTCAAAAAAGTCATTTGTCCTTCTATTCTGGAGAACTGAAAGTGGCCCAAAGTTCACAGTGGGCCAGCCCAACACAAGGATGTCATGGCATTGGTGCTACCTTCTCCCGCTTTGTCTATACAGCTTGCTGCCCACATGTCAGCCAGTGCTTATTTTCTTCTTAAAGACATTATTGTAATTGACTTTGACCATGATGAACAGACTATTGAATAGAAAAGATGCCATTCCTACCTCTGCAGGCCACTTTTGAGTTCTACATAGCTGTCAATTAGCAGAGTCCTACTAGAGCACATAGAAAATGACAGAAATGCACCCGTGTCGATTCTAGTAGAACTCTCCCTGGTACTAGACTGTTTTTGCAAGGTTTTATCTAGGTTGGAGGTGGAGCATTCCTCCTGCTTTCTGCAAATGTTTTCATTTTCTTCGTCAGTGCTGGTGGCCACACCAGGCAGATGCACCTGTCCCTGATGACTTTGGAACTGACTCTACCAAGGCCATCAGGGTATCCAAGAGAATAGGAAAAGGTGACCCCTAATCCATGTCTTCACTTGGGGTTAAGGGAGCTGTGTTGGGGATCTAATGATAGATGGAGATAGAAGGGAGGCACTGGGGCCTCTTTTAGACAGGTCAAGGTTATAGGTATCGGGCTGGAGAGATGGCTCAGTGGTTAAGAGCACTGACTGTTCTTGCAGAAGACCTGGGTTTGAATCCCAGCACCCACATGGCAGCTAACAACTGCCCATAACTCCAGTTCCAGGGGATCCAATGGTCTCTTCTGTCCTCGCGGGCATTGCACGATACAGGTGCACTTACCTACATGCAGGCATAACTATTAAAAAAAAAAAAAGACTATAGGTATCACAAACCTCCTATTGAGAGTTACCTGGGAAGAGAGAGCATGAGGGTTAAGAAGCTGGTAAGGCTGGAAAGTGCTGCAAGCTCCCCATGGGCAATGACTGGTAAATCCCCACAGACACCAGCTAATGTCAGGGGATAAGATGCACACTGGTCTGGGGGCTACGGCGGTGAGGGGCACGAGGTCCCCTACTCAGTGTCCTCACTTTCTTGGCACCAACACAGAGCAGTTCAGCCACCCTTGGGTGCCTGCTTGCTGATTCTTTCACCCCCATATGGAGCATCACTGGACTGGGGTCCAGTCCTCCTCATCCCCGTTCCTCATTTCTGTCCTTTGTCCATGCTGATGCAGTCTGTGCTCAGGTCCTCTTAATTGGCTCTGGATCCCCTGCTCCCTGTGATTCTCAAGGATCTCTCTTACCATGTTTCCAGGTTTAGAATGCTTTCCTGGGATACTTTCACACTGCTGCTTGCTTTGCCTCTGGACTGTGGCTGGGGTGCTCCTCCCAGGCCGAGGTTGCACTCACCTGCCCCCATCCAGGTTAGGCTCTTGCTGTTTGTCCACCCAGTACCCTGTAGACCTCCATCTAGCAGGGGCGTTCTTCACTGCCACTCTCTGTTTGTGCCTATGGCTGGTGTCTCTGAGTATCTTGTGGGTATCCTAGGGTGTGCATGCAGCAGTTCCTCAGTACGCTGGAGCTGAATGAAGGAAGGGGGGTAGGATTTGGGGGTGCATTAAGCATAGGCTGATGTGTTCAGCACAGCTGGCCACCCTCCTGGACCATTCTTTCTTGGTTTCTTCTTCCTTCCCTTTACCGTATTCCTGAGTTCTCTGCTTCCTCCCAAGGTACTATTGGACACTAGACTCTCAGATGGGAAAACTAGGTGATCTACACTTCAGCCTTACAGGCTGCTGTCAAGCGTTGGTGTTTTTCTTCCTATAATGCCTTTTCCATTCCTATTCACTTATGGCCCCACTTCACTTTTCACTTGGAAAATTGCCAAGACTTTGCTTCTAATGTGCCCTTACCCCTACCCAGTCCTTCCTCTATACTGGGAATAAGATTGTGAAAAATGCAGAGCTGGTCTGGATGTGGCCCAGGGTAGGAAGTTCACCTGGAATGTTTGTCTGGGCCTTGGGTTCCATCCTCAATATCACAAACAAGAAAAGCAGGACTGAACATTTCCCAGCCCCACTTCAACTCCATCAATGGTTTTCCTTGATTGAAGAATAGAAGCCATCCCATTAGCCCACCACCCTCAGTTGGCTCTGTGCCCTTGTTTCCTGCCACTGGCCTATATTTGCCTTTCTGTGTAGTTCTACCACATGCTGACTTCTCAGCCTCCTCCAGCAGGCTCCTAGCCCCCATGTACTAGAATCTAGTAGTTTCAGACTTTCAGGTACCCTCCATGTCATCACCCAGGACTTGCTACTTGAACTTCATGGTTTCTTTCAAGCCTCACCTTCCTGACCAGCACAAAGAGCTCTTCTGTGGTGCTGAGGGTACAGTTCATCAGTTCTGGCCAATTTGTCCATTCGTAAGCAACCCTGTGTCTCAGGTTGTATTCTGTGGGTTGGAGGTGACTGTGAGCCCTTCAGGAAACTCCTTTCTCTTATAACTTCTACAGTGTTAAGAAAATTGATTCAGCTGACTATTTTCTTGCCTATACTAGAAGTTTCTTGAAGGTAAGAGCCCCTCAGTGCCTGCCCTGGCAGCCCTCCAGTCCAGCTGGCTGAGCTCCTCCAGACTCCATCTGCCTTGTGTTTGGGTCTATGCAGAGGTCTGGACCCATCAAATTGGATGGAGTGGGCCCTTGCACTTGTAAGATACTTCCATATGCCCTAGCCTATGCTTGACCCTGTCTTCCTAGCAATCAGAGCTCTTACCAGTTTGGCTGAGTCTTCACAGAGGGTGCTGTAGATTCCATGTGCTTCTCCCACCTTGTGCTGGGTTCGAGTCTGCTGCCAGGCCCATCTAGTTGCTCTCCGAATGCCTGACACCCAGTGACAGCAGTGTGGCCAACTCCAAGTTTTGGACACTGGAGTTTTCTGCTTCCTTGGAGCACCAGTGTGACCCTGATGGGGTAGGTCCCCAGTCCTCGAGACCCTACCTTCTACTGGATCCTCTGGCTTTCTGGCCTGCTCTTCTGTCCCATTCCTCTCTGGGATTAATTTAGCATTCTTGGGCTTTTCTAGCCTTTTCTTGCCTGCCCTGTCTTCTTTCCCTTGCTCTTTGTAGGTCTCCCACCTCAAGCCCTCCCTGGTTTCCTTTCCCCTCCCAGCTCCCTTAGGCTCCTCCCTTCTGCTCTATTTTTCTCCTCTTATTCTATCGTCCTCTCCTCCCAGCCCTGGTCCCCACCCCTCCCCACTCCCTGACTCTGAGGGTCTCATAGGAAGCTGAGGATGTCTGATTCACACTCTCTAGGACACCAGCAGGGTAAAGCAGACTACCCCTGACCTGTCCTCTTTAGTGGCTGGTGTCCTGGGTGATCAATGTCCTCTGTGAAGGCCTGAGTAGCACATGGAGGAGGCAGGCATGCACATAGGATTCTCCCTATCTGTCAAGCTTAATTTTTAGTTGAGGAATTGTATCAAATACACAGTCCCCAGAAGCCCTGTGTGAAAGAAGTAGACCTGCACTGTCTCCCTTCTCCCAGTAGGGAAACTCAGGCCCAGAGAGGTAAAGTTATTCTCCCCAGCTCATAGGTGAGGCAGCACCAGAGCTGTCTCTCTGGTTCCCTTCGGCATCACTCTCAGACCTGCTGCTCTTCTGTTCACAGTACAACAAGCACCTGTTTGTGCACATCGGCCAGTCAAGCCCAAGCTACAGCGACCCCTACCTCGAAGCCGTGGACATCCGCCAGATCTATGACAAATTCCCAGAGAAGAAGGGTGGCCTCAAGGAAGTATTTGAACGGGGACCCTCCAATTCCTTCTTCTTGTAAGTTCTAGGCAAGCCTGTTGGAGGTGCTATGTACAGAGAGAGGATACACCAAGGCATTTCTTCCCTCCAGGAAGAAGTTATCTGTTCTAGCATGTGGTTCTGTGAGAAAGTTCTCTAAAGCAGAGCCTCGAACAAAGAAAGACCCAGACTTTCATACCCTCTATTACTTCCCCTTGACAATTCAGTTTCTTTGTCTCCCATATATGGTAGCACACATACACTGACTGGGTGCTTTGTGCTAGGTCATCACAGACAGAGCTGTGTACATGCACTCAGGCACAGACAGACCATTGCTGTATTTCTTTTTCTTCGATCTGGGGAACCTAAGCACTGGGGCATCTTCCCTCCTTCCTTCCTTCCTTCCTTCCTTCCTTCCTTCCTTCCTTCCTTCCTTCCCTCCTTCCTTCCTTCCTTCCTTCCCCTTAGTGTATTATGAAGAGAACAGGAAAGAGTAGGCATGATGTCTTAGCTGTGAAGGAGGCAAGAAGAGAGAGAGGAGAGAAGAAGAGCAAGCAAGGAGGAGGATGGGGCTGCAAGTCCAGAGAGCTGAGCTAACAGAAGGAGGTCAGCTGTTTCCTTCATTTTCCTCCTTTCCCTCAGTCCCTCCACCCCTCTGTGTACCCCACCCCTTTTCTCTCTGCTGGAGATGAAACCTAGTACCTTCTGCGTGCTAAGCTAGCCCTTGTCCACTCAATCCCCTGCCCCCTAGCCCAGGAGGCCCTTTGTTGCTGGTGGTGATGATGGCAGCCCAACCTGGGCAGTTGTTCCTGTGGGCCAAAAAGCCCATGGCTTTGAGCTGGAAGTTCGGGGGAAACCCTGTCCTGCATCTCTAGGCCTCACTTGAGTCCTAGCCAGGCTTCTTTGAGTGCCAGCATCTTAGGAGGATGAGCAGAAATCAGAGAAGCAGGCATGTCAGAGGCCAGGGCACCTTGGCAGCCATCTGGCTAGCTGTCCTCACATGGGAGGGTTTTAGGTGAACAAAAGTGTGGTGAGGGACATTTGCTAATTGTGAGTCTGGTCAGTCATAGGCCCCACAGGCAGTCCTGTTCCCGACTTGGCTGCTCCCTCCTTCCTCTGCCACCTGCTGCTGTGAGCTGAGAGTCACTGCTTTTACTGATGAGGCTGTGGTGGTAGTCTGTGGACTTGCAGCCTGCCTGGGATCCTCCCCACTGCAAATGGTATGAAGGTTCAGCAGAGGAGGAGTTGGGGCCATTCAGGCCCAGCTCTGAGGAGTACTTCCCCCAGGAATGGGGACTGGGAAATGGAACCCCTAGAATCCTGTGAGACCTTGGCAGGGTAGGGGACTAACACCCATCTGGATACTGGGTGGAACCAGGAAGCAGGACAATACTCCAGACCTTCCTCCTACCCAGCCTACTGCGAACTTCTGGGCCTGACATTTCTCCCAGGCACATACAAGCACATGACAATAAATCTGAGCTCCCACAGTTGGTTGTGGCTGTCTCCACTCATTTGTCAGTCTCCTGATCCCTCACACCTGTTTCGGTCCTAGTTTGTGAGCTGCCCACCAGCATGTACAGCTATCAATAGGGTGTACGGGGTCATTCAGAGGTCAGGGCAGTGGAGTGGGGGCAACTGTCTTAGACTATAGTGGCAGGGGGAGACAGACCTGGGAGTGGAAGGATCTGGGCTCTAAGTACTAGTGGACATGTTGTGGGATGGGTCCTCTCTGGCACTGGTCTCCATCTTTTGGGTCTGTACAATCAACCCAATTCCAGGGCAGGTTCTGGGACAAATTTGGAACCTCATTTTAGGACAATCCCCATTCCTCAACCAGCTCACTAACTAACTGAACTTTGCCCCAAGTGACAAATTCCTTCATAGTAGAAAAAAAATGCCCTGGGATCTATTTGCTCCAGGGCTCCCAGCAGGGCTGACATGGATGAATGGGTGTCTTGAAGGGGTCATAGAGTAGGAGGTGATAGCAGAAGAGCTGGAGTATATTTGAGATGGGGACTTACTCGGCTGGGGTCCAGGACTCAGGAGTAAGAAAAGTAGCTTCCTTTGCACCAAGGGACCTTCCTCTTGCTCAGCACCACTCAATAAAGCACCACTCAATAAAGGTTGACTGCATTCAACCTTTATTGAAAGACCAGGAGTGCCAGGCACTGAGTGGGGTTCTTGGAGAACATGGTTCTTACCCCAAGGACCTTCCCCTGAGAAGATCATGCAAGCATGGGAGATGGAGGAGGTTGTGTAAATAGCTCCTGAGGTACTGAGGCAAGAGCACGTGTGTGGGGAGCAGCCTTGGGGGCTCTTTGATGCCGGTTTTCTTCAGCATGGTGCACAGAGAGATCTTTTAGGTGCCACATCCACTGATATTTCTTCTTTGATGCTTATGTAATCATTTTCTACTTATACTGACAAAAACAGAATCCTTGCCGTCATTGCATTGCTTAAGATGAAATTAAGGAATGAAACTTTATTTTAAAAGCACCTGAAGTCAAGTGCATGCCCTATAATCCAGCACTTGGGAGGGAGGCTGAAGCAGGAGGGTCACAAGTTTGAGTCCAGCCTGAGCTACAGATCCTGTCTCGAAAAAGAAAAACAAAAAAAAAAAAAGGAAAGAAAAGAGAATAAGATACCATGAGGGCACAGGAAGACGTGGTGGATGGTTATGAATATAGCATTGCTCAGAAGCCTGCGGCCACAGGGCCTGTAAACTGAGAGTCAGCACTGTTTTATATATGACTTTCCTCAAAGCTCCTACCTTCCCAGGTGCCTAGCTTTTTAGTTTTTGGAGACAAGATTTACTCTGTATCTCAAGCTATCCTGTAATTTACTATGTAGCCTGGGTTAGTCTCAAACTTATGGTCCTCTGCCTCCGCCTCCTAAGTGCTAGGATTACAAGTGTAAGTGACTTGGGCTGGAGAGATGGCTCAGCAGTTAAGAACACTGGCTGTTCTTACAGAGGACCCGGGTTTGAATCCCAGCACCCACATGGCAGCTAACAACTGTCCCTAACTCCAGTTCTAGTGGATCTGACAGCCTCTTCTGACCTCTGCAGGCATTACACGACATGGGTGTACTTACCTACATGCAGGCAATACACGCATACACATAAAATAAAAATAATAAATAAAATAAACAAGTATAAGTGACTGTGCCCAGCCTGCTGGCATTTTTTAAGGCATGGTCCATATTTCTGCTCCATGCTTTTAGCCACAGTGCAATCTGAGCACAGAAACTGTCCTTCAACTTTTTTCAGGCCATTCTGACTAACTTGGTCTCCTAGGATGGTTCTAGATCTAGTTCACTGCATTTATAATAGGAAGATCTCAGGCCATGACTGACCCACGTCTGCCAGGACTCAACAGGTGACCTGCCTGCCATGTTCTATTCTGCCTACCTGCTCTTCCTCATAGAATCGTGATGGAGTCAGAGTGGGAGATTAAAGTCACCTGAGTATGGGAGTGGAGAATGTTTAATAAACGGGACTGTTTGTTTCAGAGGCTGAACATAGGCTTCAATGCTGTTGTAATTTTCTTTCTTTCCTTCTAATGGCTCCATTTAAACCATGCCCAGCACAATGAGCCATTTGCAATTGTTTCATCATGGAGATAACCTTAAAGAAATATTTCCTCATTCTGTTCCACATGTGCTGTCTTTAGAATGTTTGTCTGCAATAGTAAATGCATGTCCTTATCAGCAATTCTTGTTGCTTCTTAATTTCTGCATTGTACCATTAGTCAAATAAAACCCCCCACTTCACCCCTGCCAGTTTGCAGAAAGTCTTATGCTTGGAAAACTGCTCCACAGGCTAGAAAAATAGTGTTTGAGCATTCCCTAGTGGCCACTAGTAGAACTACCTTGCCTGGTGCTCTATTCTGCCCACACCAGGGTTCCACAGATTCCTTTATCAGAGTTCTGAGTAGCAGAACCTTAATTATGGTCTGCAGCTCCCTCTGCATTTGTACATTCTGGTTCATGTGGTAGTAATCTGAAATCAGTTGTGTGAGTGTAGGGGAGAGCCCTCACCCTAAGAATTAGTCTTTTGTTGCAGGAAAATAGATAGAGTTAGAGTTCATGATTTCAAGCAAATTAAGGAAGACTCAGAAGACAAATATCATGTTTTCTCATATGTAGAATTTATACTTTTTATATACAAATAAATATAAATGCATGAATATACATTTTCAAAAGACACAAAAGTAGAAGGGGAACTATTTGGTGTAAGTAAGAGGACTTGAAGAAAAGGGAAACAAGACAGTAATGGGGGTGAATATGAACCAAGCACGTTATATATGTAGTCGACTCTGTCTTAATGAAACTCTTTAGAAAATTGTCATTGCCAGGTACAGTGGCACATCCTTCTGATCCCAGCACTGAGGAGGCAAGAGTGGGAGTGTTGCTGCAAGTTTGAGACCAGCCTGTTCTACATAGCAGGTACCCAGAACAGACCCCTATAAAACAAACAAAGGAAAAGCCAGTCTTTTGAAATATATGTTCCTTCTGATTTGGAAGTCTCTGTACTAGCACAGATAGTGATTTGATGTGGGTCTAAGTTCTGGTGTTAGAGATCCCTAAATGGTAGGATACATAGACACACAATTCCCACTTCTGATTCCCAAGGCAGTAAACTGGTTCATTGGCAGTGAACTGGTTCATGCAACACTGTCCTCCATCTGCTGGATTGGGAAAGCATTGTACTTGGAACTATAGCCCTGAGTCCGTCACTTGTCAATGGCATGACCTTAGCCAAGGTGCACCTAACTTCAGGGAAGCTCTTTGATAAACTGAGGCTGCTCTATCTTTGCTGCATCCTTTGCTGAGAGGGAAGCATAAAGGATAATTTTCTAATCAGCTCAATAGATAACAGGAAAGAAAGGAAAAACACTGTGTCTGGGGATGGATGATGAGCTGGCTGAGAGGACCAGTGAATGGCAGGACTGGCGAAGGGCCCCACCATCCAGGACAGGGACTCAGACTACTGCCCTGGTAGCAGAAAGACTCTGTGAGCTCGTTTAGACCATAGAGAGATGCAATAGAGTTGTGGTTTAAAGAGTTAGGAGATGAAGTAGAGGAAGGGAAGAGAACACTGGAGGAGACTAAGCTTAGAGGTTGAGTCCGATGTGAAAAGAAAAAAGGCGAAAACCTAGTAGTGCCATAGAGGTGCAATGAGAGGCCCACCCAAGACCATCAGTAGGGTCCAGTGACAGGCTGCCTAGAGGATGAGATGTTGAGGACTTCCCAGCATCCTATCTGCCAGTCCCCTGTTCTGAGATTTCTGTCCCCATTTTTTTTCCCCCACTATCAAAATTGCTTCTGGGCTGAGAGATGGCTCAGGGGTTAAGATCACTGGCTGCTCTTGCAGAGGACCCAGGTTGGTTCCCAGCACCCTCATGACAGCTAACAACTGTCCTTAACTCCAGTTCCAAGGGATCCGACTCCTTCTGACCTCTGTGGGCATTGCATGACATGGGTGCCCTTATATACATGCAGGCAAAACACTCATATACATAAAATAGATAAATAAAAAAATTTAAAAATTGATTCTGAAAATGTTCTGATAAACTCATTAAAATAAAAACTGCTACTACTGATGTACATGTTTGCAGTTTAATAAGAAAAAGTCTTAGACTATGAAACTCTCTTAGAAGCAAAATTGGAGACTACATTGCTAGGTATGTTGGTATGTATAATGATTTGAATCTGAAATTTCTTCTGAAGGCTCATGTTTTGAATCCTTGGTTGCCTGCTTGTTCGGTAGTTTGAAGACTGTGGAGACTGTAGGCAGTGGGGCGTGGCTGGCAGAAATAGAGCACTGGTAGCGGGCCTTTGAAAGTTATATCTACCCCTGGCTACTGATTATAGTCTCTGCTTCCTGCTCAGCTGGGATGTGAAGAAGTCTCTTTCGTGCCTCCTGTCTTCCCCATAATGATAGACTAAAATATCTGAAGCTGTGAGCCAACATAAATCATTCCTCCTTAGTTCTGCCAGGTATAATAGCACTTGGGAGGCAGAGGCAGGCAGATCTCTGTGAGTTCAAGGCCAGCCTGGTCTACATAGTGAGTTCCAGGTCAGCTGGATCTCGAAAAGACCCCCCCCAAAAATAAAAAAGTTGGTACCAATGGATGGTTGTTGCTATTATAAACCTGATCCTGTGGTTCATAGGCCTTTGAAATCAGTTTGTGGAAGTAATGTTGAAGAGTTTGGAGGTGTAGGTCAGAGAAGTCCCAAAGTGCTGTAAGTGGAGCTTAATGGGACCAGAATGCCTGTAGAAATGCAGACTGCTCATGACGTTTCAGGTGGGACAGAGTTCTACTGGGAGAATGTGCTAGAGGCCATTTGTGTTACATTCTGACAAAGAATCTCTGTTCTGCTGATGTCTTGAAATTTGAGTGAAGCTGAATTTTTAAAAAATAATGGGCAAATAGAGGAAATTTCAAGACAGTATAATGTTCAGGCTGTGGCATTACTATCATTCCTTTCTAGCCAGGTTCATAGAACTGAAGGCAAAAAGTGAGGCAAAAAGATTTGAAAACTACATTTGGGCAAGGAAAGAAGTGTAAATGCAGTTGAAGTTACAGACAGAACAAATGGAGACCAAGGGGCTGCAACTTTTTAGAGATTAGTGCCATTAAAGAGCAGTGGTGCACTTTGCACTAGGACAACAGGAATACTGTTTGAAGGCTGATCCCTCCTAAAGTAAGCTCTGGGGTGTAAACTTGCGAGCCCATTGGAAAAGTCACTTCAAAAGAGAGTGCGGAAGGGCATCCTGTTGGACAAGGGTCACCTCAGGCAATGTTTTCCAAGATTCAGGTGCATAAGAGATGTAATTCATAGGGGCCTGGGCACTTCTCAAGCTGGCAGGAGAACTAGGCATCATCCATGTGATACTACTTTTTCAGGCATGTGGAATGCAAAGGATACAGGGTCATGGGGGCTTGCACCAAGATTTCAGAGATAGGTTTGGGAGTCTGGGGTTGGATTCCTGTGGGGAGCCCCCAGCAAGCTGGGCATGAAACTGTGAAAGTGAAGCTTAAGTTGCAATGGAGACCCCAGGATATTGGAGATGCCAAGAATGTGGGACATCTGCCAAGAAAAGCTGCAGGCAACAAGAGGAACCTGCCAAGAGAGAGACCACATCTGCTGCAAATGGCAGGGCCATAGGGGCTGGGCTGTCCATGCTTCTTGGAGCTCAGATAATGCCACTATGGGCCCCAGAAGAGCTGGATATGGAGCTCCAAGGGTTAATGTTTGCTCTTCTGCATTTCAGTCTTGCTTTGGTACAATCTAAATCTATTTTTTTCTGTTTTCTTATTCCTTCCTTTTGGAATGGGAATGTTTACTCTGCCATTGTATATCAGAAGTATGTCTATTTTTCTTTTGTCTCTTTTGAGACAGGGTCTCCCTGTTGCTCCAGCTGGCCTGGAACTTGCTATGTAGACCAGGCTGGCCTTGAACTCACAGAGATTCACCTGCCTCTGCCTCCCAAGCGCTGGGATTAAAAGCATGCACACCACGCCTAATAGCTTTCTCTCTTTTTTATGAATCTTATTTTTATTTTTAGTTATGTGTATATGTAGGTCTGTGTATGGATTTGTACACATGAGTGCAATGCTAAAAAAGCCAGAAGAGGGTGTTGGATACCCTAAATCTGGAGTCATAAGCAGTTATGAGCCACCCAATGTCCTCTGCAAAGCTATACATGCTCTTAACCACCAAACCATCTCTCCAGCCCCCCAAAATGTAAAGATAATTACTTACTGTTTTCTTTGAGACAGGGTCTCCCTGTTCCCTCCACTGGCCTGGTACTTGCTGTGTAGACCAGGCTGGCCTTGAACTCAGAGAGGTCTGCCTGCCTCTGCCTCCTGAGTGCTGCAATTAAAGGTATGTGACCCCATACCCGGCCTTTGTTTCTGTTTTATGAGATAGGGTCTCACTATATAGCCCTGGCTGGCTTGGAACGCACTGTGTAGACCAGGTTGGCCTTGAATTCAGAGATCTTCCTGCTTTTGCCTCTCAAGTGCTGGAATTAAAGGTGTATACCAGGTACTCCTAGCTAAAAGATTCCCTGAGTCTCAGAAGAAGCTTCAACTTTGGACATAGGAACGTTATTGGGACACGAAAACTTTGGAAGCTTTTGACGTTGCACTAAATGCATTTGCACTGTGAGAGTCATGTACTATGTTCCCCACTCTATGCTCATGTTTTCAATGTTCAAGCCTCAGCTTGGGGTGCTATTTTGAAAGTTGTGGATACTTTAAGAGGTGGGGTGTGGCTAGTGAAATTGGGGCACCAGTGCCTGGCCTTTGAAGATTATAGTTCTGGCCTGGATTCTTGACTTCTTAGAGTATATCATGTGAATAGCTGCCAACGTATGCTTCTGCCACCAAGGGTAGAACACGGTGGAACTTTCCTGCTATGCCTTCCTTGCTATAAGGGACTGAAACTGTCAGTGAAAATAAATCTCTCCTCCCTTAATTTGTCTTTCAGGTACTTGGTCAGACAATGAAAAAGTAAAAATAATATAGTATCTAAACAGTTGCCTGACTTTTGTGGGGGCCTTAGCAATTTTGTTTCCTGTTGTTTAGGAAACAGCCAAATTTCACAATAGGCTTGGATGTAGGGATTGGCAGAAGCAGCCCATCATCTGTGCACATTTCATTTTTTTCTTTATAAAAATTATTATTTTTATTTATTTTATGTGTATGAGTGTATTGCCTTCATGTATGTAAGTGCACCCATGTCATGCCATGCCAACAGAGGTCAGAAAAAGGTATTGGATCCCCTGGAACTGGAGTTAAGGATGGTTGTTAGTCACCATGTGGGTGCTGGGATTGAACCTGGGTCCTCTGCAAGAACAGTCAGTGTTCTTAACCTCTGAGCCATCTCTCCAGTCCCCCATTTTTTTTCTTATTGTGGTGTTGGGGATGGAACACAGGACCTGCCAAACAAGGGCTCTACCACTGAACTACACCTGTAGCCTTGTCTTTGTTTTGTTTAAGCTCTCCTGATTTATCTCTGGTTCAAGAGTCTGTGCTGTGACCCTGGAATTCTTAATTCGGAGCCCATCCCTCTGACAAGGCCTGCCTATGATCTTACCTTCCCATATCTCCCAGAGGCAGACCTCAACACCAACATCAAGGATGAGGGCAGCTCCTTCTATGGGGTCTCCAGCCAGCATGAGCGCCCCAAGAATATGATCATCACCTGTTCCATCAAGATCTGTCTGCTCCTTCAGCAAACAAGTGGTGGAGAAAGTTGAGGTAGGAGGCCCCCCTGTGGGTATGGGGCAAAGGGGGAGACCTGTCTACTCTCCTTCCTTAAAGTTCTTCTGAGGGCAGAATTGCTCAGAACAGCCTGGCTCCAGAGAGGTGGGTCCCATGTGACTGCCATGTGCCTTCAGGAAGATCGTGCCTTGAGTGTGAATCATCTGCTTAATTCCTAATCTTAACTACCTGTCCTGTACTCCAGATCCCTGGCTAAACTTTCCAGCTGGGACTCCTTCCAAGCCTTCCTTGCAGGCATCCCACACCTTCTAGAGCAGGGCCAAAGCACAGGCCAGCCCAGGGATTCTCCCTAATCCAGATGTTTTTCATAGGGAGAGGAGAGACCTGTCTCTAATCACACAGCTCACCAGAGGCAGAGGCAGGTGAGAATGAGTGTTCAGGGTCTGTTTCCTGCTCCCTTTTTACTTCATGAGTGCTGAAAACTGGTCATGGGACTGGGAGTATAGCTCAGTGGTAGAGTGCTTGCCTAGCATGGATTCAATCCTCAGCACTGAAAAATCATCATCAACAACAAAAGACCTGTTTGTGCTCTTGGCTTTCTTATTCTTGAGTCTCTTGTGTAGCCTGAGATAGCCTTGAACTTTCTAGATAGCCTGAGAATGACCTTGGAACTTTTGATCCTTCTTGCCTTCATCTCCCTAGTGTCAGAATTACAGCAGTGTGTAACCATGTGCAGTTTTATGTGGTGCTGGGGATCTAACCCGGAGCTCTTCTCATGTTCAGCAAGCAATCTACCAACTGAGCTCCAGCCCCATGTCCCATATTTTTTTTGCCATTTGTTGTTGTTTTGTTTTATTTTTGCTGGACATGGAACCTTTGATGCTCAAGCTCCCTTGATGCTTGTCTTTTCCTCCCTCCCTCCCTCCCTCCCTCCCTTCCTTTTTTTCTCCTTTTTTATGGAAACTGTAGATACTTCCACCCAGCCTCCCTAGTGCTGGGATTACAGGCTTGCTCCTGTGCACTTAACTTGCTTTGTGATTTTTTTTTTTTTTTGGTTTTTTTGAGACAGGGTCTCCCTGTAGCCCCAGCTGTCCTGGAACTCACTATGTAGACCAGGCTGGCCTTGAACTCACAGAGATCCATCTGCCTCTGCCTCCTGAGTGCTGGGATTAAACGTATGCGCCACCACGCCTGGCCCTGCTTTGTGATTTTTAAAAAAATATTTTATTTATTATTTTATGTGTATGTGTGTATTGCCTGCATGTAGGTAAGTGTACCAGTGTCGTGCAATACCCACGAGGACAGAAGAGGCTGTCAGATCCCCTGGAACTGGAGTTACGGACGGTTGTTAGCTGCCATGTGGGTGCTGGGATTCAAACCCGGGTCTTCTGTAAGAACAACCAGTGCTCTTAACCACTGAGCCATCTCTCCAGCCCTGCTTTGTGATTTTTTGAGTGACCTGGAGACCCCACACTTGGGCAGTAGTTTCTACCTCTCTCAACCTAGTGGTGAGCATAAGCTCAGAGGATCCGAGTTTAGCTTCCTACTTTCTGGTAGATGTTTGGGGTTGTGGTAAAACCCTGTTTATCTCTAAGTAAGTGCCAAGTTGTCCTTGCTACCCATTGGAGCAGGCTCCAGTAACCCTATGATAATGTCATGAGAATGACAAGAAGATGGGACTAGGCCTCCCTCCCTGACACCTCTGTGGCCCTGAAGTCTGTGACCCTGTGCCAGTCCTTATGCTGTGCAGTGTCAGGCTGGTCACCCCTAGACCACATGGATCTGAATTGATATCTTCCCTTCACTGTCCACCAGGGATTGACAGCCACTTCTGTCAAACAGCTGGGTGCTGACCTTGTAGTGATACTAGGAAGGATTCTTCCCTGACTGGGGGTGGAAGGGGTCCCAACCAGGATGTATCTTATAATTGTTTGGAAGCTTTTGACATATACCAAAAGCCCTAACCCACACTCAGTTTACATCCATCCTAGGAGTGGAATCTGAGCAATAGCAATTTATTTATTTATTTATTTATTTATTTAACCCATTCCCAATTGCTGGGTTCCTAGGCATGTTCCACCATACCTGGTTTATGCAGTACTGAGGACTGAACCCAGGGCTTCATGCTAAGAAGTATTCTACTGACTAAGCTGCATCCCAAGCCCTTCTTCAAAGAGTCTTTAATGTCTTTCTTAGAATCAAAAGTTGCTTTAAAGAAAATTTTGAGTGGTTCTGTCATTCTTATCTTATTAATTTAGTTCAGAGAATTGTCCATCTAGAGATATTTATTTATTTATTTATTTATTTATTTATTTATTTATTTATTGAATTGACCAAAGGCCTTGCAAATGTTAAGTGTGAGGGGCTGGAGAGATGGCTCAGCAGTTAAGAACACTGGTTGTTCTTGCAGAAGACCCCGGTTTGAATCCCAGAACCCACATGGCAGCTAACAACTGTCCGTAACTCCAGTCCCAGGGTATCCAACAGCCTATTCTGACCTCTGTGGGCATTGCATGACACGGGTACACTTACCTACATGCAGGCAATACATGCATACACATAAAATAAAAATAATAAATAGAATTTTAAAAATGTTAAGTGCCTGCTCTATCCCCAGAAATAACACTTTTTAAAATATTAATTTTATTACTTTTGATTATTTGTATGTATGCAGGGGATTTATGTGCATATGAGCGCAGATGCCCAAGGAGGCCAGAGGTGTCTGATCCCCCTGAAGCTAGAATTACTAATGGTTGTGAGTCACCTGATGTGGGTGCTAGAAACTTAACTTAGGTCCTCTACAAGGATTAAAAGTACGTACTTTTAATCACTGAGCTATCTCTCCAGCCCCCAGAAATAACTTTTTTTTTAAAAAAAAGAACTTCTTTGCTTAACTTTACTTGTGTAAACATTTTGAGATAACTGTGGCTTTGCATGTGATCATAATCTCATGTAAGGTACACACTCAGTAGATAGTGACATTAGCAACTGGGGTACCTGGCATTGATGAAGTCACCAGCCTGCTTCAGATTTTACCAGTTGGATTTGCTCTGTGCACGTTTGTCCATGTGATTACCACCAGGGTTCAGACATATGACTGTTCCATGACACAGGCCCCTGGGTACCCTCCCCCACCTAAGCCGCATGTGCAGCACATTGTCCTATCTCATCTATTGCTACTACCCCAAGCCTCTAAGCTTCCCTCCCCTGGAACAGTGTCTGCCTGTCCTGTCACTGATGAAGAGAAGAGGTCTGGCTTAAATTCCATCAACTTCAAAAGGTAGTCTGCTCTTAGACTTCAGGCCCCCTGCCCTTTCCTCCCACTTGACAGTGATTGGATTGTGGCACTTATACATGGAGTTGGACTTGCTGGGGTGAAAGGATTCAAAACCTCTGCTGTCCCTGGGGTCCTGCAGAGGACTCTTGTATGGTAGTCTCCTTGGAGCCAGCCCCAGGACAACTAATGTGCTCCCCAGAAATTTCTGTACTCTGTGGGGAAAGAGGAGAAACCCAGCAGGCCTGGAGAACTCACAAAGGGTTTCCTGGTTCATCTGAGAACCATCAGGGGCTTCGGGGTTGGCAGTCCTAGCTTCTGTGCTCACTACGAAAACAGCCACTATTCAGACCACACCCACCCATCCCCCTTCCATGGTCCATGGCCACCTTCATTCATGGGCTGAAGTATCTGCCCAGGAAGTACATAGGAAGAGTCTTCTGGGGAGCTTCATCATCCTGCAGGTGCACAGTCCAGTAGTACCAAGGGCATCCCTATCCTGTCTCTGACCATGTTTCATCTTTGTCTCACCTGTAGGTGATCATCAACAGAAGTATGCAGGAGAACTTGCTGTGCATTGCTTATATCTTTGAAGTGTTCCCCAGCAGCCTGGAGCTCAGCACCACATTTACAAGCTGGAGACAGAAAGACTCAGGGAAGAAATGAGGGAAGAACACCTGCAGGAACGGCCCTTGGAAGTGTCAAGAATGCTGAGCAAAGTAGTCATGACTTCCCACCAGGGGCAAACTGCATGATCCTGCCACACCCGACCCCCAATAAACAAACCCAAGTGTCATGTATGTCCAGAGGGCCCAGAATGGCTGTATGCTCTGGAAGGACTGGAGACAAGGTGCCTGAGGAGACAGGCTGGAAGCGATGCTCAGTCCAGAAGCCAGGCACAGGTACCCAGTGGACTCAGCCAGGAACATTAGCAGACATTGATAGTCAACACCCAGTGGTTCCTATGCTGCTACTCCAACCTGCACCTGCGCTGCTGGTTATGCTAGAGTCTTGAAAACAAATGACATAGCGACTGTGAACCTGGACTGCTACCCATGACGACATACAACTGCCTGGCCAGGTCTGCCCCTGTAGCCCTGAGACAGCTCCCAGAAAGGCCCTGTCCACTGAGGCTGGAGTTTAGGTTTGGAAGTGACAGAGTTATTGGAAGGGGACACAAAATCCTCCTAGCTGCAGTGACTTCCTCTATGACCATGACTGGGGCATTGGTTCCAGATTGATTTAGGAGGTGACCATGCCAAAGTTGGACAGGGGCATTAAGTGGGTGCAGGGCATGTGTGTGGCACAGCACCCCTGTGTGGCACAGGGTTATCAAGTCAATCAAACACTGTGACAATACAGTGGTTTCTGAGGCCCACTTAATTCTGGTGGTCTGTACATCCTGACTAAAATTCACAGCTGAGGGGCCTCTTGTATGTGACCTTCTGGGAGCCAGGCCAGCTCACGTCCTCCTCATGGTTTGCTGTGCTCCCTGGTGTGCAGCAGGAAGGACCCACTAGGTATACAGTGAGTCCATGGACGGTTCCCTGGTTCATGGAGGATGGGTAGGACATTTGGGTTCAACAGTTCTGGCAACAGTGCCAGTATTTATAGCTGCAAGCTCCTCAACCCATCTGAGCACAGCACCTGCCTGCACAGACCTTTTTGAATAGGAGAAGGTGTCTATAACGTGCTTGGTGCAAATGGCACCAGCACTGGCTCAATGGTGGGATTGTGGTCCCCTTCCTCCCTTACCTGTATAGGCTCTGGCTCTCTGCTGCTTCCTTGTAGCTCTCTGGTGTCTGCTTCCCTAGTGGGAGCCATACTTCCCATAATCTGGAGCAGAAGATGGGGAGGGGAAGGGGAGAGAAAGAGGAGGGGGAGGAGGAGGTGTGCTTGCATGTGCCTGGTGCTTTTGCATTCTGTGGGAATGCATAAATGAGCAGGGCAGGATAGAGGGAGGAATGTCTCAGAGTGGAGGTGAAGAGCAAGGGCTCTGGAGTTGGACTAGCCACTTACTCCAGTGTATATAGCCTTAGGGTGAGTTAATGTCACTGTGCTTCAGTTTTCTCATCTGTAAAATGGGTCTAGCACTCACCTACCTTATGTATGAACAGTGTCTTCCAGTGTTGAGCACATCCATGTGTTCAGTAAATATGTATCGCTATTAAGTGGCAGCTTCCACCCCAATTGAGGAGCCAGACTTGGGAGCTGTGTGGTGAGGCAGGTCAGTCCCCACAGCTACTGGCCATCACAGATGGAAGGGATTAGGGGTGGAGGACTCAGGGAACAGGTAACTATTGGGGAGCTGGCCCTGAGTAGATGAGCAATATTTATTGATGTTATTTCTGTATTTATTTTCTGGTGCTGGGGGATGGATCCCAGAGCTTGGCACAGTCAGGGTGAGTGCCTTGCCATTGAGCGACAGCCCCAGAAGTACTCAGATAAGCAGATGGGAGGAATCTGGCTGTGTCCCAGCTGTGGAAGAAAAGGCACCAGTCCCTTTCTCCAGAGTCTAACACAGTCTCCATCAAAAAGCACTTTAATAAACTCTAGCTGAATCTCAGGCTGGGTGTGTGACTGAATTGGTATGGAAGTCACCTCACATCTAAAGAAAGGGAGATGGAACCAAGAAGCTTGCCACTGAGTCTCCAAGGCAATGGCATGGGCCTGTCTGCAAAGATAGGAATTTGTGTTTGCAGTCCCCAAATAACCCCAGCCTTCTTCTCCCTACCCTTCACATCCTGCTTGGGTGCCCTGACAGCCCTAGCCACGTCAAACAGGCTCCTGGAGGGTAGTAGGGAAGCAGCCTCCTGGCCATGAGGATATAGAGGACATACACTTTCCTGTCAGCATGGAAGCAGGTTGATACACATGTTGAGTCCCAGTGTTGGCCAAAAACCTCCCCTCTGTGGACTGACCTCAGAGGCCTAATAGAGCTTTGCTTACTAACGGCGTGCATTCTAAAGGGTCTCTATAGAAGAAAGCAGCTCTACCTGCCTCTCTGCTGGTGTAGTGCTGACCTTGGGCCTGTGGAACTGGAAGCTGTTCCTCCAGTCTCCTTGACTTATTGACTTCCCATATCCTCCTCCCTTGACATTGGCACGACATGATCCCATGACCAATAATATGCTTCCCTTCTCCCATTGACCATGTGTGGTTAATTCAAGAGACAGCAGTTACCTCTTCTCATGCTAACATTTGGTCATTCCTACTTTTGTGTCCACACCATGAGGGCACACATTACATGGTACCTGCCCAGGGCACCTCCATAATCTCACCAGTCTTGCTGATGGATACTGTGCTGGTCCACTAGTTCTTTTTTTTTTTTTTTTTTTTTTTTTTTTTTTTTTTTTTTGGTCTTTTGAGACAAGGTCTACCTCTAGACCAGCTGGCCTGGAGCTCACTATGTAGACCAGGCTGGCCTGGAACTCAGAGATGCACCTGCCTCTGCCTCCTGAGTGCTGGGACACCCACTTGTCCATTTTTCATACATGCCTGTGTTAGTCTTAAATCTCTGGATTCCTATGAACCTCCTGCCTCAGTTTTTCAAAGATCCTAGGCCTCCAGGTATACCTGGCCACCCCATTTCAATGATGAAGAAAATGAAGCCCAGAGGGCTCAGCTAAGTTGCTTAATTTGTTTTTTTTTTTCCTTTGCTTTGTGCATATTTAACTTCTGAGGTGTGCCAGACACTGGAAGCATGTCAGCAAGACAGGGGCTCTGTAGACTGAGGAAGGAGGATGGGCACAAATGAAGGAGACAGGTAGGTTTGGGAAGTGCTGTGGCGGAGGGCACCAAGGTTAGCATTGCTCTGGGGGAGACTACTAAGGCTCTGCACTGGAGCTGATTCTTGATCAAGCAGAACCATGCTAGGGTGGTGGAGAAATAGCACTCCATGTGGAGAACTGTGGGTGCTGGAGGCAAGAAGTGGATGAAGGTGCCCAGAATCAAGAGGAGGCTCCGAATGAGAGAATGATGCCCCCCAAAGAAACTCTGCAATTTGGTTTTTATGTAGTTGCCAAGTATGGGGGACAGCTAGGCAAGTGCCTTCGTAGAGGGCTAGAGACTAGGTGGTAGAAATGACTAAGGTTTTTTGTTTGTTTGTTTGTTTTAAGCTCCTGGATGTTTGACATTCAACTTTTAAGGCTTTGTATTTTTGCTATGTAAACCTACTTCATCTCACTAATCTTCAGTAAAATCTTGCACACAGAGGCCTGTGTGCAAATGATTTCCTTGTACAGGAGTTATGGAGTTCTGCACTTGTCAACAGACCACAGAAACCAACAGTTGGCATATATTGGAGCAGTTCACACAAAGTAAGTGTACACTGGGTGGGCATACACTGATAAGCAAACATGGGGGCAGGTACACACTGTACCGGTGCACGAGTCAGGTACACAGGAAGACACATGTGGCAGGCTCATTGGAGTCATTGGGAGCAGCAACACAGCCAACATCACAAGTCCTATCATGCTGAAACGTTACAGTGCTACTGTACAGGTACAATGTATGGTCAACATTTCTCAAACGCACCACTTAAAGCTGCCTCTTTCAGATTAGCACACCAGGGAGCTTCCAAACTATGGAGCAAAGTTTCCTCCAGCATCACTGTGCTATTCAAGAACAAGTGCATTAGAAAACCAGGTTCTGCAAATCTTTGATCATCTCTCAGCGGAACCTCCAGCAGGGGGCTCTTTGTCCAGGCTATGTGAACACCGCACTTTCAGAAGCACTTAATGGACAGCAAGTAAGTCTAAGCACCATTGGATTTGAAGAGTGGTATGAGGAAAGAGTAAATGGGTTCAGACAGGGCCTGCAGGCAGAGTGTGAACCCTTGCTTGGCATCTTAGGAGCTTGAAGTTAGCACTTGGCACAGGAGTAAGCTGGCTTACTGATCAGCAGCCCCTGACCAGCTTATGAACCAAAATCAGCATCGTGTGATTGATAAGCCCATGTGCCACTTCATTAGTTCACTCCCAGCAGCAGCACCACTCCCAGGATACCAGGACACCATCTGCTGGCCAGCACATTCCATCCTCTGTAGGGGCCCTTCCTCTGTGGGAAAGCTCTAGTGCCTGGTAGGCTGGTGCAGAGGCTTATAGAAGGAATTAGCTGATATTAAAAGATTGTGCTCTTGTGTCTAGTGCCTTTAAGACTCAAGAAATCCATTTTCTGGACTTTGGTTAGTAATGACTTCTTGTTTAAAAAGAAATTTATTCTTTTGATAGTTTCATACATGTATACAATATATCTTGATCATAGCCCCCCTAAATTTTCCCCAATTCCCCAAGTACCCCCATTTTTTGTCTCCATAAGTTCTATTATGTATGCTGAAGAGTTAGAAAGCTCCAGAACAGTAAGAGGCTGGAGTATCATTACCCAAACACTACCAATCACCTAATATAGATCAGTTGCTACACTGGGCTACATTGAATTAATTTGGGATTCAGAGAGAAAGAGGACTCAGAAGCTGCACTTGCACTGCTCCCCGCCCCCCTTTTATTTGAGACAGGGTCTCACTATGTAGGCTGGCTTTGAACTCAGAGACCTACATGCCTCTGCCTCCTGAGTGCTAGGATTAAAGGTGTGCGCCCATGCCTTGCTTCCCCACCCTTTTTTTTGGAGACAAGGTCTCACTATGCAGCCCTGACTGGACTGGAACTTGCTGTGTAGATCAGGCTGGTCTTGAACTCACAGAGATCCACATGCCTCTGCCTCTCAAGTGCTGGGATTAAAGGTATACCCCACCACACTGGGCTTGCTTGCTCCCCTTCCTGAGCAGGAGGCGGGAAGTCTTGCCTGGATGACAGGGCCTGCCTCTCAGTGGGCATCTTCCTCCCTGGCCTGGACTGAGGACTCACTGGCATCCAGGTTCCTATTTGAGTTCTTGGGGGTTGAGGACATTACAGAGAGGAGAGAAGGGACGAAGAAGACATGCTGTGGCCAGCCCTGTGCTGAGACCTGGTGCATTGAGGCAGAAGAGCAGGGAAAGCAGGAGTGTGCTTTTGCTTCCGTAGTAAGAAGATTTCTAGGGGGAGTGAGTTCAGGTGACTCACAGGGAGATGGAGAGGGGATGGGGAAATGACCACTTGGGACAGAGACCTCTTTTTTTTTTTTTTTTCAGTGACAAGACCCCTCCCTTATCTGGACACATGATCACTCAAAATAAAACTCACATTTCTCGATGTGTTCATATTACTAAATTTGGCTAGTCGAGGTTAGCAGAAATGGAATTTCCAGGTGTGACCTAAAAGGGAAGGGCGTGGTCTTGTTCCCTTCTTTTAAGGAGTTGACTAGAATGTGATGTAAAGTCTGGATTTTTTTTTTTTTTTGAGACAGGGTCTCCCTGTAACCTCAGCTGGCCTGGAACTCGCTATGTAGACCAGGCTGGCCTTGATCTCACAGAGATTTGCCTCAAGAGTGCTGGGATTAAAGGTGTGCACCACCATGCCCAGCTGAGTCTGGATTTTTTAAAAAATACTTTATATTTAGTGTATGTGTGCACATGCACACTCATCCACTACTCCTCACCCCCGGTAGATGTGTGGTGGTCAGAGCATAACTTATGGGAGTTAATTCTTTCCTTCAACCATGTGGATTCTGGGGATCAACTCAGGTCATTAGGCTTGGTGGCAAGTTCCCTTACCCACTGAGCTATCAATACAGCCCATGACTAAATTTTGTGTAGCTATTTTGGACTATGAGATAACCTTTGAAATGGAAGCTCTCCATGGTTAAAGCAAAAAGATAAAAAGATCGTGGGTCAAAAAAAGAGTGGGGGAAGGCTAGAGAGATGGCTCAGTGGTTAAGAGCACTGGGACCAGGCTTCAGTTCCCAGCACCCACATTGTGGCTAACGACTGCCTTTAACTCCAGTTCCAGGGGATCCATTGCCCCAATAGGTACACTTACATTTGTGCAGGCAGAGCACTCATACACATAAAATAAAAATAAATTTTAAAAACAATCATGAGTCCTTGATACCCTGGAGTATCAAGGGAATACTGGAAATCACAACTCTGGATAGATTTCATATGCGAGAGAAATATCTGTTAAAGTCATTTACATTTTAGGTATTTTTTGAATTAGCAACCAAACAATTCTAACCAATACATTATTCAGTCTGGTAACAAATTTGAAGGCATAGCAATTAAGGTGTGAAAAGCTGTAGTAGTAATAATAACAATAATTTTACTCTCGCTTTGGTTGTTGAAACAGGGTCATGGGTAGCCCAGGATAGCCTAGACCTCACCATCCTCCTGAGTGCAGCTGTCATAGGCATGTGCTACCATACTTGGCTCTTCCCGACTAGGTTGCACTTTTCAGTTTACAAAGCACTTCTAGATATACTTGCTTGCTTGACACGCACAGCTGCAGTACTGCAGGCATTCTTTCTAGATGAAGATGCAGACAGGGAATGCAGTGGCCAACACACCTGATAAGTAAGCAGCAGATCTTCCTCTTCCCACGGACCTTCTGGCTAGTGCTCATGAATGCAGGCAGGATAGGTCATGCATGTTCAAGGCTTGCCTGATGCTGGGTGGGAAAGTGGAAAGAGGGCCCCAGAGGGCCCAGAGAGGACTGGAACTAGAGGAAACATTTTTGGGGTAAGGTGTAGATCAGTGGCAGGCTGCCTGCCCTATGTGTGAGATCCTGGGTTTCATCCCCAGGACATGGAAAAAGAAGAAAACATTTTTGGGTGTAGCAATCACATTGTGGGTGAAGTAATTCTGTTGCTGTAGGGGTGGTGTGGGGTACAGGAGAGTGCAGAGAATAAAGGGACATGAACAGCAGATGAGCAGTCCCACTGAAGGGAAATGTGTTTGCCAGCTGGCTGGCTCGCAAGCCGATTTTAGAAGTAATAGGCAGTCATTGGATGCTCAGGCCGAGTCTGCTGAGTGTCTTGTGACCATATAAATGTTTTCTTGATATCAAAGGGATCTGCTTCTCTCTGCATTCCCGTGTCCTCAGAGGCCAAGCTGGAACTTTGGAAGTCTGGCACAATTCTCTCATTCTGCTTTTCCTTTTCGGTAATGACTTTGCTGACTTCTATCCAGTTCTTTTCTTGAAATTCACCAACCAGTCCTGACACAGACACTGCAGCTGGTATATGCCAACTCCCAGAGAAAGAGCTTTGTGCTGTTCACTGAGGTTCTCACTGTCCTCTTACAAAGGTGATATCACATTGCACTCAGGATGTGGAAGCCGGACCTTGCAGTGGCTAAGTGTCTTCTACCATCACAGGCTATCTTCCCAGGTTCTGCTCTGGAAAACAGATATCCCTGGAAAATATCATTCTGTCCACCCCCCATTGCCCCTCTAACCTTGACTCGCCCACCCCCACCCCAGTCCCAAGCTGGAGGCACATTAAAGCAAGCCTCAAATGCCTGCTCCAAGCTGGCCTGGGCCCCTCCCAGCTGTAATCTGCCCACTTGCTCTTTCTCTTCATCTCCCTGGATCTGGGATTCCTGGCTGTGGTCCCTGGCTTTGATATTGACTTCTGTGCTCTCTGGTTTGGCAACTCACCACATTCTTCTTGTGGCTTTGGGGGCCTCTGGATTTTGTCGTTTAGTCCCCTGCTATGTTCCTCCTCCAGTTTTAAGTTCTTCCTTGGCTTTGCATAAGGAATATTCTCTGGTCTGGGATGTACCAAATCCCAAGGCTAGACCAGGGTTGGAAGTGGTATTGAAGTGGCTTGTGGCGGGGGGCAAGGAAGACCCCAGTCTTGCAGTAGCCACAGTTGCTTCTCCTGTGAAGGAGACACACCCCAGGAGCTCAGCATGGTGCTCATTCTTGTCTTCATAGCTGAGGGTCATCCCTGTCTTCACAACTGATGGTCATCCCTGTCTTCACAACTGAGGGTCATCCCTGTCTTCATAGCTGATGGTCATCCCTGTCTTCACAGCCAAGGGTCACCTCTGTCTTCATAGCTGATGGTCATCTCTGTCTTCACAGATGATGGTCATCCCTGTCTTCACAACTGAGGGTCATCCCTGTCTTCACAACTGAAGGTCATCGCTGTCTTCATAGCTGATGGTCATCCTGTCTTCACAGATGATGGTCATTCCTGTCTTCATAGCTGGGCCTCAAATCTCACTGCAGAGCTATAGCAGGGGGTTGTCCTAATACTGGAGCCCCAAATAGGCCAAGTGCAACCGCACAAATCCTTTCTGAACACACAGGAAGTGTCTGGCCCTGCTCCAATGCTGAGAATGTGACCATGAAGAAAAACAAAGCCCTGCCCTCAGGGAGCCTGCATTCCTGTTGGGGAGTCACACAGAGAGACATAAGATCATGGCAGCCTTCTATCTCCTCCCCTCACTGACAGCTGTCCTCATAGTCATTCCCTAACTTGTCTTGAGTTTTTCTCTGTACTTGGGGACATGAACACACACGCGACCACCACCACCACCACCAGAGGAAGTTCAAGACTCAATTTAGTTGCCCTAAAACCTCCTTAGATGAAAGCCCAGCTGTTATATGGGAAGAGGCAGTATGGGGCAGGTTGTTGGTGGTAGGTGGTGAGCAGTGGAGGGGAGCTCTGACCTGGCTGAGGGAGCAATTCCCAGTCTTATTAAATGGAATGGAGAGAAAGATCGCATGCACAGGTGGTCACAGGAAAAGAGTGACCATTCCAAGGGGTTCAGAGTATGGTTTTGGTTCACTAGTATGCTGCTCACTCTGGTCCTCTGGACTCCAAACCTGTGGGTGATTCCTATGCATGCTGAAGTCTGAGTATCAACAGGGCTGGACTTTTTAGCTAAGTGCAGGAGTGTTTTTTTTTTTGGGTTTTTTTTTTTTTTTTTTGGTCGTTTCTCTGTATAGTCCCAGCTGGCCTGGAACTCACTGTGTAGACCAGGCTGGCCTTGAATTCAGAGAGATCCACCTTTTTCTGCCTCCGGAATGCTGGGATTAAAGGAGTGTACCACCATTCCATGCTAGTGCAGAGGTGCTTTTTAAAAAACTGGCTTATAAGCCAGGTGTGGTGGTACAGCACTTGGGAAGCAGAGGTTCCTTGTCTGGTTCCTAATTTTAATGGGAATGCTTCCATTTTTTTTCCATTTAGAATGATATTGGATGTGGGTTTGTTGTATATAGCTTTAATTAGGTTGAGTAATGTTCCCTCCAGTACAATTCCATCTAGGACTTTGAACATAAATGCATGTTGAATTTTGCCAAAGGCCTTTTCTGTATCTATTGAGATGACAATGTGGTTTATGTCTTTGAGTCCATTGATTTATGATGTTTATTGAATTGCATATATCAAACCATCCCTGCATCTCTGGACTAAAGCCTACTTGATCATGGTGAATGCTCTTTTTGATGTACGTCTATAGTTTTTGATGGGTCTATAGTTTTCTTTTTTGGTTGTGTCTTTACCTGGTTTTGGTATTAGAGTGAAGCTGACTTCATAGAAGGAACTTGGGAGTTCTCCCTCTATCATTTTGAATAATTTAAGTAGTATTGATTGGTGGTCTTCTTTAAATGTCTGGTAGAATTCTGCTGTAAATCCATCTGGGCCTGGGCTTTTCTTAGTTGGGAGGTTTTATACTAGTGTTTCGATTTCCTTATATGTTATGGGTCTATTTGAACTGTTGCTCTCTTCTTGGCCTAACTTTGGTGGTTCCCATGATTTTAGATATCCATCCATTTCTTTTAGGTTTTCAAATTTAATAGGATATAGATTTTTAAAGTATTCCCTTATAATATTCTGGATCTGTTGGGTGTCAGTTGCAATGTTTCCCCTTTCATCTCTGATTTTGTTGATTTGGATTTGCTCTTTCTTTCTTTTGGTTAACTGAGCTATGAGTCTGTCTGTCTTGTTTATCTTTTCAAAGAACTAGCTCTTAGATTCATTGATTCTTTGTATTGTTTTCTTTGTTTCTATTTCATTAATTTCTGCTTTGATTTTATTTTTATTTCTTCTCATCTGCTGTGTTTGGGTTTCATTTGTTCTTGACTTTCTTGAGTCTTGAGTTGCAATGTTATTTGTACTCTTTCTGATTTTTTAGTGTAAACATTTAGTGTAAATATTCCCTCTTAGGATTGCTTTTAAAGTGTCCCAGAGGTTTTGTTGTGTTGTATTGTCCTTTTTATTTAATTCCAGGGATACTTTTATTTCTTTTTAATTTCTCCTTTGACCCACTCATTATTCAGGAGTGTGTTGTTTAATCTCCATGAGTCCGTGTAGTTACTAGGTTTTCTTCTGGTGTTGATTTTAAGCTTTATTTCATTGTGGTCTGATAGAATGCATGGATATATTTCATTTTTTTTGTATTTGTTGAGATTTGTTTTATGCTCCAATATGTGGTCAATTCTTAGTTCCATGGAGTGCTGAATAGAAAGTATATTCTTTGGTTCTTGGGTGGAATATTCAGAAGATGTCTGTTAGGTCCATTTGCTGTATGCTATCATTTAATTCAGGCATCTCTTTGTTTATTCTTTGTCCCATTGACCTATCTAATGGAGATAGTGGGGTATTGAATTCCCTTTCTGTTACTGAGTTGGGGTTAATATGTGTCTTAAAGTCCTGTAGTGCTGTTTTATGAATGTGGGTGCACCAGAATTTGGTGCATATATGCTCATGATTGTAAGATCTTCTTGGTCAATTGTTCCTTTGATCAGAATGAAGTGACCCTCTTTATTTCTTCTGATTAGTTTTAGTTTGAAGTCTATTTTGTCAGATATTAGAATTGCAACCCCTGCTTGTTTCTTAGTGCCATTTGCTTGAAATATTCTTTCCCATCTGTTCACCTTAAGGTAGTGCCTGTCCTTGAAGGTGAGATTGGTTTCTTGCTGACAATAAAAAGATGGATTTTGTTTCTTAATCCATTCAACTAGCCTGTGTCTTTTTACTGGGAAATTCAGTCCATTGACATTTAAAGTTATTATTGAAAGATGTGTATTGGTTGCCATCATTTTGATTAGTTGGCATTCTTTGTCTAATTTTGTGTTTCCACAGTTATACCCTCATTTAGTTTCTTTCTGCTACCTCTGGGGTATAATTGTTCCTTTTTCCATTCGTTGTATTGCTTCAAGTATTCTTTGAAGGGCTGGCTTTGTGGACATGTTTTCTTTCAGCCTATTTGTGTTGTAGAAGATTTTTCAACTATAGTAGACATTTTTGCTGGGTAAAGTATTCCGGGTTGGCATCTGTGGTCATTTGTAACTGGAAATACCTTGGTCCAGGCTCTTCTGGCTTTCATAATTTGCATTAAGTCAGCTGTAATTCTGATGGGTTTTCCTTTATATGTGAGCTGTTGTTTTTCTTTTGCAGCTTTCAAAATTCTCTCTTTGTTCTGTACATTTAGTATTTTTACTATGATATGCTGTGGGGAGTTTCTTTTCTGGTCCTGTCTATTTGGTGTTCTATGTGCTTCTTGTATTGTGTGGGGATGTCTTTCCTTAATTTTGGTAAATTCTCTTCTATAATCCTATTTAAGATCTGGTCAATACTGTTAACCTGTAATTTTCTCCTTCCTCTATGCCTGTGATACATAGATTTGATATTTTCATGGTGTCCCACATCTCCTGCATATTCCATTCCTGTGTTTTTAAATTTTTTTCATAATCTTTGCTTGAGTGGTCCAATTCTTCACTTTGTTCTCCAGTGTTGATATTCTGTTTTCCATTTCATTCAGTCTAGAGGTGAGGCTTTCTCCTGTTGTTTCAAATTGGCTTATTGAGTTTTTCACTTCTTTCTTCATTTCAGCCTGAGTTTTCTTCAATGTTTCTATCTCTTTTGTGAATTCAGTCAGAAGTTTATTCCTATCTTCTCTTAGTTCTTTGATCTGTTTGTATGTTCTTTAAATTCATTGAACTCCTTGATCATATTTATGATTGTTATTTTAAATTCTGTGTGTTATCTCCAGGGGGTTCTCCTTGTAGAACTCTTCTACGGGACTGTTGAAGTTTGGTGGGAACATGTTGCTTTGGTTTTCCATATTATTATTTTTCTGTTGTAATTTTGGCATTGGATTGCTTTTGTTGTTTGTGATTCTGATATGAAACTCAAGCCTTCTTTTGATGAGTTTAAGTTTGCTTCTGTTTGTATTATTGGTGTGCCTTGGTTGTTTTCTTATGGGGTATATAAAGCTGGTTGGTCTAGGTTTCAGGTTCTCTTAGGTTTTAGTTTAGAGGGAACTGATGGCTTCAGATCAGCTACTCAGGAGCTCCCACAGAGGCCCAAGTCAGGCTCCAGTTTGGTACACTCAGGTTTCCTTCTAATGTTTGGATCCCTACTACCAGGTACTCACAACACAGTTTGGGGAGGCCTGATTTTGGCACTCTTGGGCAGTCTGTTACGGTCTCAGCTCCTACTGTAAGGCAGACAGGTATACCCCCATGGAAGTGGGAGGGCCCACATGCAATCCCAATTAGGGGATTGGACATGGCATGATTTGGGGATGCTCACCATCACAGAGAGGCCAGATCCAAGCACCCTCAGTCTGCTGAGATCTCAGCCCCTACACCAGAGGCCAGATCCAGGCACTCTCAGGTGAGGCAGTCTGCTGAGTTCTTAGCCCCTATACCACACAGAGGCCAAATCAGGCAGTCTCAGGCCATCTGCTAAGGTCTCAGCCCCTACCCTACTGTAGGGAATAGAGGTCTACCTCTGGTGACTTGGGAGAGGCCTCAAGTAATCCCAATTATGGGATTGGGTACAGTGCAATAATTTGGGGAAGCTCACTACCATGTAGAGGCTGGATCAGGTGCCCTCAGGTAGTCTACTAAGGTTTCAGTCCCTACCCTACTGTAGGGCAGAGAAGTCTACCACTGGAGATGTGGGAGGGGCCTCATATAATCCAATTAGGGTGTTGGGTATTGCTTGATTTGGGGAAGCTCACCACCATGTAGAGGCCAGATCCAGGTACTCTTAGGTGGTCTGCTGAGGCCTCAGCCCCTACTACAGGGCAGAGAGGTCTATCCCTGGCAAAGTGGGAGGTTCCACATGTAATCCCAATTAGGGGGTTAGGTACAGTGTGATTTGGAGAAGCTCACCACCACATGGAGGCCAGATCCAGTCACTCTCAGGCAGTCTGCTGAGTTCTCAGCCCCTATACCAGGCAGAGGCCAGATCAGGCAGTCTCAGGCTGTCAGCTAAGGTCTCAGTCCCTACCCTACTGTAGGGCATAAAGGTCTACTCCTGGGGACGTGGGAGGGGCCTTATGTAATACCAGTTAGGGAGTTTCTTAGAGAAACTCCCCACCACAGCTGTCCTGCTATGTTCTCAGCCCCTACACCAGACAGAGGTCCAGCATAGGTGCTTTTAACTGCTGAGCCATTTCTCCAGTCCCATAAAATAGGTTTTTTTTTTTTTTAAAGTTGGTTGTGAAGCCTCATTCCTGTAACCTGAGCATTTTGGGGGAGGAGGGGAAGCAGGAGGATTCTCATGAGTTCAAGGCCAGCCTGAGCTACACAGTAAGCACTATACTGGCCATGGTTATATAGCAAGACCATTTCAAAAAAACAAAACAAAACAAAACAAAACAGGGACTGGAGGAATGGCTCAGCAGTTAAGAGCACTGGTTGCTCTTGCACAGGACCCAGGTTTGTTTCTCGGCACCTACATGGCAGCTAACAACCATCAGAGTAATTCCAGTCCCAGGGGATCTAATGTCCTCTTCTGACTTCCACAGGTATTGCACGACACAGGTTTACTAACATACATGCAGGCAATACACTCATACATATAAAAACAAAAAATAAAATATTTTTTAAAAAAATCATTTATTATTTTTTTAAAGATTAGGTCTTCCTGTAGCCCCAGTTGGCCTGAACTGGTTGTGTAGACCAGGTTGGCCTTGATTTTAGAGGTCCACCTGCCTCTGCATCCAGAGTGCTGGGATTAAAGGTGTGCTGGGCTCCACACCTGATGGGCAACCAGCATTTCAAAAAGCACATTGTTTTTCCATCTTGACTTTTGTATTTTTTGTTTTTGTAGGGCATGGAACCCAGGCCTTATAATATTTGCACCTCAAGTGCCCAGAACCTGGTCTCTAATAGCCTCCTCCAATTTATACACATGGGGCCTTCTCAGGGAACAGCTGATTCCATGTAGGAGTGCAAGAAAAACCCAAGCACTTCTGCTAGCTGGTACTGGAATCATGCTAGTCTCCAATGATGTTGATGGTAGTGTTAAAAACAGAAAAAAATCCAAGATTTTAAAAAATCATTTTCATTTTATGTGTACGAGTGTATTGCCTGCTTGTGTGTAAGTGCACCTGTGCCGTGCAATGACCGTGGAGGTCAGGAGAGGCCATCAGATCTCATGAAGCTGGAGTTAAGGACGGTTGTTAGCTGCCAAAAGCCAGTGTTCGTAATTGCTGAGTCATCTCTCCTGCCCCCCAAATTTAAGTTTTGACCATCAAAGTATGATAAAGAAAATATTTATGAAAAGCTGGAGTCTGTGATGGCAATGCACATGCATTCTACCAGAAAGAGGCATGTGTATGTGAGTTCTGCCAAATCCCACCGCTCAAACTTACCAGTGTGGGTCAGCTTTCCATCACTGTAAAAATACCTGTTTCCAAGCTAGTCAAACAGCCCTGCCATTGAGCTACAGGTTTTAAGTTGGTGGTGGTGTGTCCTCAAAGGGAACTGTGGGACCCTGCTGTCTTTCTGGTTTCATGTCTGTATTAGTCAGGGTTCTCCAAACAAACAGAACCGGTAGAATGAATATATATATATAGAGATTTATGAACTTAGCTCACAGGATAGAGTCCAAGTAGTCCAACAATGGCTGCACCACACTGGAGAGGCTGAGAATCCATAGTCGCTCAGTCCACGAA
>NW_008360324.1:5965517-5968656 GCF_000622305.1 Nannospalax galili | reverse complement strand
AACTCACCAGTGAGAGAGAAGGCAAGTAGCAAGAAGCCAGGCGTTCTCCTCTGCCATGGCCTTTTATACAGGTTGCTATCAGAAGGCAACACCCACATTTAGGGTGTGTCTTCCAGCTTCAGATGATCCAATCAAGAAGATCTCTCTCATTTCAGTTAATCCCAGATCCAGTCAAGTTGACACCCAGGATTAGCCATCACAATGTCCTAGCCATGAGGTAACCAGGCCCTGTTCTGCCATGTACTGTTGCCAGAATATGTTGTCTCCACACAGGCCCGGGGCAACAATCGCTCATGTGTTGAAACCTCAAAACACTGAGCTCAAATAAGCCTTTCCTCATCATAAACTGATTTATCACAAGTATCTTTTACAGTAACAGAAAGCTGAATGACAGCCGTAAGTACCTTGTTTGAACAATTTGGGGGATTTGGGGGAACTCATATACATATGCCTCTTTTTGCTGGAACACGTATCCATTGTCATTACAGACTCAAGCTTTTCATAAGTGATTTCTTTTTGATGGTTAAAGCATGGCTTTTTTTTTTTCTCTTTTGGCCGTGTCCATTTTTCTTTTAACATTGTTAGAGACTAATGTGCTCCTGGTACCAGCTAGCAGATTTACTTTGATTTTTCTTGTGCTCCTGTATGGAATCAACTGCTCTCCAAGGAGGCCTGGTGTCTTTAAGTGGTGCAGGCTGTTAGAGATCAGTATCTGGGCACTTGAGGTGCGAATCACATTATCCACAGGAGGACTGAAGGCAGAGTCACTGGTGTTAGCCTACTCCAGTGAGAGCTGGTAAATGAGTTCACATTGCTGTGTCTACTTTAACTCCAGCTCCACTAAGTCCTTCAGAAAATATCCTTCAGTAAGAGCTTTGCATTTTGTTCACCCTCCTCGCTTTTGAGGGGATCCCTGGGGATCAATCCTAGGACCTTGTGCATGCTAGACGAGTGCTGTACCACTGAGCATACTCCAGTCCCTCCCCACTTTTAACTACCATTTTCTATTTTTATTCCCTCCCTTTTTCAAAAGAAGATTTTATTTATTTTTATTTTATGTGTACAAGTGTTTTGCCTGCATGTATGTAAGTGTGCCTTATGCATGCCTGGTGTCCATGAAAGCCAGAAGAAGGTATTGGATAATCTGGGACTGAAGTTAAAGATGGGTGTTAGCCACTATGTGGGTACTGGGAACTGGACCTAGGTCCTCTATAAAAGCAGTAAGTACTCTTAACTGCTGAGCCATCTCTCCAGTCACCCCTAATCCTCACTTTAAAAAAAAAAGTCAAATCTTCGTCTTCTCCCCCTCTTCCATTTCTTCAATAATCTATTACTTCAGATGCAAAGATAATATACATATTAGGGAATCTCTTAAAATTCAGTTCCGATATTAAAACATCTGGTACTTTTTTGCATACTTTTCGGTTTTATTTTATTTTTATTTATTTTTTTATTCTTTGAAATATGGTCTTGGATAGTCTAGACTGGTCTTAAACTCACTATGTAGCCAGGGATGACCTTTAAACTCCTGATCCTCCTGTCTCCATCTCCCAAGTATTGGAGGTGCACCACAATGTCCAGCTTTACCTTATATACTAATCAAACCATGTTTTTCTGTTGTTTTTGAATATTATTTTTTATTTTATGTGTATGTGTGTATTGCCTGCATGTATTTAAGTGCACCTGTGTTGTGCAGTGCCCAAGGAAGACAGAAGAGGCTGTCAGATTCCCTGGAACTGGCGTTACAGACAGTTGTTAGCTGCCATGTGGGTACTGGGATTCAAACCGGGGTCTTCTACAAGAACAGTCAGTGTTTTTAACCACTGAGGCATCTCTTCAGCCCCTCTGTTGTTTTTAAATGTTTTAATTTTATTTTATGTGTATGAGTGTTTTGCTTGCATGTAAGTGGGCCAATGTCATGCAATGCTTACACAGGCCAGAGGAGGGCAATGGATCCCCTGGAACTGGAGTTTAGGACCATTGTTAGCTGTCGCGTGGGTGCTGGGAACCAAACCTGGGCTCTCTGCAAGAGCAGCCAGTGCTCTTAACCGTTGATCCATCTCCCCAGCCCTCAAAAAAATGTGTTAAATACCTGAAAGTCCTATTATGAACATAAACTATGGTAATAAAAAAATGGACATTGGAGCTCAGCTGGCACCGCCTGTGGAGGAGATGCCTTTGCTACCACTGCTACTGGGGACCTTCTTTATGAGCACAGGCCTAGATTTGGGCCTGCTGTGGTGGGCTGTTCGTGTGTGAAGGCTGGGTTCTTGCAATCTCCTCTTGAGTTGGCTTTCCCCACTTCCCCTCCCCAATAAGCAAGGTACAGAGAAAGCTTGGCAGAGCCGTAGAGGATGAGATGGTCCATCTTACCAAGAGGACAGACAAGAACAGAACACTGCTGGAGGATTGGGTTTGTTGAAAGAGCTAAAAAATATTCCCTCTAGCCTGGAATTATTATTTTTTATGTATTATTTTTATTTTATGTATATGAGTGCATTGCCTGCATGTATGTGAGTGCACCTGTGTCATGCAATGCCGTGGAGGTCAGAAGAGAGCTTCAGATTCCCCTGGGACTGGAGTTAAGGATGGTTCGTAGCTGCCATGTGGGTGCTGGGAATTGAACCCAGGTCCTCTGCAAGAGCAGCCAGTGCTCTTAACCACTGAGCCATCTCTCATTCCCAGCCCCTAGTCTGGATTTATTACAGTCAGAATGTTAGTTAATACTGTGTACAAGCAGAGTACAGATGAAGACACTACATTTTCAGCAAAGTCTCTTATCAAATCCTGAAAAAAAGTTATTGGGTGGACCATCAACTGATAAAATCCCTGAAAAAAGTGGAAAAAAAACCCCTGTGGTTTCACTGCAGAATAGCTTTGAAGCAATAGATAAAAGTAGTTCCTGTAATAGGATTAGACAAGCCTGAGGATGTAGCTCCGTTGGTAGGGTGTTTGCATAGCATGCCATGGGTTCACTCTCCAGCACTGCATAAGATGGCCATGGTAGTGAAGTCCTATAATCCCAGCACTCAGGAGGTGGAGACAGGAGGTTCAAGACTTCAAGGTCATCTTCCACTACACAGCAAGTTTGAGGCCATGAGGCCAGCCTGGGCTACTGGCATGAGAGCCTGTCGAAACT
>NW_008360324.1:5961501-5965498 GCF_000622305.1 Nannospalax galili | reverse complement strand
GAGAGAGAGAGAGAGAGAGAGAGAGAGAGAGAGAGAGAAAGGAAGGAAGGGGAAGAAAGAAACAAAGGAAGATAGATACAAATGCTGTTAGATACCAGTGTCTCTTCTTGGAGTACCAAGCACTTCTGATTCCATGTGACTTAAAAGTGTAAAGATGCTTGCTGCTACTCTCCTAATGGATGGTTAGGTTGCTATCAGAGCTGATGTGGAAGAACCAGGACCTCTGAGGAAGATATATATCAAGAATTAAGGGATATAGACATGAAATATAAAAACAGAATGAGATAGCAAATCCTGAATATGAGAACACTCCAAAGGCTGGGGTGTTCAAGTACTGGTTGCACAAGCATGAGGGCCCGAGTTCAGATTGCCAGCACCCACATAAAAAGCTGGGCACAGCAGTGTGTGTCCTGGCACTGGACAGAGACAGGGAGATCCCTGGGGCTTGCTGGCCAGCCAGCCTAGCTGAGTGGGCAAGGTCTAATGTCAGTGAGAGACCTTGTCTCAAAAAGTAAAGTGGAGCTCTTCTGGCCTCAGCACACATGAGCACACAATTATGTGCATCACACACACATGGGCACACACACCAACACACAAGATGCAAAGTAATCCAAATTTCAGGGAAAATTCCTCCTGACCTATTTGCTAGCATGACAGCAGAGGAAGTGATTAGGAATGAGCTTAAAGAGATGTGGGAAAATGACCAAAGAAGCCATCTGTGCCGGTTAATCTTCACTGTTAATGTGACTGAATTGACAGTCACCTAGGAAATGGGGAGGGACATGTTCCGGTGTATCTGTGAGGGATTTCCAGGAGGAGTTAACTGAGGAGGAAAGACAGCTTAGAAGGTAGGTAGCACCACGGAATAAGTTGGGAGCCCCAAGGGGAGAAGTCAGTACTGGTGTGCAAACTCCATTCTCTAGAGAGAGTGTGTCTGATGCCACCCTTCATTGGAGGGCATCAGATTCCGGTTTCCGCAGTCTTTCAGCCACACTTAACACTAGGGACTCTCCAGGGAGCTTTCAGACCTTCAGTGTTAGACTGGATTCCTGGGGCATCCAGCTTGCAAAACTGAGTAGTTACTGGGTTCTCAGTCTCTCCAGCAGGTGGCCATTGTTGGACTACCCAATCCTTGCTGTGTAAGCCAATCTAACAAAGCCACTGTTATATATTCTAGTGTGTGTGTGTGTGTGTGTGTGTGTGTATACACATATATGTATATATAATAAATGTACCTATGTGTGTATGTGTGTGTGTATACTGTTCCTTTAGGGAATCCTGGTTAACACAGCATCAGATGGCCAAATGAATCCCACAACAGGTTGTTCAAAATAGGCCAATGTAAAAAAGTACAAATCCACAGTGCTGCTGAACTGATGACATTTGTTGTCTGTATGAATGTGGAAATTGATGGAAATTTGGTTGAGTTGTAAGAAGTGACAGGGAAGGGATTGGAATCAACTAAGGAGATGGGTTTTGTAATTAGCTTTAAAACTAGACTAAGCAATGAGTTTCCTTAACAGTCAGAATTTTAAAGCAAGTACATCCCATGGGTTAGTCTTTTTTTGTATGTTTTTATTGAATTTTTGTACATTTCATACAAAACATTTTAATATCATCTTTATATCTCCTCCCCCATCTGCACTCCCCCCCCCATATCCCCAACCACTTGATTTCATGCATTCTGTCATATATGCTAAGGCTTATTGAGTCATTTGTTTATACCCAGATGTCCCTCAGTGTAAGTTCATCCATTGGCATCTAGTCAGCCTATCTAAAGTCTCTCCTTTAAAGAAGATCAATTCTCCCTCACCCAGCAGTGATCAGCCACAAATAGCTCTATGGCTAAGACTGGGGCCTGCTGCCCACTTTGTACTATGCACATAGAAGGCCACAACTGACCAAAGTGTAAAGAATAAGAGACCGAAGAGGGTGTGTCTGTGGCTAGTACTCCTGTATTAAACCTCACCCACTCATGGCTCAAGGACCATTTCAAAAGAGGGGGCGGAAGGATTATAAGAACCAGGGTTGGTGCATGATCATAAGGAATAGTCTTCCAGGCCTCTGGGAACTTGCTCATATGAACTTACAGCAATGGCATGAGCATGCACAAAACCCATGCAAACTCAGTCTTTGTTTTTGACCTACTATAACTTCCATAGTTTCAGATTATCAGGAGATCATATTATAATTCTATGACATCTTTTCAAAATATTATTTATTTATTTATTTATTTATTTATTTAATTTAATTAATTTATTTATTTGAGACCAGGTCTTCCTGTAGCCTTAGTTGACTTGGAAATCACTATGTAGACCAGACTGACCTTGATTTCACAGAGATCGACCTGACTCTGCCTCCTGGGTGCTGGGATTAAAGGCATGTACCACCATGCCCAGTTTTCTCTCTTTTTTAAAGAGATAAAATTTATTGTTGAGCAAGGATGGAGAGATTAGAGGGATGGATACAGTAAAAGAAAAAGTACAGGATGCGGTCTCCTAGTTCATTTCCCAAGTTCTGAGTTCATGCTGATATGTAATTTAGTGTGGCCATTGGTTCTTGGCCCAGTAATACAATATGCCTTCTCTCCCATACCACAGGGTATCACCCTCTAGTCCAGGATGGCCTTCAACTCAAGATCCTCCCATACCAGCCTTCAAGTGCCACGATTACATACATATGTCACCATACTCTGCTCACAGTCAGTCATTATTGTTTGTTTCACTTTTGTTTTCTTTTAAAAAAATTTAAGATTTGTTCTTTGGTAATTTCATACTACGTATAATGTATTTTGGTCACATTTACTCCCATTACTCTCTGCTCTCCCTCCTACTTTCATTTTTCATGAGCTGCTGAGTTTAATAAGGGTTTCCTGTATCAGCATAAGTGTGGGGTGACTTACTAGTGCATGGGCAACTTACCAGTGGCTTCGCCACTCAAGAAAAATGACTCCCCACTTACCCAGCAGCCATTAACTGCCCCACGGGTAGGAGTGTGGCCTCTTGAGCCTCTCCTCCTATGTATGATGGAATGTTGACAGGCTCAGTCGAGTGCAGGTCTTGTGTAGGTAGCCACAGCTGTGAGTCCATGTGTGACAGCTGTGTCATGTCCAAAAGACAACATCTCACAGCACTCTTCCCTGTCCTCCAGCTCTTATAGTCTTTCTGATCCCCCTTTTTATTTTTCTTAAGTTTTTTTTATGAGTGTTATGTCAGTGCATGTATGTCAGTGCACCTATATCATGCAATGCCCACAGAGGACAGAAGAGGACGTCGGGTCCTTTGGAACTAGAGTTACAGATGATTGTTAGCCTCTATGTGGGTGCTGGGATTTGAACCTGGGTCTTCTACAAAGGCAGCCAGTGTTCTTAGCTGCTGAGCCATCTCTCCAGCCCCCTTTTTTATTTTTATAAATAAGTTGATATTAAATTTCTAACAATCATATTTTGGCAGTTAATTAATGAATTGAGACAGGGTTTCATGTAGCGCTGTCTGGCTTTGAACTTGTTATACAGCTAAGGCTGACCTTGAGTTCCTTATCTTCCCACTTCCATTTCCCAAGTGCTAGACTTCAGGTATGCACCCTCACACATGGGAAAAGTTAACTTTTTTACAGACAGAAACATTCATAATACTAGTATTCTCTGTCAATACAGAAACGGAAATTACTTTTTTCATATTGACATGTATCAACAAATATTAAAGGAGGAGCTGGAGAGATGGCTCAGAGGTTGAGGACACTGGCTGCTCTCGTAGAAGAACCAAGTTTGATTACCAGCACTCACAAAGTGGCTAACAACAGTCCCTAACTCTAGTTCCAGGGGATCTGACACCCCCTTCTGACCCCTGCAAGTGTTGCAGACATAGGTCTTACATAAATGCAGTCAATATACTCATACACATAAGATAAAAATAATAAAAACATGTTTTTTGGTCTTTTTGAGACAGGGTCTCCCTGTAGCCCCAGCTGTCCTGGAACTCACTATGTAGACCAGGCT
>NW_008360324.1:5922857-5961109 GCF_000622305.1 Nannospalax galili | reverse complement strand
ATATATGAATTTGATTTTATGTTCAGAAGCTTGTGAAAATTAGATATTGTTTTGCATTTGTAACCATGGTATCATTTCTTTTTTCTTTCTTTCATTCATTCTTTCTGTTTTGTTTTGTTGTTTTTGAGGCAAGGTCTCACTATGTAGGCCTGATTGACTTAGAACTTGTTATGTAGATCAGACTGGCCTTGATCTCACAGAGGTCTGCCTGCCTCTACCTCCTGAGTGCTGGCATGCCCCGCTACACCTGGCCTGATGCCATTTCTTTTATTTCATATATATACATATATACATATATATATTTTGACTTTATTGAAAAAAATTATTGACATTTAATTTGTTCAGTGTATAATGTTTATGAATTCAATGAGGTACAATGAACAGTAATAAATAGTAAAAAAAAAACTTTAAAAAAGCAAAGGTTTATGACTTCTAGTGTGTTAATTATGACAACTATGCATGGAAAATGAAAACACGACAGAACTTTCTGTTACAAGATTCTTAATCATCTGAGTTGTAGTCATTATGCCCCACTAATTTACATGCAGCATCTGCTAGGACTGACATTTGATTTTTTTCCGCCAAGAAAGTATGAGTAGATAAATGACATTTCAGAGCAGATATTAACTGATTTGTGGACAGAAAAAGTATCCAAGATTGGTACTGATAGCCAGGCATAGTTACATATGTGTGTAATCCTAGCACACAGGAGGTGGAGGCAGGAGGAGTCCAAGTTGAAGGGCAGCCTGGCCTACACAGTGAGACCTTCTTTCAAAAAACCAAAAGAAGAGGGAAAGAGGGGTGTGGGGAGGGCATAGGTGCATACTGTGAATAGCACAGCTTAAAATGTCCAGGGACCAGGTTGTGCATGGCAGTGGCTTTGCCTCAGTGTTAGCCTTATGCTGGGGACAGAGGAGGTCTATGTCATTTGTAGATTCTGATCTTGGTAGGATTCTTCTTTAGAATGGACTTCCTACCTCCCCTGAGGGCCAGTTAAGGTCCTGGGTCTCTAGGCCTTGATGTTGGTCATCTTCCATTCCCATGCAAACTCAAGTAGATTAAAAACCCAGCATAGAACTGGGGAAATGGGCAAGAGGCCCCATCCTTAGCCGAGGAACTACTGGCAGCTGATCACTGCTGGGTGAGGGAGAGTTGATCTTTAAAGGAATGACACTAGATAGGCTAACTGGGCTCTAGTAGGGGAACTCACACCGAGGTACATCTGGGGACACAAATTTGACAAAGTAGGCCCTAATATATGTAACAGAATACATGAAATCTGGTGGTGGGGCTATGGGGGTGCAAATTGGGGGAGGAGTCTAAATATGATTGTTTTGTATGAAATGCACAAAAATTCAATAAAAATGCATATTGAGAAAAATCACAATTTAGGAAATTTAAAAAACTAATAACTATACTGACATAATTCTAAAACTAAAAATATATAATTGTATTTAAGAACGTAAATTTGCAATTCTATATCTACTATAATTTTTGAATAATTTTTACCTTCAAAACTGCATTTCCAAGCTTCAATGCTGTGAAATTTATCACCGTTGCTATAATGTGAGTTTGGCATTCGCTCCTTTTCCAAATTCTCCAACCTATACAAGGTTTTTCAATGCAATTATGTTATTTTTTTATAAAGTAATGCTAATAAAAAATTTTAAAATAAGAAAGTCCCCCAAAAAGTCCAGGACTAACTGGGCATGATGGTGCATGCCTTTAATCCCAGCCCTCTGGGAGGCAGATCTCTGTGAGATCGAGGCCAGCCTGGTCTACATAGGGAGTTCCAGTCTAGCTGGGCTACAGGGTGGCCTTGTCTCAAAACAAACAAAAAATCCTGGGTTCAATCAGACAAACATCTTCAATGACGAGAGGCCTATTTTGCCATTGTAAACAATGGCAGCCCACCAAGGCTACACAGTGAGACCCTGACTTAACAAAACAAAACAAAATGAACAAACAACAAAAGACCTCACAAAGCAATGGCTAAAGGGCCAGTGAGATGGCTCAGAATAAGACCCAAGTTAGAACCTTGGAACCCATTGTGGAAGGACTGAACAGACTCCTGAAGATTGTCTCTGACTGTCACTCGCACGCTATGGCACACGTGCTCCTATACTCTCTCACACATATCGTACATACGCACAATAATAATAATTAATTTTTTTTGGTCTTTTTGAGACAGGGTCTCCCTAGCCCTACTGCTCTGGAACTTACTATGTATACCAGACTGGCCTTGATCTCATTGGGATCCGCCTGCATCTACCTCTGGAGTGCTGGGACTAAAGGCGTGTATCACCACACCTGGCTAAATACATTTTTTAAATAAATAAATAAGTAAATAAATAAATAAATGAATGAATAAAATGATGGAAGCAAGTAAAGTTTGTCAGGTTATATAACTAATTAAATTTTGTAAAATCTTAAGATGGGGGCCTGGATGTCCAACAGAAGGACACACACACACACACACACACACACACACACACACACACACACACATTTCAAACTATATGCAGTATAGCTAGAAAACAACTTGTCCCAGATTGCCTTTGTAAAACAACTGGACCTTTATGATTTAATAATTAAAGTTATAACAGGTATAATAGCCAAAAGATTTCCTTGAGGAGGCAAAATCCAAGGTTCATCTTATGAACCTTGCTAAGTATACATTTAACTGAGGCTTAAGTATAAAATGTCCTAATGGATACAAATATTTACCTTTGGTGAGTTGAAGGTCTTGTTACAACTCCTGTTTGCATGGCAGACAGAATACCAACGGGACATGTCCAGGTAAGAACACTGAGGCTTGAGGCTATCTGAAAATTGTGCCTATGAGGCATTGGAAGTATTCTGAAAGTCAAGGTATACCAGAAGCCCTAAATAGGTAAGCATGAGACTGGCAACAGGGAACAGACAGCATGCCAATATGGCAGTAAGATTGGTTAAAAACAGAAAGGGGAAGGCCTCTCCTGCATACATTCAAAAGCCAGTTGTACCATGGGAAAGTACAAACTACAGAAACTCAGAAGCCAGTGGAAGACAATTACTGGTTTATATGAAAGAAAGGAATTGTATCATTCTGATGGAGTAACTTGGTGACTGCTGCCACCACTGCCCACAGACTGTCCCTGGTGGCCTGCAGACATTACTGTTCCAAGTCTGTCTTGGTGACTAAACCAACTGCTAATCCAAAATGGGAGCAGAGCCTTTTCCAGCAGTTTCAAGGCATGGGCTTTGTGGGTGAGGGCCGCCAAGCACCTGTTCATGCAGTAAGTTCTGTTACCTACTTGTCAAGAAAGTGTCTCCTACCTTTAAAATTTTTTTTTTAAAAAAACCTCTGCCTGCCTCCTCAAGCAGGACACAAATATCTATTTGTTCTCTCAGAAAGATTTCTACAACAGCCATGGCCACCTTTGTGGAGCTCAGTACGAAAGCTAAGATGCCCAACTTGGGCCTGGGCATGTGGAAGTCTTCCCCAGGCCAAGTCAAGGAAGCTGTGAAGGTGGCCATTGATGTTGGATATTGCCACATTGACTTGTACATGCGTATTATAAATGGAACAGATGGGAGAAGCCATCCAAGAGATCAAAGAGAAAGCTGTGAAGCAGAAGGAACTTTCATTGTCAGCAAGTTGTGGCCTACCTGCTTTGAGGGAAAACTGCTGAAGGAAGCCTTGCAGAAGACCCTAACGATTTGAAACTAGGCTATCTGGACCTCTATCTTATTCACTGGCCACAAGGATTTCAGCCCTGGGGCAGGGGGAGTTAGGGTTCCCCAAAGATGATAAAGGCAATGTTCTCACCAGTAAAAAAACATTCTTGGATTCCTGGGAGGTCATGGAAGAACTGGTGGATGAGGGGTCAGTGAAAGTCCCGGGTGTTTCTAACTTCAACCACTTCCAGATTGAAAGGATCTTGAACAAACCTGGACTGAAACATAAACCAGTGACCAATCAGGTTGAGTACCACCCATATCTCACCTAGGAGAAACTGATCCAGTACTGCCACTCCATGGGCATCACTATCACAGCCTACAGTCCACTGGACTCTCCAGATAGACCTTGGGCCAAGCCAGGGGATTCTTCACTACTGGAGGATCCTAAGATTAAAGTGATTGCTGCAAAGCACAAGAGAACATCAGTCCACGTTCTGATTCAGTTTCACATCCAGAGGAACATGGTGGTGATCTCCAAGTCTGAGACACTCTCGTGTATACATGAGGACTTTCAGATCTTTGACTTCAAATTGAGGAGATGACCACTATTTTCAACTTCAACAGAAACTGGAGGACCTGTTTGCTGCCTGAGATCATCAATATGGAAGAATTTCCTGACAATGTGTTATACTGAAGCTACATCACCTGATGAGATTGCTGAGTGGACCCCCCTACCCCACTTGATAATGTGCAACTCACTCCTCCTGAGTCCTATTTTAGCCACGGATGTCTGACATCATGCTGTGCCCACCTTAATATAGGCCAAAATCTAAGTGATGCTGTATTTAAATCTGGCGGCCAACGCTGGGTGGACTGTTCTGTGGAAATGTGACTCAGAGAAGCAAATGACAATTTATTTCACTGATCTGATATGACCAAATGTTTGTCAAACACCAGGAACTCTGATAACACTAAGGATGTAAAGACAAAATAATAAAAATAACAGTAATAGAGAAAAAATTGTGTTTATGAGTGTTTTGCCTACATGTATGTAAGTGTTCCACATGAGTGCAATGCCCGCAGAGGCCAGAAGAGCGTGTTGGATCCCCTGGAACTGGAGTTATGGATGGTGCATACGGTTGTTAGCTTCCAAATGGGTGCTGGGAACTGAACCCAGTCCTCTGGAAGAGCAGCCAGAGCTCTTAATCACTGAGCCATCTCTCCAGCCCCAATCTCCTACCTTCTTGATGAATGCTACTTGATGGTGATAATGAGGGAGCTATGACATTGTAAAGAATTCTGTTTATTTCTTCATCATGCACATCTTTCTATGCCAGGTTTACTTAAACATCCTGGCTTTTTAAAAATATTGGCCTGGACCTCACTGTGCTGTAGCCTTGGCAGTTCTGAAACTTGCGACAATCCTCCAGCCTCCAAGTGCTGGGATTAGAGGCATGAGCTGCCATGCTTGGCTCCCTGCAAAGTTCTTAACTGATAATGCAATTTGAATGACATTTACTTTTACTTATTCCAACAGCCTATAGCTGCTACCTTCCTCCCAATGTGAAGTTGGTTAATATATAGCAATGTCATCCAGGTGCAAAATGAGGGGACCCTTGTCTCAGGAGGCCTTGGTCAGGTTGTTGTGGGTCAGCTCCTTCTGGGAGGATTCAGAACTGACCTAGTTTCTTCCTTCTGTTCAGGGGTCCTGACCTGTTTTCTGTGTTCAGTCATCTCTAGAGCAGTCTGTTAGCAGCAGCCCTGGCCTTTATAGAGAGAAGGTTGGTGACCTCCAACAAATGGCCTTGCATGTTGGAGAGGGGCCCAGGCACTTCTGCAAAAAACAAGGTTGATACCCCAAGTTATATGCATTATTGTTGTTTTATGTACTTACTTGGTTTTCAAGCTTTTTGTTGTTGATTTTGAGACAGAGTCTTATATAGTCCAGGCTTACCTCCAACTTGCTATATACTGGTTGATGGCCTTGAATTCCTGATCCTCCTACCTACCTCTCTAGTTCTGGGATTACACTGTGAACCATCACCCCTGGCTTCATTTTGTGTGTGTGTGTGTGTGTGTATGTGTGTGTGTGTGTGTGTGTGTGTGTGTTATATGTATGTGCTTATGAATCCAGGCACTTCTATAAAACATTAGTTCCCCATGCTATATGTTTTATTTATTTAATTTATTGTTTTTTTAAAATATATTTTATTCATTTTATCTTATGTGAGTATTTTGCCTGCATGTTTGTAAGTATACCACATGCATGCAGTGCCTGAGAACGCCAAAAGAAGACCTCAGATCCCCTGGAACTGGACTTACAGATGGTTGTTAGCCACTATGTGGGTACTGGGAACCAAACCCAGGTCCTCTCCAAGAGCAGCCAGTGCTCTTAACTGCTGAGGCATCTCTCCAGTCCCTGTTTGTTTTTGATACAGAGTCTCATGTAATCTAGGCTAGTCTCCAACTTGCTGTATAGGTAAAGATAAATTCTTGATTCTCCTGTGCTTGGATTACATGCTTGGGTAACCATCCCTGGATCCATTTTCTTTCTCTTTTTTTTTGTTTTTTTTTTTTTTGTTGTTGTTGTTGTTGTGTGCGTGTGTATGTGTGTGTGTCTGTGTGTCTGTGTGTGTGTACATATATGTGGGCGTATGTGGGTGTGGAGGCCTGAAGCTAAGGTTGGATGCCTTCCTCAATTACTCTACCTTGTTTATCAAGGTAGGATCTCTCGCTGAACTTGGAGCTTGGTCAATTCATCTAGTTTAGCTGGCCAGGTTGCCCCAGCATCCCCTGTTTCTACCTCCATAGTCCTGGAATTATAGGCAGCTGCCATGCCTACCTGTTTTTCTTTGTTTTGCTTACTTGTTTGTTTATTTTGAGAAAGGTCTCCTTGTAGCCCCAGCTGGACTGGAACTCATTGTGTAAACCAGGCTGGACTCAATCTCACAAAGATCTGTCTCTGCCTCCCGAGTGTATCACCATGCCAGGCTCTTGTCCACCTGTTTTTTATTTACATATGTTCTGGGGTTCTGGATGTAGGTCTTTACACATGCATGGCAAGTGCTTTATCCACTGAGTAACCCAGCCTTCTCCATTTTGGGTTTTTGAGATAGAGTCTGGCTCAGGTTGGCCTAGAACTCATTATATAGCTCAAGCTGGCTTTGAATTCCTGGCAGTCCTCCTGCCTCAGCTTCCCAAGGGCTGGAATTATAGATATGGACCACCACATCTGGCTTGCTTTCTTTCTTTCTTTCTTTCTTTCTTTCTCTCTTTCTTTCTTTCTCTCTTTCTTTCTTTCATTTTGTGGCACTGGGGATTGAACCTCGGGTCTGATGCATGGTAAGTATGTACTATATTGCCAGGCTACACTCCCAGCCCCTATGTGTTTTAGTTATAACGTGAATGAACTCTTCTCAGATTCCTTGCCAGAGCTGTCCATGTGCCAGCTGTCCTTTTCTCACTCTGTGTGTTTTATGAACTGCCATCATCTGGTCATTTTATTGACAGCCACATAATTTCATTTTGTCCAACTCTATTGAACGTCCTGGGCTTTGATTCCAATTTCAAAGCATCAGCTTTGGCTTGCTCAACTCTCTGGGAACCAAGAGCTGTCTTTGCCTTCTGACTCTTGCTTGGATTTAGTGCTAAAGATAGAGATGTCATTTCATTTCTCCCTGTCATCTTCAGGATTCCCCTCAGGCTGTCCCTGAGTGAGAATGTTAACCATATCCTCCTTACAAAGGCTGAACTTTTGGAGGGAATATAATCAATATATGTCTAACAATGTTCACTCATTTAGTATACATATTTTTATTATATAATTCAGCAAATTTCCTTTTGAGGCAGAGGCAGGCGGATCTTTGTGAGTTCAAGGCCAGCCTGGTCTACATAGTGAGTTCCAGGTCAACTTGGGGCTACAAGGAGACCCTGTCTCAAAAAGAAAAATAAAAAAGTACGTAAGGTGGAGAAAGCAAAGAACCCAATTTCCACCAGCCTATACTCCAAATCTAAGCACTTCTTTGTCCCCATCCTCTGCCAAGCCTCCGTCTACAATGCTCTGCTCTACCCCAGCTCTCACCTTCTGCATCTCACACCTGTGCAACAGGCTGCTTCATAGCAACCATCAAATGACTTTGTATCCCTCTCCTTCCTTAGAGGACAGACCCTAAGAGGCCCTCAAGATCTCCAGCTCCTAGAGCTCACACTTCTGTCTGCTGTCCTCCTGGTGTGCGAGCACTGACTCCTGGGGCTTGCTTCTTTGTCTTTCTTCTTTCTCTCTTTGCCTTGTGAGATGGAGTCTTATTATGTTGCCCAGGCTAGCCTTGACCTTGTGAGCTCAAAGGATCATCCTGTGGTAGCCTAGTAGGTGTTGGCACTACAGGTACATGTCACCATGCTGGGTTTGGATCTTGTTTCTAATAAATGGCAAAGGTGTTCCTTGTAGTTATAGTCTGTCACATCAGACTATTGCTCTGGCTGGCTTCTTCTAGAGACTTCTTGTTGGAGCAGTGCAATAAGAGGTTCATTAGGGAGGCCATTGTGGCTAGGAACCAAGTCTCCAGCAGACTTTCAGCCCAAAGCCAGGACCCCCTGGCATCCAGCTGTCAAGCAGAATCCTGACAGCACTATGAACTCCTATTGGTCTAGTCATCCCAGTGGAGCTTCTAGATGGCCACTCGGCCAGGAACTTGACTTCACTTCCTAAGATTCTCAGCAGATGCCATGCTGGGCCACACTGGGGGACTGACTTGCAGAAACTGTGAATTACTAAATATATGTAGTTTTTCTGTTCTCTCTCTCTCTCTCTCTCTCTCTCTCTCTCTCTCTCTCTCTCTCTCTCCTCTCTCTTTTTTTTTTTGTGACATAGGCTCATCTCTCTCTCTCTCTCTCTCTCTCTCTCTCTCTCTCTCTCCCCTCTCTCACTTTTTTTTTGAGACAGGGTCTCACATAGCCCAGGCTGGCCTCTTACTCACTGTGTGGCTGAGACTGACCATGAACTCCAGATCCTCCTTTACCTCCTAAATGCTAGCGTTACAGAAATGTCTCCCCACACCTGGCTAAACGTGTATAGTTTTAGGCCCCTAAATCTGGGTACATTGGTTATACAGTAATGGATGAGAAAGAATCCTGCAGATGTATGTCTTTTCCAGCCTTTCTATGTGGTGGCTGGTTATGCTCTTTCCATCTCTATGCTTGAGCCATGCAGCCCTGCCGTCCTTCTCCCTCTGGGGCCTCTTCCGTTGCCTGACCTCTTAGTCCATTTTCAAAGATCTCTGTCTCCATCTCACATCCACTAACATCCTTTTCTGCATCTGTGTGTTTCCCTCATCCTAGGCATATTTAGTGTTAGGCTGGATGAAATTTCCAACAGGTAGACACTTGACCTCTTGGTTTCCTCCCCCTTGAAAACCGTCTCTCTTACTAACCTACCCACTGGAAATAGATCCGCTCCTGCTTCACTGAGTCAGCCTCCTACCCTTCTCTGACTTCCTCCTCCTTTCCCTGCAGCTAGCTTGTTCAGCTGTTTTCACCACACTGTCCTTCCCATCATCCACACCCAGGGGCTGGAGCTCTACTTACTCCCACTATGAATTCTCTCACTGTTTCCTTCTCTCTCTATTAAGTTTAGAGTCCATATCTATGATAATCCCAATCTTCAGATTTTGTTGCACCAGTATGATAAAATCTGAACTGTGGATGGACCCATCCATCCAGTATCATTATGTCTGAAGGAGTCAACTCTGAGGTACATTGGTTTACACGAATTCATGGTGTCTGTGTTCAGAGGGCCCCGTTGAGTGGGTATGAATAATCCTCACTCCCAGTGACTATCTCAAACTCCTATTTGCTTTGTTTTTTTCTGAGACAGGGTCTCCCTGTAGCTGCTGTGTAGACCAGGCCAGCCTTGGTTGCTCAGAATTCCACCTGCCTCTGCCTCCTGAGTACTGGTGTACTACCATGCCTGATTATCTATTTAGACACAGTTTTAAAAAGTTATTTTATTTATTATTTTTATTTTATGTGTATGTGTGTATTGCCTGCATGTAGGTAAGTGCACTCATGTCATGCAATGCCCACGGAGGGTAGGAGAGGCTGTCAGATCCCCCTGGAACTGGAGTTATGGACAGTTGTTAGCTGCCATGTGGGTGCTGGGATTCGAACCTGGGTCTTCTGCAGGAACAGTCAGTGATCTTAACCGCTGAGCCATTTCTCCAGCCCCTAGACATAGTTTTACGTAGTCCCAGTTGGTCTCAAACTTGCTATGTTGCTAAGGATGGACTTGAACTGATTCTTTCACCGCAGCTTCCTATATGCTGCGATTAGAGGTGTGCCACTGCATCTGAATTTTTTTCTTCTTTTTCTTACAAGGTAAATGGAAGCCATTAAATGAAAGTTACCATGTAGGATGTAAAAATTTCTAACCTATACTGACCTCCATCCCATTGCTTTTCTTCCTCACTTGTAAGCCATGTGCCATCATATTTTCTGCCTTAGTCAAATCTCTATATGGACGCTGAGGATTCTGTATTCCCTTCACATCTCTATGAAAGGATACATCTGTTTGTGACCCTTTATCTTTCCCAAATGCTTAGCCTCTCCATCTTGCCTGATTCTCCTCAACTGTGTTGAGTCTTGAACTTCCTCTGGTTGTGTGTGTGTGTGTGTGTGTGTGTGTGTATGTATGTATCTTGTATACCTGTAATTTCAGTACTCCAGAGGCCAAAGATGGTAAGTTCCAGAATAGCCTGGGCTACATAGCAAACCTTTGTGTAAAAACAAATTACTGTCCTATTTCCTTCAGGAACTCCAAATACTTATACACTTGACATTTTAATACTGTCCCACAGGTCACTAAGACTGTTCTCTCTCTCTTTTTCTTTCCAATCTTTCTCTCTCTGAGATTGGATAAGTCATTGATCTGTTTTTAAGTTCATTTATTCTTTTCACTGAGCTCTTCAGTGTATTTTTTTTGTTGTTATTGCTTGCTCTTTTTTTTTTTTTTCTGAGATAGGGTCTCCATGTGTAGTGCTGGCTACAAACAAGGCTAGCCTCAAACCTGCAGTAATCCTCTTGTGTCCACCTTGTAAATGCTGGAATTACAGGCATGCCACTCCTGGCTTTTTTTTTTTTTTTACTGTCTTAGTTATAAATTTTCCATTTGTCTTTTATAATTCCTGTATTTGTGCTGTGATTCCTCTGGCTCATTCTTTACAAGTGCATTTCTTAAAAACCTGGAGCAATTACAGCTGCTTTAAGATTTGTCTGATAATTTCAGCATCTGAGCTATGTTGGGTTTGGCCTCTATCGTTTGTCTTTCCCTTGAGAATAGTCACATTTTTCTGTGTTTTTTCGGTAACAATTTTTTGGATAATATTCTGAATATTGCAAAGGTTAGGTGGGGGAGATTCTAGATTTTATTTTATTCCTCAGAAAAATGTTGATATTTTTTGTTTCAGTAGATGATTAATTTGGTTAAACTCAGTGCAAACTCTCTTATATCTGTGATAGGCTGAGCTTGCATCCCAGGTCCATGCATCCTTTCTCTGTTGCTAGGGAGCCTGTGATGTCCTCAGTTATGTGTGGATTGGTCATAGGACAGACTTGGATAGAACTCATAGAATTTGGGGTTCTCTTCTCTGCCTTCCTCCTTCTAAGACTTACTTCTTGCTCTTCAGCAAACTTCTTGCTTAGGGTCCCATCCTCTGGCTCCTCCAGTTAGAAAGACCCCCTCACCCCCTTTTCATTTATTTATCTATTTAATTTTGTGACAGAATCTTATTATACTTCCCAAGTTGGCCTTGAACTCCCAATCCTCCCAATCCTCCTATCTCAGCCTCCTGATTGCTGGGATTACAGGTCTGTGGTACCATGCCCAGGTAATACGATGACTTTCTATATTAATTTAGGCATTCAGTGCTGCACTCTGACTGTAGTGGACACACAGGGAAAAACCACAAAATATGACCCACCTCCTGCCACTTCTTTCTTCTACATTTTGATCCCCCCCACTCCAATCTGCTTATCTGGGCATGCTCTCCAGAGTCTTCAGATGTGTTTCTTGTTTGGTTGTCTTTGTATTCCATTCAGAATGTTTAGATGGTATCTGTGAGAGGGTAGCTTGGACGGTCAGATAGGAAGATCCTGCATCTACAAATAGGCATCTTGCCATGAAATTGGTATTTTTTTTTTATGGTGCTGAGTATTGAACTCAAGGCCTTAATCATGTTAAGAAAACACTATCATGAGTTACATCCTAGTCTCTACCCCTTTTAATGTGAGTGAGTGAGTGTGTGTGTGTGTGTGTGTGTGTGTGTGTGTGTGTGTGTGTGTGTGTGTGTGTGTGTGTACGTGCCCTTGGAGGCCAGAAGAAGGTATCAGATCCCCTGGAGGTGGAGTCATAGGCAGTTGTGAGCTGTCTGATGTAGGTGTTGGGAACTGAATTTGGGTCCTCTGGAAGATCAGCAAGTACTCCTAACTGCGAGTGAAATCTCCAGCCCCCAGCCCTTGTTTTGTTGAGACAGGATCTAGCTATGTTGCTCAGGCTGATCTCAAATTCCTGCCTCAAGAAGGTGGGACAACCATGCCTGACTTATCCAATTTTCTTGAAGGAATTTCCCATTTCTCAGTTCTGACTCCATTCTCTAAATTAACTTTCTCCAGCACCACTTATGCCTGATCATATCAAAGAAGTGACTCTTGCCAAAATTCCCACTGACCTTCAGTTTACTAAATCAAAGGACACTTAAGAGCCAGCTCCTCATCTTCCTTGAACTGTTAAAAATCTAGTTTCCTATCTCAGCAAATGACTCGCCAACCGCCTTCTTAGACTATCTAGAAACTTGAGCTATTCTTGACCCTTCTTTCCCCCGTGTAACCCTGCCTGGCCTCAGACTTGTTATCCTTTGTCTCCATGTCCTGAATGCAGGGATTACAGACCTGCACCACCACACCTGGCTCTTGACCCCTTCTTTCCACTTATTTTCCATTTCCACTGTTGATTTGCAAAGTTAACTTCTGAAACCTCTCAGGTCTATCCAGATGGCTCCTTCTTCATCACCACCTAACCTAGGCAAAGCTAAGCTTTAGCTTATAGCCAAAGCCTCCTGTAGCTATTTTTAACCTGTTTCCCCTTCTAATTTGTTCTCTGTACTATACCCAGAGTCATAGATTCAAAATACAAATCTGACCATCTCTCTCTCTCTCTCTCTCTCTCTCTCTCTCTCTCTCTCTCTCTCTCTCTCTTAATGTCACCATTCCTGGTCTGTAACTCATGAGCCACTTACCTCAGCCTTAAGTGCTGGGACTACAGGCATGTACTATACAAGGCTCATGTGGCTCTCTTATTTAAAACACTTCAATGATGACTTACTAAAGGACACATATACACATCAAAATCCTTAACCTGGCCTGGCATGTGCCTCTGCTTATGGGATTCTTTGTGCTTATCTTGTACAATGCCCCACATAACTTTCCTAGTTCAGATACACTGATCTTTTCTGTGCTGTGGCGAGCTCATGTTTGGGTTTAATGTATGTGGTTTGCAAAGCAGAATCTTATGTATAACTTTAAACCATGGATTTTCCCTTAACAAGTATAGAACAATAGTCTATGATCAATCAATGAGAAAGTCAATACAAAATGTGACTGATATAGTTATCAGTTACATTTATTGATTTCAAACAACCATCTAAATTACACAGTTGCCACCCATATGTTCCACTGGTGAGTGTCCAAGTGATCACACACACACACACACACACACACACACACACACACACACACACACACAGAGTCACAGAGGGTTACCATGTGTTTCCTCATACTCTGGATCATGTGGAGGAATGCCAACAGTTGCTTTACCTGAAAGTCTGCGGGGGCGCTCTGCTTTCCTTAGCCTCTGTAATTTCTGTTTGATTTCATGACCTGCCTTTCTAAGTCTTTACGCAGTCTGTGATGACCAGCAGTAATCCTAGACACAGAATCTGTATTTCTTCAGGCAAGACCTTCAATCACTCCAAACCTGCCCCTACTCCAGAGGTGCATGCTTTCTGTGGGTACTGGTCCAGCTCAGGTCACATACATGTACACATACATACACATGCCTGCAGGACTGTGGGCATTCATTGTCCTCAACGCTTTGATCAATTGCTCTGTTTTGTATAGTTGAGAACTTGAATCTGACCCATTCCCACCCCCATAATGTATCTGAGACCAGCCAGGAGTTTGCAGACTCCACTATTCTGGGCTGACATTGGCAAACTATGGTCCAACAGCTATTTTAGTAAATAAGTTTTATTACAACACAATCATGTTCACTTATTTTTGTTCTATTATGGCTGCTTTTGTGCTCTAACACCAGAGTTGAGTAGTTGAAATAGAGAATGTTGAGCTACAAAGGTTGAAATACTTATTCTGGCTCTTTACAAGGTTTTCCTTTGATTTAGTGTATACTTTTGTGTGTGTGTGTGTGTGTGTGTGTGTGTGTGTGTGTTCATTTGCCTTTTTTTTTGAGATGGGATCATATAGTCCTGATTGCCTGCTAATGAATCCCTTGAAATTCTTTTAGCTATAATCAATAAAATGGTAGAGCTGCCAAACTTAGTGATTAGAAATAAAAAGCAAAGCCAGGCATGGTGGTGCATGCCTTTAAGCCCAGCAATCTGGAGGCAGAGGCAGGTGGATCTCTATGAAGATTGAGGCCACCCTGTTCTACATAGCAATTTCCAGGCCAGCTGAGGCTACACAAGGAGAGCCTGTCTTAAAAATAAGAAAATAAGCAGAAGCTGGGTGAGGTAGTGGCACATCACTTTAATCCCAGCTCTTGGGAGACACAGGTAGGCATATCTTTGTGATATCCAGGCCAGCCTGGTCTACATAGTAAGTTCCAGGGCAGCTGTGGTTATAGGAGACCCTGTCTCAAAAAGACCAAAGACCAAAACAAACAAAACAACAAAGATATTTTTCTTTCTTTCTTTTACTTTTTTTTTTTTTTTGGTCTTTTTGAGACAGGGTCTCCCTATAGCTTCCCCAGCTGACCTAGAAGTCATCATGTAGGCCAGGCTGGCTTCAAACTCACAGAGATCTTCCTGTTTCTGCCTCCCAAGTGCTTGGATTAAAGGCATCTGGCACCATGCCCTGCCTTTCTTTCTTTCATTCTTTCTTTCCTTCTTTCTTTCTTTCTTTTCTTTCTTTATGTGTATTTATATTGCAGATTGAATTAAACCCTGGTGCATGCTAAGCATGTATTCTACCATTGAGCTGCATCTCCAGCCAACACTAGCACTCTGGTAACAAAGACTTGTTACCACTGTAACCACCCCTGCCCCCAACCATCCTCCTAAGCCTGCCACATCTATCTCACTCTGTGTCTTAGATGGGAAAGAAGTTGAAGGGATGAGAGTCCTTTGAGATGATGTATGTTCTGTAAAAGAGGCTGCATGAACAGAAGAAGAGAATAGTTTGGGGTTACTTTTTGCCTGCCTTACTTTTGACAACTAGAGGTGTAGGTTTGGAGTCCTCACAGCACAATTGGTAGACAATAGTGACAATAACTACTCTATGAACTGCATAAGCAAACATTGTGGAAGCAAGCACATTAGGAAATGGCTGCTTTATTCTGGGAGGTGCTTCTTTAAAATAGCAGCTCCAGGCCTGGGGATGTGGCTTAGTGGCAAGTGCTTCTTTAACATGCTCATAGCTCTGGGCTCCATCCCAGCACTACAAGGAGAGGTGTAGAGGGGGGTCCCATTAAATGCCAGGTGGAGCAGCTATTAAGTGTGCAGGCCCAGCAGCCAGACAACCTGGGATTATACCTAGCTTAGTCTGTGTGTGTGTGTGTGTGTGTGTGTGTGTATTCATGGGTGTATGCACGTGTGCTGATGCATATGCATAATCTGAGAATAGGTGACAGAGGTTGATATCAGTGTCTTCCTGATACTGTATTACTTTCTTAATTAATTAATTAATTTATTATTTATCAAAACAGAGTCTCACTATGTAGTGTTGGCTGGCCTGGAACTCACTATGTAGACCAGACTGGCCTTGAACTCACAGAGATCTGTCTGCCTCTGCCTCTGGAGTCTGGGATTAAAGGTTTGTGTTACTGCACCTGGCTCTTAGGTTTTTGAAGCAGAGACTCCAATTGAACCTGAAGTTCACTGATTCAGCTAGACTGGCTGGCTAGCAAGTCCCCAGAATCTTCCTGGTTTTGCCTCACCAGTGCTGGGATTACAAGTGTGCACAGTTGCACCTTGTTTTTCATATGGGTGCTAAGGATTCATACTCAAGTCCTCATGCTGGCACAAGAAGCATTTATCAATGGAGTCATCTCCACCCTCTTAGCTTAGTTTTTGATACCATGTAAATGGCCTGGGAGAATTACATGGTCCTTCTCAGCCTCGATCTATTTTTTTCTGAAATATGGTGAGATGATGGTGAGGTTGTTGTGGAGATAAATGAATTAAATTATGACAGTACTCAAAACTGTGCCAGGCACACAAACACTTGGGAAATGGTAAACTGTTCCAGGCACACAAGCACTTGGGAGATGGTAAACGGTGCCAGGCACACAAGCACTTGGGGGATGATAGCCTGTGGGCGAAAGCGGAGCCTTCCCTAAACTCAGCTTCCAGCAATGCCAACTCTTCCCGTTAGGTGGTAGCATCTAGTAACCACTGTCCCTGAAGCTTGACTTGGGGTGGTTGGCTGGAAATTTACTTTTTTGCTTATTATCATTTTTGATTTGATTTGGTAATTTCAAGGGGGATAAACTGACATACTATCTTTTGAAACCCTTGGAGATCCAGAAAGGCCAGCAGAGTTGTTGGCATTCAGGGCTGGCAGGAGCTGTTTGGAGTATTGCCTGTGGTCATAGTTAAAGTGGCATATAATTTATTGTGCAAACTAGGGTATTCTGAGAGTGAAAGGGGACTACTAATAATCATACCAGGAGAAGAGGAATAAATGGGATGTGTGCCAAGAACTTGGATGAACTTACTCTACCTATATCTAACCTAATACATGGTTATTCCTCAGTATTTTTTGGAACGCAATGGAATTCCACAGAAGCCTGGCATCTCATGCTTTTGGGAGTTCTTTCTGCAAAACTATCTTGCCTCACTGTGAGGCTTGAGTTTTGTCTTTGGTGGACATGATTGGAGTGTGTCCACTTCATAGATATAAGGCCCCTTGGTTCTTTGTACTGAATAATCTCTTCTGCTCTCCAGTTTTTTTCCCCACAGTATTTTCCTGTAGCTGTGAACCCTGCAGACTCCCTGTCCTCCATCTCTGGGTGTGTCAAAGTAGGGTGAGCAGACTGGGTTAGCACTGAGGGAGACTTCTCAGATGCTCCATAATTCTAAGATTTCAGGTTTGCTCATCTTCCTTTAAAGGGAGGTGGCTGGAGGAAGCTAAAATGAGTTGAGCATCCTTCTGAATCCATCACCATTATCTTAATCCTCTCACCTTGGTCAGGCTATTACGACAGAGGGTGTGGGGCTGGAGAGATGGCTCAGTGGTTAAGAACACTGACTGTTCTTACAGATAGGCCTGGGTTTGAATCCCAGCACCCATATGGCAGCTAACAACTGTCCAAAACTCCAGTTCCAGGGGATCAGACGCCTCTTCGGTCCTCCGTGGGCATTGCATGACATGGGTACACTTACCTACATGCAGGCAATACATGCATACACATAAAATAAAAATAATAGATTTAAAAAAAGACAGAGGGAATGCTATTGTTATGACCTATTTGTCAAGTGAGGAGCCTGAGGCCCAGAGCTGTCACGAGCCAGAAGAGTCAAGTAGGAGGTGGATAGGTCTGTTTGGCTTCAGAGCAGAGGAGCTTACGTCACAGGGCTGCTTCCTCTGAGTCCAATAGAGATCACTGCCAGGCCTTGTTCCCTCTCTGTGCTTTCCTTGTCTACAAAGTGGCCAGAAATGGCAACAGGTATAAAGGGCTGCCAGGTGCCTGGAGAGCCCAGGCAATGAAGGTTCTGAGGAATAGGGGAGGCTCTTTTCCTTGTTAAGAAATGGGCATTCCAGGTGTTGGATTATGAACTGAGTCTGACACAAACAAGACTGTGGGAGGTGGAAACTGCCAGCATAACTAGGGCTTTGCAATTAAAAAATTTTTTTTTGTCTCAAACTAGATGTGGTGGTGGCTGGCCCCTGTGGTCCTAGCCACTCAGGAGATGACTGTTGGTGGGTCATCTGAGCCACCAACCTGGGCAACATAGCCAGACCATATCAGAGAGAAAGTAAGAAAATATTTTTCGTCTGAAATCTTAGTGCATGTAGGTAGGGAGAGGACATTTTCCATAACAATAAGGGGAGATGAAGGTTTTGATGGTCACTTGGGAAATAAGCTTAGACCCTGTGTTTTCAAGAATCCATGTCTGCAGGAAAGCAGGTCAGAAATGTCAAACTTGAGTTCCTCCTGCTTCAGCTGGGCGGTCCCAACCCCAAATGCCCTTTACCAACACTTGGAGGCTCTAGCTCCAATAGGGTATCTGAGGGCAGTATCTAACACACACTCGTGTTGTCAACACCTCAAGTAGTACTCCCGAAATACCAGGCAAGGATTTCTTAGGTGCGGGGTGGGGGAGGTGAGGCCAGACAGCCGGGCATGAGTGGAAAGCTGAGATCCAGGCCGGGCACCCTAGGGAGGGCGCGTAGGCGCCGAGCCCAAGAGCACCACTCCGTCCCTCCGCCCAGCCCTGGGAATACACAGCCAGGCCCTACCGCCGCAGGGGACAGGCGCAGTTGTGTCACCTGGGCTGGGGGAGGACGGCCGAGCGCGGAATCGGGGTGCAGAGGGAGGCTTCGGGAACTCCGAGAGGGAGGCGCAACTGTCTTCCGTTAAGCATTCAGGAGGGACAGAAGGCCAGTGGGTGATGCGATACCTCCCTCCGCCCAGCTCCATCCGGCGCCGCCTTCCGCCCAGCAGCTTGGTCCTCCCGGGTTCCCAGACCTCGGGCCCTCAGGTTAGCTCCGCCCTTCCATAGCTCCTCCCCATCCCCGCCCATAAATTTATCCCATGCAGACCCCGCCCCACCGCCTTGTGCAGGTCCGGCCCCCGGAGAGTCCCCGCCCCCTCCACCCCGGCCCCGCCCCCCGTTTCCGCTGGCAGCGGCGGCGGTGCGGGAGGGAGCGGAGCAGGGACGCCACATTAAGTCAAGCGTGGTGAGTGCGGCCGGGGCGGACTGCTGAGCGTGCTCTGGAGCTTGCAAAGTTGCGGGGGTGCGGCCCGGTGCGGGGTGCGCGGGGCAGGCCCGGACGGGCCCGACCTGGTTCCGAGCAGGATGGGCGGCTGGGGGCGCCCCGGGAGGGGAACCTCTGGGGAGGCAGCGGGGCGGGCGGCAGAGGCGGGGGCGGGGGCGGAAGGGGAAGGGGCGAGCGGGGTCTGTCACCCAACTCGGCGAGGCGAGTCTGAGAAGTGCGGGATCCCGGGAATGTGGGGCTGCATGAGAGGGGACCGCAAACGCCGCATGCTCCAGCCAGGGGATGGGAGGCTCCCGGACCTTTAAGGGTCCAGCAGACCGACCGGCTTGACACAATTCATCCAGGGTCCCAGAGACGTCAAGGCCTGTTTGGGCAGGACTGGGATACTCCCTGCAGACCCCCCCAGAGCCTCCAGCCACTCCTTGGGCCATTGCTGACCTAGAGGCATTCAGTGTGACAGGGCTTTGGCACAACCCTGGATCTGAGATGTAGCCCATCTGTGCGCTCAAGTTTGGGCTTTTAAAAAAACCCAAACTTCATGTGGTTGAAAAAAAAGTCCAAACAAGCAACAACTTATGAGAGCGGTTTAGTAGTTGAGCATTTTGGAACTAGAATTTTGGGTCACTTCTGTCTTTGAAAAAAGATGCTGGCCTCTTCTGCATCTCCTCCCAAATGTCATGCCTGGGGAGGTTTGCATTTTGGGGTAGTGTGGGGTCCTCTGTGCTACTGCTGATCTGGTCTCTCCTTTGCCTCGAGGCCGCAGTTTACCCTTTGGTTCAGAGAACCAAACTTGTCTTTCTGCCCTGGAGCTGTTCCCTCCCCTGGGGTGACTCAGGCATTTCCTCCTCCAGGAAGCTTTCCTGGACTAGTTGGGAGCACAAAGAACTCTTGCTTTGACCTGTGCATACCTGTCCACACTCCCTCTCTAGTCAGAAGAGTATCCAAGAAGGGTGTGTGTGTGTGTGTGTGTGTGTGTGTGTGTGTGTGTTCTGTAAAGCTACACTGTCAGCTTTGTCACTGTGAGGAATTGGGAGGGAGGTGATTACGGAGCATCTCAAACAATGGACTGGGCAAATAATTTATATTTAGCTGAGGAATGCAGCCCAGGGCAGACAATCACACCACTTCCTACCTCATTCTGGTCCTGGTGCCTGATCCAGCTGGACCTTGCACTGGGGGTGAGAGAGCAAAGAAGATTCTTGTGGATAAAACTAAAAATCCTATTTGGTTCTCCTTACTCATTGAAGGCCTAGTGTGTGCAAGTGGGATATGCATTCAGAATGGTGGGAGTACCTCAGAGGCATGGATTTTTTATTTGGTCTGTATTGGAGGACTCAAAAAAATCGATGAACAGAGATGTAATAATAACAGTAGAGTTCATATAATTTATAGCCAGCCAAGTGCATTAGCTGTGTTTAATTCCATTGATTCTCACATGACCTTAGTGTATCCTTTTATCTGTATTCTTCAGTGTTAGGGAGATAAGCTTAAGAATGAATATCTTTAATGTTACAAAAGTCTTTAAGAAAGAAGCAGAACTTGAACTCACAGCATCTTAGTGCTTTGATCATGTGTCTGTCTACGCTGAACCTGTCTTACTGTCCCATTACTGATTGTGATATGCAATGTGAGGAGCCTTGGGCAAGATACCTGTTTTCCCAACTCTCCTATTTGGAGGGCTGTTGGGTGAAAAGTCTCTAGGGGCCGGGCATGGTGGCATTCGCCTTTAATCTCAGCAGTAAGTGGTAGAGGCTGGTGGATCCCTTTTAGTTCCAGGCTAATAGAAGAGTGCCAGGGCTGGAAGGAGAAAACAGGGTGCTGTTGTTTAATGGATAGTTTCAGTTTTGCATAAGGAAAAGTTCTGGATCTCTGTTATACAATAATGTGAATATACTTAGTGTGACTGAACTGTACATTTTCACAAACATGTACACACAGCACACACACCCTAAAATTTTTTTCAGTTCTTTTTTTTTAAAATCATTTTTTTTTTTTGGGGTGTTTTTGAGACAGGGTCTCCCTGTAGCCCCAGCTGGCCTGGAACTCACTATGTAGATCAGGCTGGCCTTGAACTCACAGAGATCCACCTGCCTTTGCCTCCCAAGTGCTGAGATTAAAGGTGTGTGCCACCACGCCTGGCTTTTTGAAAATTTTTACAAAAGTTTTATTGAGAATTTCATACATGCATATAAGGTGTTTTGATCAAATCCATGCCCACTCCCTCCCCTCCAAACCCTAAAATCTTTTAAGGATTAGACAAGAGCTCCCAAACACTTTTGACATTTTTGGCCTTTGGAAAAGAGTGTGTTGTTAAGAGGCCCAAGGATATTGTGACTTTTAGCCAAGAAGCTGGCTACTTTTCTTTGAGGTCTTTTTACACTAACTGCCTAGCCAATTCCTACCTCCTATTCTTATCACACCATCCTCTGAAGAGGTTACCCAGCTTTCAGATAGGGAATTGGGACACAGACTGCTCTGGCTTCTTCTATGCTGAACAGGGAAGCAGTGGGTCTATCTAAAAGACTTCTAAATTATATAACTCTTATCTGTAGGAGGAAAAGAAAGTCCTTGACTGGTGAATAGGTAAAGGCAAGAGTAATTAGCATTACAAGTTCCAGACAGGGAACTAGAAAAAAGTCAGAACAGGGCAATTTTCAAATATTCATATGAGAGTCCATTGGAGTTTCTTGACAAGGGCTTGCAGAAGCATCCCTCTATTGGGTTCTTCCTCATTTTTCTTTTGTCTTTCAAGGGCTGGACTTGTTGGCTGGGAAGAATGGCTGGATACTCAGGTGAGGGTCCAATGACCCTGCTTGGTACTCCTTTAATGAATGAGCACCAACCCTCCACCAGCCCAATTGTGACTATGTTTAGTGATCAGGCTCAGTGGAAGTCGTGATGATGGTAGTTATTTCATGTAGAAGGGACTGCTGTATAGCATCATCTTATTAAAGGGACCTGGAATTTAAAAGGATTTGGTGCTAGGAGCCACATATGAGGGATAATATCAGTTCTTTTTTTAAAAAAATATCTATTATTTTATGTGTATAAGTATGTTGCCTGCATGTATGTAAGTGCACCCATGTTGTGCAATGCCAACAGAGGTCAGAAGAGGGCATTGGATCCCTGGAACTGGAGTTACAGAGAGTTGTTAGCTGCCATGTGGATGCTGGGAATCGTTGCCTTGTGGGTGCTGGGAATCGAACCCAGGTCCTCTGCAAGAGCAGTCAGTGCTGTTAACCACTGAGCTATCTTTCCACCTCCAAAACGTTAAAATTTTAACCATATTTAGAGGGACAGGAAGAAGTGGGGGAAGAGAGGGCAAAATATCAACAAAAACAAATTACATGTGAAAGTGCCATAACAAAACCTCTTACTTTGTAGGCCAATTAAAAATAAATAAAAGAATAAAAGCCATTTGCTAAGTGGATGCTGAGATCATTGTATACCGTTAACTTACATGATGCTGAGAAAGAGCCTAGAGACTTTTTTTTGGTCTCATTTGTAGACCAGACTGGCCTCAAACTCTCAGAGATCTGCCTGCTTCTGCCTCCTGAGTGCTGGGATGAAAGTTTTGCCTCTCCATGCCTAGCTGTCTTTTTGTTTGTGTTTTTAAGAAAGGGTCTTGTATATCCCCAGCAGGGCTTGAAGTCACCATGTAGCCTATGTAGCTGAGAATGACCCTGAACTCTTCATTCTCTTCCCTCTACCTCCCTAGTGCTGGGATTACAGGTGTGTGCCACCATGCCCATCAGCGGTCTGCTTTCTGTGCAGTGTTCTGTCTTAGGCTCCTACTTTAATGCTTACTTTGAGCTTTTCCACAGACATTACAGAGAAGCAGCCTGCTTTGCTGGTGGGAAGTTCTTGGGTCTGAGCTGGCTGACAGGGTGCCCTCCCTCATCCCTGGCTCTGTGACCCCAGTGCACCTGGTCCTGGGAAATGAGGGAGGGACCAGCAAGGTAAGGCCCTGGGCAAGCTCCTTCACCTCTCTTGACCTAGGCTTCCTGTTTGCACAATAAGGATGACAATACCAAGTTCTCAGGGCTGTGGGAAGGAGCCTGAGATAATGCATGCGAAGCATGTAGCTCAGGGCCTCATACGCAGCAGGTGTGCAGAGAGTGAGTGGAGGCTGTTATTTATAACCTTGCTGGGGTGGCTAGACTAATATGCTTGGAACATGAGAGGACAAGACTTCTTTTCTTCTTCCACTGAGCCCCAGACCTGCTGAGGTGGGCATCCCTGCTGACTAAGAGGGAGTGGATGTAACCCAGGTGCCTTGTCTGGCACTTACCACCTTTCCTCTCCTGCCCTAGGCTGCCTGTCTAGCCTCATCTACTCTTGTTCTTCCAGGAACCCACAGATCTGGCCAGACTGGTCTCACAGACATGCACTGCTTAGTTCTTCTTTTCCTGCAGTTTGTGCTATTCCACCATCCTCTAACGCCCTTCTCCTTCCATCCTTGATCTCCTCCAAGACCCTATTGGAGGGTAGCAGTGCTAGAGAGATGGCTCAGCAGTTAAGAGCACTGGCTGCTCTTGCAGAGGACCCAGGTTTGGTTCCCAGCCACCCACACAGTGTCTAACTCTCTGTAATGCCAGTTCCAGGGGATCTGAAACCCTCTTCTGGCCTCCACAGGCATTGTATGACAAGGGTGCACATACATACATGCAGGTAAAACACTCATCTACATAAAGTAAAAATAAATAAATAAATAAATAGACTCTTTTCAAGTATAACTCCTCTCAGGGGCCCTTCCTGGTCACCATCCTCAAAGAGCCTTTTGCTTTGGAATTCCTGTGGTGTTTTCTGTCTTTACTGCCTCTTGCTGAGTGATTCCTCACTGGATTTCTCTATTATTGTTATTTTGTTTGTGTTTTTTTTTGAGACAAGGCCTTACTGTGTAATCCAGACTGTCCTGGCGCTTGTGATCTTCCTGCCTCTGCCTTCAGAGTGCTGGGATGCCAGTCATCCACCACCATGTCTGACTTCAAACTTGTGATCTCCCTGCCTCTGCCTCTGGAATGCTGGGATGCTAGGCATTTACCACCATGTCTGGCTTCCTTACTGAATTTCTGTGCTAAAATAAAAACAGTAAAAATTGCTGGGCATGGTGGTGTGTGCAGCACTTGGGAAGCTGAGGCAAGAGGGTCAGGAGTTTAAGGTCATTCATGGCTACATAGTGAGCTTGAGGCCAAGCTGGGCTATGTGATACCCTGGCAAAAGGAAGGGGTTCACAAATAATAGTTCAAAGTACAAAGTAAAGTGAGTTGTGGTAGTGAGTGCCTGTAGTACTCAGAAGGCTAAGGCAGGAAAATGGCTTGAGACACAGAGTTTGAGAGTTTGAGGTCAGTCCTGGGCAACAAAGTCAGATCCTGTCTCAAAAAATAAACATAGAAATAAATAAAATCCTGTGAGCTGGAGCTATGGTCCCCTCCTGTGCATGAGCCTAGAGCTTTGATCCCCTACTGGGAGCCACAGTTCCACATTCTTCTAGTGGTGGGCTGATGATGGAGCAGAGTGGAGGATGGAGGACTTCCTGATCTTAGGCAGCAGTTTCATCCTTCTCTGAGTGGCTGCATTCCCCACAGCCCCTCCCTTGAGGTCCCAGGTTATGCATGGTAGTGGCTTTGCCTCTGTGTTGGGCTTATGCTGAAGACTGAGGAGGTCTCTGTCTTGGGAGGGCTGATTCTCTAGACTGGGCTTCCCACCTCCCTTGATGGCCAGCTGTGGTCTTGACTCTGCACGTGGTCCTGGGCACCCAGGCCTTGATGTTGGACTTTCCCATTCCCAGGCATAAAGAGGTTTTCTATCATTTTTCTATTACTCTTCTACAGCCCCAGTGTGCCTTCACCTGTGCCCTACAGAAAATGTAAAGCACCTAATTGAACTTCTAGAGATAAAAATCACAGTCTGGGAAGATAAAAAAATAGTACTTTAATAACTAAACCAATACAATTGCTAACTAAAGCTATGTAATTTTATTTTAGAATGTAAACTTGCAATTCCATATGTCTACTATAATTTCTGAATATTATTTACTGGACAAACTGTACTACCAAACTTCAACAATAATGTGAAATTTGTCACTGCTGCTGTAATGTGACTTTGTCATTCACTCCCTTTTCTAAATTCTCTAACCTATTCAAAACTGTTCAATGCAATCATGTTTATTTCTTAAAGAAAGCAATGCTAATAAAATGTTTTTAAAAATGGTATGAAACGAGTGGCTCCTTGAACTCAAGATGTGTGAGAGTTCAAAGCTGGCACAGTGATCCTTTGGGGGAGGGATACTTCAGGCAGGAGCTGATGGACACCAGCCTTGAAGTGGAGTGGTTGTGTTTTCACTGAAGGGGGAAGGTCCAGCCTGAAGATGTGTGACTAGCCCAGGGGACAAAGGTCTGAAATAAGTGGCATGAGACAGTGAAGAGACTGGGCAGGTGTATGGTCCATACTATGGGTGTCTTCAGATGTCCAACCAAGAAATTCTTTCCTTTCCTTCCTTCCTTCCTTCCTTCCTTCCTTCCTTCCTTCCTTCCTTCCTTCCTTCCTTCCTCCCTCCCTCCCTCCCTCCCTCCCTCCCTCCCTTCCCTCACTCCGTTCCAAGAGAAAGTGAATGCTTTCCATGTGCTGGTACTGAGTTGGTCAGTCTTGAGAGGCCCTGGGTGTAGCTTTGGTATAAGGGTCACAGAAGCAAGCCTGGGCTCAAGGAAGTTATAGACTGGGTCTATGATGAGGGGAAGGTAGGGAGAATGGCTGGACATCTGTCAGGAATGGTGAGGAGAAGACCCCGAGATAATTTAGAAATAGGATCAAAGCCGTTTGTGGGGCTGGGTGTGGCTCAGTGATAGAACAGATGCCTAGCATGTGTGAGGCCCTAGGTTCCATCGGAATCGCTGCAGAAAACCAGCACCAAAACAAAACAAAACAGATTTGTGAATTTCTCAGTGGTGAGAAGACAGACACTATTCCATGCTATTACCCCTCAGGAGCCTGAGGAGTTCCCTCACCTTTAGGGATCTTGACTGAGGTCAAACCAGGATTTGTGACTTCAACACAGAAAATAATTTCAGGACTAACCACTGTGAAGCTGAGTTGAAGATTGTATTAAAGATACTTTATTTTTAAATTTTATTTTAATGTGTATGAGTGTTGTGCCTGCATGTATGCAAGTGTACCCATGTTGTGCTATGCCCATGGAGGCCAGAAGAGGGCATCAGATCCCTTGGAACTGGCATTATGGACAGTTGTTAGCCACCATGTGGGTGCTGGGAACTGAACCAAGGTCCTCTGGAAAAGCAGTCAGTGCTCTTAACCACTGAGCCATCTCTCCAGCCCCTTAAAGATATTTTAATACAGATTTTAAGTACAAGGGTTAGGGGAAAAGGAGGTGCTTGGGAAGGAAGTAAGACATACTCAAGTGTGAACATGGACTCTTCCAGGGACAACTGTAGAAAGTACAGCACACCTTGAGTGTGGGTGTCGGCTCCTGAGGAAAGCCACAGTTAGTTTAGTTTTAGCATTAGCCATATGAAATGGCTCTCAAGTTATATCATAAAAGTTGCCTAGAAACCACCTCTTCTTCTTTTTCTCTCTCTTTTGAAAAAATTAAAATTGCATTTATTATTTATTTATTTATATTTTGTGTGTGTGTGTGTGTGTGTGTGTGTGTGTGTGTACGTGTGTACGTGTGTAGGCTTGCATGTACCACCAGCTCCTGTGCCTCAAGTAGTAGACTGGGTTCTCTCCTTCTCTCATATGGGTCCCCAGGATTGAACTCAGGTCACCAAGCCTGGTGACAAGCACCTTTCCCCACTGAGCCATCTTGCCAGTCCTTCTCTATTTTGATGTGAGGTTGTATAGGGTGACTCTGGAGATGCCTTGGATGGAATTATAAACTAATAAAATAAAATCAGGAGCCACCAGGATCGCACAAGAGTTTAGTGTATATGCTTTCCCTGTAAATGAAAGTGAAGTTCCTTGAGAATTTCAGGTTTATAACTGGAAAGAGAGAAAGGCCTTATATAGTTGTGGATTGTGCCGAGTTCTTGCTTTTCTGCTAGTTCTTGCTTCAACAAAATTTCTGGGTCAGGGGTTCCTCTCCCTTCTCATGTCCCTATAAATTTCCCTTCTTATCTTTCCTTAAATTGATTGGGTAAGGGCCTGGAGAGATGGTGCAGCAGTTAAGAGTGCTTGCTTCTTTTCCAGAGGACCAGATTTTTGTTCCCAGCACCCACATTGGGTGGCTTTCAACCCCCATAACTCTAGTTTCAGGGGATTAGATGCCTTCCTGTGGCCCCTGTGGGTACCTGCATACACGTGATACAGAGGGAGGGAGGGAGAGAGGGAGGGAGGGAGCGAGAGAGAGAGAGAGAGAGAGAGAGAGAGAGAGAGAGAGAGAGATAAAAGTAAATATTTCAAAAAAAAAGCCAAAACCTTGGTTGGTTGGGGGTCATGGAGGAAGCAATGTGGGACCGGCACTGGTTCTGGGCTGGATGACTGAAAGGATGATACCATTTTCTTTTTCTATTAGGTTTAAAATTTTTTCCGACTAGATTCTAACTCCCTTCAGGATGTATCTTCTAGAGGCTCAGAGGCACAGACTAGGCTCAGTGTGGATCCCTGACATTCATAAGATATGAGCCCTGTGCCTTCTGGAATCCCAACTTTGCATCCACAGCAGTATCTGTCCACAGGCCTGACTTTCTCTGGAGTCATGTTTCCGTGGAGAGTCAAGTGTTTCCTGTATCTCTCTTAATGTCCCAAGTTAACTGCCCTTAACGTTTGCTGCAGTTTCTCTTTAGCTTTACGATCGTTTCTACCAAGCTTTCACTGCTCCACTAGAGTTACCCTGGATGTGGGGGGGATGAAAAGAATACAGTGGCCCATTCCTTCCTATCAGCTTTATGGTGTATGTGAACTAAACTTAGGTCTCAGAGTTACAGACTTTTACATATTAGTGAATGTTGTAAATACTAAATCTTTGGATGCTAAGGGTCTACCCCAGGGATGGCAAATATATGGCATGGATCCTGTTACCTTCAAAACTGCCTAGAGCAGACATTACTAATCAATTACATCTGTCTTTCTTGCTGAGCCTGGGTTTGGGTTCTGCTCATGAGGCTTTAGGCACCCACCACCAGCTGAGTGAAATTGGCACTACAGCTGGAACCTATTTGCCATTTCTGGCCTTTGCCAGTTGTTGAATGAGTTGGTGGGAAACTGCTGCTCTTCAGAGTGGCCATTGCTGCAGACTTTACCCCAGTGTGGCTTCACAGCAAAGCTATGACTAAATTGTTCTTTTTCACACAGGAACATCCTGAGGCCAAGGTGTTTGTAGAAAGTACAAGGAAACCAGGTCAGTGTCAGTCAGAGTTTATTGTATGCTGAGTCCTCTGAAAGTCTGTGTTAGCAACCTGTCTGAAATCAGGTTTTTGGTGGCACACGCCTTTAATCCCAGCACTTGGGAGGCAGAGGCAGGCGGATCCTTGTGGGTTCAAGGCCAGCCTGGTCTACATAGTGAGTTCAGGTCAGCTGGGACTACAGGAAGACCCTGAAAAAGAAAAAAAAATTATTTTGTGTGTGTGCGTGTGTGTGTGTGTGTGTGTGTGTGTGAGAGAGAGAGAGAGAGAGAGAGAGAGAGAGAGAGAGAGAGAGAATGGGCACCTGTATTCCACTGTATGGGTGTGGAATGTGCTGGATAGTTTTAGTTGTCAACTTCACACACCTGGATAGAGGGAGCCTCAATTGGGGAATTTCCTCCATTGGCTGGCCTGTGGCCATGTCTGTGGGATATTCTTGATTTTTGAGTGATGTTGGATGACCCAGCCCACTGTGGGCAGTGCCACCCCTGGGCAGGGTCTGTATTATATAAGAAAGCAGGCTGAACATGGGCTAGGGGAGCAAGCAGTATTTGTCCATGGCCTGTGCTCCAGCTCCTAGCTCTAGGTTCCTGTCCTGAGTTCTTACCTTGGTCTCCCTGATGACTTGTGACCTAGGAGATGTAAGCCAAATAAACCTTTCCTCCCCAACCTGGTATTGATCAGAGTATTTTGTCACAGAAATGGAGAAACAAGCTGAAACAGGAGGTCAGAGGACAAAGTTTCGGAAGTCAGTTCTCTCCTTCTGCCTTGTTTTGAGGCAGGGTCTCTCTTGTTACTGCTGCTGCACTGCATAGACGGGCTTCACCTGGAATCTCCTGTCTCCACTTCCCATCTTGCCTTAGCAGTGGTAGAATTCCAGCTTTTTACTTGGGTTCTGGGATTGAACTCAGGTTGTCAGGCTTGCTCTGCAGATGCTTTTACCCACTGAACCATCATTCCCCCCCTTTAATTAATTAAAATTTGAGGCAGGTTTTCACTATGTAGCTGGGGTTGACTTAGAATTTACTTTGTAACCCAGGTCTTGAATTCACAGTCTTCCTGTTAGGGCCTCCTGAATGTTGGGATTACAGGTATGACTGTAGAGTATGGGATAGTTTAGGGTACTGATATTTTCTAGATGTCTCTCCTCTTCTGGTTCTTGACTTTGAATTAGGCTTTGGGGCCAGGAGGGAATTGCCCTACCCCCACTGAGACATCTGACTGGTGGTCAGCAGTATTCTTTTTTTTTTTTTCTTTATGGTCTTTTTTGAAACCAGATCCCTGTAGCCCAGAACTTGCTATGTAGGCCAGAGTGGCCTTGAACTCACAGAGATCCGCCTGCCTCTGCTGCCTCCTGAGTGCTGGGATTAAAGGTGTGCGCCACCATACCCGGCTACCAGTAGTACCAGTAGTATTCGTAACAATGCTTGGCTAGCCCAGTGATGTAGAGGAAGCCCCTGGAAGCAGGAGAAGCCAGTAGCTTCCTGTTTCCTGTCTCCTCCCAACAAGCTGGGGAGCTAGGTTGGAGGGACTTCCCATCAGCAGGCAGGCTAGCTAGAAGCTGTTGGGCTGTTGGAACCCCTGGCTAGCCCTTGGTGCTCCTATTCCTGCTACAGGTGTTCAGGCCTCTCTCTCTCTCTCTCTCTCTCTCTCTCTCTCTCTCTCTCTCTGTTCCCCGAAGCTCCTGGGGTCCTGCTGATAGCATGTCTTTGTTCCTAGCATGCCTATGCTTCTAGACCCCTGCTGAGCTGGTAGGTCAGGAGCTTCTAGCAGCCAGAGAAGGGGACCTTGCTGATTCAGGTTCCCTGTGGGAGCTGCTTACTGACCTGGGCCGGATTCATGTTTTAATTTATGTGCATTTTATCCTGTGGCTTTTCCCTGCTGGGCGACTTGTAAATCTTTTACCTTCTGTGAACCCTGCCATGTGGTTGGTGGAGGAAGGAGTAGGGGCTCTGATGGTGTTGGCTGGTGGCTTACTCTGCCAGAAGATTGCCTTGTCTGTGAGTTCCCACAGTGGCTGTTTAGTGGCCCAAGAGCCTCTTGTCTTGACATGTTTTGCACTTTGAACTTAGTGTGTCTGTGTTCATATTTGTCAGCAACATCAGCTCTAGTTTTAGGCCTTTTGATATGTCTACCATGAATTGAATGTGTTTCTGTTTCACTGTGGCTTAAATCTCATTTAATGTTCACAACAGTCCCAGGAGGTAGCTGGCATTTTCCTGCATTTTACAGCAGCAGCGGCTAAGGCTGAGATCTTGTCTCTTGTGGGAGATGGAGCAGGGATTCCAGCCAAGATGCTCTGCCTGGCCTTCTGTAGACCTGGGCCATTTCTTCCCAACCCCTGGGAATCCCTTGCAAGGTTCTCCGAAGCCTACCCATTCCCATTTTTAAGTCCTCCTCCCTCCTCTCTTGTGCCTGCTTGGTGTGGGTGTCTGCTTTTATCTTCAAAGTTCTGGGATTCCTATAGTTCCACTGTACTGTGCAGCCACACACATGGGGGATGGGCCAGAGGGAAGGACCAGAAGACAAAGGAAGGGTTTTTCTGGGCACAACACCTCCTGCTCCATCCCAGATCCTGTGGGCCTGTTCTTGATGGGCCTTGCTTCTGGTGGGCCCCCCAGGCTGCATATGGAAAGGAGCTTCCCAGGAGGCCTGCATCATTTTGGACAGCGAGCCAGCCACTGACATCATGCCTTTTCCAGCCAGGTGACTGGCTTCCTCCTGCGCATCTGTGTTGATACCCGAGTGAGAGAGAGGTGAGGAAGGACCTAGCAGACAGGAAATTTATCCTGACTGATGGCCGCAGCCCTGGGGGCTTTGGTTTTGCCATTTCTTGTCATGCTTTTGAGCCCCAGGAATGATGTCCTCCTCTCGGGAGAGGGCTCATATCCTGGCTCCTGCCTTTCGGTGCAGGTGACCTTTGCAAGGTTATTGCTTTCTTCAGGCCTGTTCCTTACCCACCAAGGTCTTTTCTAGCTCAACCCTAGGAGGCCCACAAGGTGGGACATATCTGGCTGTAGCTTCCAGCTCTGGGCCTTCCTAATTCCTCCTCTTCTGATGCCTTCTTTGCTCCTGGCCTAGAGGAGGATGGAGGAGGAAAGGAAGAAGTTAATGAGTAACCTACTGATCTGCTTTATGGTGGGGACAGAGATTGTTTATAGAGACAGCTGCCTGTCTAGGGGTGGACTGCCTTGCAGCCTCCCTTCTGGCCTGTGTGGTAGACTGTCTTCCTGTCTGTCTATCCTTCTTACTCTTATGCCTGCCTCTGCTTGTACTGTGCCCTCCCTCCCTCCCTTCCTTCCTTCCTTTTTTTTGTCTTTTGAGACAGGGTCTCCCTGTAGCTCCAGCTGGTCTGGAACTCCCTATGTAGACCAGGCTGGCCTCTGCCTTCCAAGTGCTGGGATTAAGGGCATGTGCCACCACACCTGGCTCTTTTTAATTCTGTGCTGTGCATGAAACCTGGGACTGCACACAGGCTAGGCAAGCCCTCTGCTGGAGTCATACCCTGGCTCTTGACCTGCCTTTATTCTCACCCCCTTCCCCAGGCAGTGAGTGTCTTGTAGAGGAACCATGGCTAGTACCTACAGTTTTTTTTGAAATTTATTTTAATTATTTTTTTTAATGTGTGCTGAGTGTTATGTCTGCATGTATGTAAGTGCATCTGTGTTTTACAGTGCCCACAGAGGTCAGAAGACGGCATCAGATTCCTGGAACTGGAGTTATGGACAGTTGTTAGCCACCATGTAGGTGCTGGGAACTGAACCCAGGTCCTCTGCAAGAGCAGCCAGTGCTCTTAGCTGCTGAGCCATCTCTCCAGCCCTGGTACCTACAGTTTTATAACTTCAGCTTCAGTTGCAGCCACAGCTAAAGAAGTGAGGACATTTGCCTGCCTGTAGTTTAGCTTCCAGATTAACACAGACCAAAACCCAGGTGGACCTGGGCTGGGCTGTGAGAACAGGAAGAGCGTACAGGAGTACCTGCTGGCCATGGAAGCCTCACATCCTGAGCTCTTTGGGGCCAAATGTGGATTTTTTTTTAGTGTCTATCCCTTGGTTAATATTGCATGTGCTTTTGAGTTTACCATACCCTTTCCATCCTGTTTTCCTTCCTACAGTAGGTGGCTAGAAATGAGTTTTACTCTGATGCTGAGTCTTGTGACTGTCTCTGTTCTCGAGGACCAATATTTGTTAAAGATCTGATCTTGTGGAGGTAACAGGAAAGGATGTGGTGGAGACTGGCCAGGGGATCTTGCAGGGTCAGGAAGCTCAGTAGATGCACCTTTAACTTGCTGGGGAGATATGCTGCCACTGCAGGAATTCTGGTGGGCCATGGTCTGTGGTATGGAATCCTGGTGAGGTAGTGGCTTGAGCTTGAGAGCAACTTTGTTCAAATTTAAAAAATGGCAGTTTCTTAGGTTAAAAAGAAAAATTGAAGCACACACACATTTCATTCTCTCTTGCTCTCATCTAGAGCTCTGATGGTATGAGTACACTGCCCCCAATCATGGGGTGCACATGTTGCTGGCAGCCCATATAATCTGTGTTCCTGTCTCTCCCAGAGAGGGGTGTTTTGGTTTCAAAGTCAAGGAGAAAGCCTCTGAGAAGGATGGAGGGTGGGGTGGGGTGGAAGGGCAGTAATTTTGGTTGGGGGTAAGCCCTGAGAAAGGTTGGAATGGGGTCTGGTCATGCACATGTGGGTTGGTGAGTGCATGTGTTGAGTGTGCCATGTGGTTCTGTGTGGGTAGGAGACTTGTGTGGTTCTGCGACTCAGCTGTGCCCTCTCAGTAGGTCAGTATGTACCTGGGGTGAGTGCCTGCCCTTCTTCAGTGGGCACCGTATGTGGCAGTCCTGCCCATTCCTTCTCTGGCCAGCTGCTACAACATTGTATCTGAGGCAGGGCCAAACTCTCCAACCGGCTCAGGGGTGGAGGTGCCAAGGACAGACACATCTTGCCTCAGCAACCCCCCAGCTCCCACTGGGTCACGCTGTATGGGAGGAGTGCTCTGAGCAGCAGGGTGACTGTCTGGGTTTGAGCAGAGTGCATGTTTCCGGGTGTGTGTGTATGCAGAGTGACATGTTTTGCTTTAGAGAAAATGAGGTAGAGGTCTTGGCGTGCAATTTTCCACTTGTCTTAATCCTGGGAGATTCTAAATAGCATTGTTTAAAAACTGGACATGTAGATTGCAGGGACCTGAGTGAAGAAGAGCTGTTGGGTCCCCTAGGAAGGCAATTAGGTTTGCAGCCAGTTTGTGGATCTGCTTGGCCATTATGTATGTATGTATGTACATATGGATGGATGGATACAGTGTGTGGACCCAGTGGGTGGGGAGGCAGAGCACTTATAGCATCAACCCTGGCTTGAGTCACTAAATGGCTTCTTGCTGGTTCTTTCTGACTTTTTGCTGGGGATGGTTGGGAGTCAGGGTGGGGAAAGCTTCAGGCTGTGAGGGGCAGAGAAGAAAGCCGGATTGGAACTCTTTGTCCTGGGCCTGTCCTCGACCTGCTGGGAGGTGGGGGTGGGAGAGGGAAAGAAACAATACTTCAGTGCAGGGAGAATAACACAGGACACTCCACTAAGGGAGCATGGCTGACATTTTGAGAGGAAGATCTGCAGAAGGGAGATGGAGCACGGCATGGAGGGAGGACTGGGGTCTGGGTAGGGATGGGAACTGGGCTCTTGGTGTGGTTGCATGGGGAGGAGAAGCCTGTAGGTGGGTGAAGATGGGTGCCATCTGTTGGAAAGGGAGGGGCTGGCAGGCCAGGGAGGGTGGGGCCCTTAAGTACCTGAGGTACTTTAAATGCTCCCCAGAGAGTTTGAATTTGGGAAGACTGGCAGGAGGAAGTAGGGGAAGGAAGATGCAAAGGGATGTTTTAGGAAACATGAGCTTGTAGCAGAAACCAAGGTGAACTTTTAAAGAAAACACCTTTTGTTGTTGCTGCAGAAATAAAACAAATATTCAAATATTGCATAAATTATATAAATGGCAAATCTCCCCTAATTTTGCCCTTCAGAGATAACAACTGTTAATTCTTTAGTTTGTGCTCTTTCCAGATTGAAAACACATTTTTTAATGTTTATTTATTGTGTATGTTGGGGGATGTGTGCAAACATGTGGAGGTCAGAGGATAGCTTTGTGAGGGTCGGTTCTCTCCTTCCAGCATGTCAGATCTAGGGATCAAGCTCAGGTTGTTAGTGCCCTTGGCGGCAAGTGCCTTCACCTGCTGGGCCATCTTGACAACCCTTTCTAGATATTTTTTATGATAAACTGGCATCTGGCCAACAGCTTGTTCGTTTTCTCTGTCTGCAGGTAGACTGGCTGGGTTGCTGCTGCTGGCCACCTTTCCGTATTGGAATGACCTCATTCTTTTCAGTGGCTGCACAGGCTTGCTGAATGGGTTTTGTGTCAGTTTTTTAAGCAGCACAATAGGCTGTTCCAAGATTTAGTGTGTTCACTGTGCTGTGGGTTGGCCATTTAGTGTGGGCTCAGCTGCTCATGTTTAAGCTCATTAACACGGTGACAGTCAGCTGATGGCTCTGCAGGTCCTAGAGGATCCAAGAGAGCCTGGCTCACAAATTGAGTGGTTGGTTGACTCTTGCTCTCAGCTGATCCTCTCTTGCTTCCTCAGTGTGGCTTTTCACTATGAAGGAAGCTAGCTTTTCAGGTAAAAATGGAATCTACACGAGCCAGTGAGGTCTGGGCTTTGAAGCACTCCCCTCCCCTAAACACAAATCCATCTATTTTTGATAAAGACAAGGGACTATTCTAGGATGGGATTGTGCCTCTTGGTAGCAGGACTGGCCAGGCCATATCCAGGGATCTGGGGTGTGTGTGCCCAGAGATGGGACAGTTTATATGCATGATCCTTCCCTGTGTACAGGGCAGGAGAACTACAATGTTGAGAATAGACCCCACAGGTCTTTGGAAGACAGAGCAGCCCCTTCTGGTCCCAGCCCGCTGTTTATTCTAGGTTGGTCATCCAGGTTCAGTGACAAGGACAGGATACTAAATTGCCATGTTGGTTCTAGGTGTTGTTTGACATGGATTCATGTGTTGTATATGAGCAGCTTACAGCAGCAGAGGCCTGGGCTTTGTAATAGACATTGTGTGTTGCCCGTAGGCTCCTAGAACCTTCAGTCTCTATCCTTCCTGCCTTTGAAAGCTGCTGAAAGCTTGGCTTCTTGGTATCTGCTGTTGATTTTCATTGCTTCTTTGAAAACTGTCAGTCTATGGGTAACAGGCCTTTAACAAAGCCAGCTGGGCACTCCGGGTCCAGATCTACTGGAATTTCATTCATTCATTTGTCCAACAAATCCTGCACAGACCCCAGGCTTTCTCTGTATCTCCTAGTAACCCAGATGTGGAAGAAGGGGATTGGTCTGTGTGACTCATAGATTTTACTTTTCCAAAATTCTCAGGCAGCACACAGTGGACTTGACATTTTGACTTCTCACAAGGTGTTCATTTTTATAGTTTTCTCTTTCCATGCCTCAGTAGCTCTCCCTCCCTGTGTGGCTGGAAGGCTGGAAGAAGCAGGGAAGAGTCAGCAGCAGGGCACTAATGAATCCCAGTCCCAGTTTCAAGGCCCCTGCTGTGGAACTCCAGTGGCGAAGCTCTCTCTGACTCTGGCCATTCATCCAACTCACCTCTCCCTGGGGCACTGGCTGGACCCAGTGGAGCACACCCCCATAGCTCAGCAGTGTTCTTTTAAAAGCTAGTCATCCTTCTGGTGACTGTGCATTCTTCAAATAAGAACAAAGGCAGAGTGGGTTTTTACATTCGGTTTTATTTCCTCCCTGCTCCCTGCCAGCATCTCTTGGAAAAGAAATGTTTTGCAACCAAGAGGCTCGCCGTGAAAGCATTCTGCGCCCCAGGCACAAACTCTTGGCAGCCTGATGTAGCTAGCCAAAGGGCACTTGATGAAGACTGGTTGGTTCAGGAGGGAGTGTGGCTCGGTACACCTGGTACAGCATCGTGCTTCTGTGGCACTCACTCAGCGTATCAGCTCCATACTTCTCAGTGTTAAGTGCTGATGGAAACATGCAAAGCGGACTCTACAAACCTTTGAGCAATGTGGCATTCTGGGCAAGGCCATGAATATCAGCCACTTTTTGGCCAGGTGGTTAGAAAAGGTGGGTCGTAGTCTTGAGCATCCTGTATTGGGCATTTGCTAGTTTGAGGCAGGTGAGAGGTGAATTTCCCATATGAAAAGACCCAGGAGGCACTCTCTAACTGCTGATTCTTAAACCTCCCCATTGCTGGTTCCTCATGGCTCTAAGGAGGAATCAAACTTCAGCATGCTCCAGGATCATAGTATCAATGGATCAGTAGGTAATTATTGAACACTTTGATTCCTCGAGGACTGAGACACTCCTGGGCCAGGTGCTCTGACCAAAAGGAGAGCTTCAGTTAAGTGGAGGGTTAGGTGAGTCCTTGACCCTGTCTGCTTGTGGCTACCAACAATCTGTTTTATCTAGGTCTCTAGTTTCCTGCCAGGATAGTCCCATAGTGCTCTGTGGTACCCAGGAGTAGTCTGTGAAGGCAGCTGGCCAAGTAGGAAGGGATAAGATTGTTGCAGATGTAGCCAGAGCCCTCTGTGCAGAACTCAAAGGAGAGGCCTGCCCTGGCCCAGCTGGCAGTTTCACTGTTGTGTAGTCACACCAGATTGGTTATAAAGAACAAGAGTACCCAGTTTCATCCTTTACCTTACCTGCTGATTATCTACCTGAGTCACAGTTGTTTAGGAAACTGCATGTTCCTAGAGGATAAGGATGGTTCTTGCCTGAGGATGCTCATTGAACTATGCCTTAGGCTCTCGGACCTTTCTTTAAGGATACAGTAGTAAGGCAGCACTGAGAGGAAAGTTAAGAAGTGGGGAGGCAGGCCTCCCTGTCACCATGCCCAGGGCTGGGTGAACTCGTGGGTGCCCTGCATTTGCTCTTGTTTGGGCTGCTGCAGTCTGGGACAGGTCAGGTGGGATGGCCTCTCTGTTTGAGAAGCTCATGTGTTGACATGCAGAATAACCATGTGCCTCTGCTGGGGCTTTGTCTTCTCTTCTGAATTCTTTGGACTCAATGGCTTTGGATGCTAGCATTAATTTCAGGACACGTGTCAGGAGAGGCAGCCTCAGAATTGGCCTGGGAGACAGGCCTGTGGTCAATTTTCTGGGCCCAGATTGTAGTTGGTCCTGGTGATGCTATGCCCGTCAGCTGAGGTGGATGGACCTGCCCCTGCCTCTGGATGTGGGAAGGGCCAGTGACTTGGGCCAGGGAAGACAGGGGATCTGAAGGATTTCTTTAGGTCCAGGTACTCCCTGGACTGATATGCTGAGCTTTGTGCTCTGTTCTGGCTCATGGCTGGAAGAAGGAGGAAGACTAGAAAGGTAGGGTCTGCTCTCCAGCTCACTGTGAAAACCAGTGCACCAAGGTTCACCTTCTGAGCAGTGGGGAGGCAGTCAGTTACAGAAGGTGGACATGGCCTGCTTAATGCCACTGGGGCCCAACCATTTAGGAGGGGAGGGTGGCATGGAGCTCTTGTAGATTCCCACTAGAGAGCCCTGCCCATGAAAGACCTCAATATTTGTTGATGAAGATAAGAATAGTGAGTTTCACATATGGACAAAAACTCAACTGGGCCAGCTATGGTTCGAGGGGCTTGTGGGAGACCCACCCGTGTCTTGTCTGGCCGCTGCCTGGTATTCTACCAGGTGATACTTGTCTTTTGAAGACTGGTGAGGTAGCCTGTGTCCAGTGGTGGCAGTAGGTGGCCTGACATTTTTGGGATGAGATCCCCAGGGAGGGTTGAGCCAGGCCACATATTTATGGACTCTTCCCTGTCTTGCCTTCAAAGGAGTAATTCTCAAACCTTTGTTTTTTGCAAACATTCCAGTAGACCAACCAGGAAATACTCACTGACTTTCCTGAAGTGGCTGGTGCAGATTTAAAGAAATCATGATATTCCTGCCTCAGTCTCTTGAATGATGGGATTATAGGCCTGTACCACCAAAC
>NW_008360324.1:5891918-5922756 GCF_000622305.1 Nannospalax galili | reverse complement strand
ATTAGTCTCCAACTCACAGAGACTCCCCCCCCCTCCCCCGCCTCTGCCTCCCAAGTTCTGGGATTAGAAGCATGCACCACCCGCTGGGCCTTCCCCCTCATAATTTTTGAATGACTGAATACTACATGTGTGATCTAATTGTGCCCCCAGTCTCATCTGTTGGTCCAGGACAGAGGGCTTGCTGGTTCTAACCATCCATCTTTATAGTCTTGTGTTTAAACTGTCTCTGCGGAGGAGGAGGGAGCTCCTTCTGAAAGCGTCTGCTGGCTCTGGAATCTGAGTTCTACTGTCTTTCCCAAAGGCACTGGAGAGGATGCTGGGGGAAGCAGTGGGTACTGCTTGGAGATCTCACATAGGAGGAAACTGAGGCTGGTTCTCCTGGGGTCCTGGACAGTTGGGCAACGGAGCCTAGAGCCAGACTTTCTTGATCCTGACCTTGGTCTCTTCTGTTCCTCTTGTACTGCAGACTCCTCTTCCTCTTATTCTTTAGTGCCCCCGAGAGCTCCTGGTGAGTGAGGCCGTGGTGTGAGGTGACCTCTCTGGTTTGTGGGCAGCTTTGAAGGAAAACATGCCATCAATGACCAAATCCTTAAGGACTCGAGAGAGGCATGTGTGGTGTTATTTTTGGTTTGGTGGGTCAGGCTCAGATCTCTCTGGCATGCCAGGCCTCTGGCCTCTCAGAATTGACCAGAATGGAAGGCTGATAAAAATCAGGGCTCCAGGAATAGCCAGGAATTCACTCATTCTTAACCTCTGGGAAGAGGTGCCATTGCCCTACCCAGAGCCCACAATGGAGGTAGAGCCCAAGGGAGGGTGGGGATGGGGAGAAGGAAAGTTCCAGAGACTTCCGCTTCTGCTTCCTCTTCCTCCCTGTGCCTCCCTAGCCAAAGTAATGGCAAGTATAGTGCTATGGCTCAGAGCCCATCTGATAAGGGGCAGGACTCAGAGACCTGAAGAATGTCTTCCCCGCCCCTTCCATCCCTCCCTTCTGAGGAGCTGCCTGGTATTGACTGTGTTAGTGGTTCAGGCTATGTGTCTCTGTCCCCCTATTTTTCTGTCCTTCTCAGCTGAGGACTGGCTAGGGACAGCTTTGGTCTCAAATCCTCAGGGAGCCCTCACCTAGTCCTCCCGTCCCAGAGGCCATGGAGGATTGTATGGAGCATTCTTTAGTGATGCTGAGCACTTGCCTGCTTTGCTTTTGAGATAAGATCTCATTCTAGCCCAGGTTGGCCCTAAGCTACACCAGCCCTTGAGGACTGGGGTGATAGACATGAATCTTCACACCCAGCTTATGCTTCTAAAGAACTGGAGTGGACAGGCATGAGTAGGCACACAGATGCACAGGGTCATCTAGAGCAGTGCAGGGTGCCTGAGCACCAGGGGTCTGTAATGGGCAGAGGGGATCTCGGGAAAAGTAGCCTAGGATCCCCATTGACTTCTGGTAAGTTATGTAACTTCTCTGGGCCATAGGTTTTTGTTTTGTTTTTTGTTTCTGGTGTTGCTGGGGATTAAATTCAGGGCTCTGTGCATGCTAGACAAATACTCTACCATGAAGCTGCATCCCCAGACCTTAGTTTTAGGGTCTCACTATGTAGCCCAGGCTGGCTTTGAACTCATAATCCCCCTGCCTTAGGGTCCCACACACTAGAATTTCTGGCACACACGACCTTGCCTAGCTAGCCTTCAATTTTTTTCAACTATAAGATTCCTGCCTTGGTGCTTTCTGGCTTAAGAGTTCTTCCTTCCAGGAATGGCAGAAGGAAGGACCTTAGATGGAAAAGATATTTCTGTCACTTCTGTCCCTCCTTGGACCCTATCTCAGCTAGGCTGTCTTCCTGGTGTCCAGGCAGTCTGAGGGTTGAAATCTGGATGTCAAACTTAACCTCTTCTTTATAAGCATTGTTTTAGCAAATTTCACAGTTTTTTTCCCCCAGCTATTCTTTTTCCTTCTTTTTCTTTCTTGATTTATTTCTTTTTATTTTATGTGCTTTGCCTGTATGTATGTAAGTGCACCCATGTTGTGCAGTGCCTGTGGAGGCCAGAAGAGGGTTTTGGATTCCCTGGACCTGGAATTTCAGGCAATTGTTAGCCCTCATGTGAGTGTTAGGAATCGAACCCAGGTCCTCTGCAAGAGCAGTCATTGCTCTTAACTACTGAGCCATCTCTCCAGCCCACAGCTATGGTCTCTTTAAGTGTTTTTCTGTCCTTTCCCCTTCTGGAATTTCAGTAACGTGTATTAGATGTGATATGATTCTGAGGTTGCTGATGGTGTGTTAATTTTCTTCAGTCTTTTTCTTTCTCTTTGGATAGTTTCTGGTGTTACATCTTCAGGTAGCTGATCTTCTGTGGTGTCTAATGATATGGAATTCCTTCTAGTATAGTTCCCATTTCATACACTGTATTTTTGGAAGTTCGCATGAGTCTTCCATACCTTTTCTTTTTGTGAAGTTGTTTTTCTCTTTAGTCTTGAGTAGATTGAGCATACCCGTCAAACCCATTTTTTTTTCCCTCCTTGCCTACTAGTTTTACCATCTTTGTCATTTTGATATGGGTTCCACCCAATATTCTTTCTGCTTCTTTGAGTGCTTGTGATTTTTTTTTTAATTGGATGTTGGCTATTGAGAGTTTAATATTGACAGATGCTGGATTTTGTTATATTTCTTTAAATAGTATTGGACTTTATTCTGGCATGCATTTAAAGTACTGGGGAGCAGTTTCATACATTTAAGGTTTGCTTTTAAGCATCTTAAGGGTAGGTCCAAAGCAGACTTGTAGTCTAGGACTAATTTAGCCTCACTACTTAGGCAACACCCTTCTGAATACTCTCCCGAATGTCCTATGGGTGAGGTGTCATCTCTCTCCTAAGGAGAATGTGAACTCTTTCCGGACTTGTGTACTCCACAGATGTTTGGTGTGTTGTTTCCTAGTAGTTCTTTTTCCAATGTTTTGAGTTTCACCTTGGTCAGTATGGGGCTCTGCCAGATATTCTGGGGTGGGGGGCAGGGCTCCTGTGCAGGTTTCCCTATTCTCTTTGTGAAGTTCCCTCCTTGCTGATACTTTGCCCTAAAATTTTTCGCTGTATGAGCTCTAATTTCTGTCTCCTCAGCTTGGTGAGAGCAGCAGACTCTATTTGGAGTCCTCTGAGCCTCCATCTGGGAGGCACCTCCAAGGCCAGCAGCTGGTGGGCTGTGGACAGAGGACCCACCCCCTTTGTTCCCTTCTCAGGGGTGACAGTCTTGTGCTGCCTGCGGTCCAGTGTCCGAGATGGTTTCATGCCTTTGTCTAGTTCCTTAGTTGTTATTTCACTGTGGCTAGAGCCCTGCATAGTTTTTAAGAGTCGCCTTCGGTATCAGGTCTCCCTGGAGCCCTCCTTCCCCACTGGGGTGAGCACCTCTAGTAAGAATTCTCACAATACCCCATTAACAGCATGCTCTTTCCCCCATAATTTTACCTGGTTTTGCTTTTATCTCCCTAAGGTGGCTGTCCCCTTTACCACAAAGATAATAAAACACTTACCTCAGTATTTCTTTTTATATATTTTTTATATCTTTTTATTTTATTTTATTTTATTTTTTATTTTTTTGATGTGTATGTGTGTATTGCCTGTGTGTATGTAAGTGCACCAATGTTGTGCAATGCCTGCAGAGGTCAGAAGAAGGCGTCACATCCCCTGGAACTGGAGTTATAGACTCTTGTTAGCTGCCATGTGGGTGCTGGGAATTGAACCTGGGTCCTCTGCAAGAACAGTCAGTGCTCTTAACCGCTGAGCCATCTCTCCAGCCCCAGTATTTCATTTAAAAATATTTTATTATTTTTATGTGTATGAGTGTATTGCCTGCATGTGTATAAATGTATCTGTGTCATGCAGTGTCATGCATGTGGCAGTGTTCTGCGAGCTCAGAAGAAGGTGTTGGATTCCCTTGGGACTGGAGTTGCAGACGGTTTTTAGTTGCCATGTGGATGCTGGGAGTCAAACCTGTAAGAGCAGCCAGTGTTCTTAACTGCTGAGCCATCTCTCTAGCTCACCCCAGTATTTCTTGTTTTGGTACCTAGCATATAGTGGATACCTATATAAGCTCTCAGTGCCATTTGGTAACTAAGGATGATTTTGTGGTTGTTGTAGTTTGATTTTGTTGTGTTGGAACCTAGGGCCTTGTGCTGTACCACTGAGCCATTCCCCCAGCATGCTAAGAAAATCAATAGCCTGGGTGCAGAGCTTGACTCATAAAAATTCAGACCACATCTGCGGCTAGCCTAGAACTCACTACGTAGCCCAGCTAGGCTTTGAATTCTTAGTCCTCCTGACTCAGCCTCCCAAGTTTTGGGATTATAGGTATGTACCACCATATTCAGCTCAGCTTTGAGTTTCTTAATTCTTCTGGGACACTGGCAAATCTAAATTCTTCCAGAGGTTAGGAGGGTAATCACATTACATGGGAATTGGCTGAAGGACTTGGGAATGTTCATTTTGTCTGAAAGTTATTTGTATGAGGTGCTGTGCAGGAGGGCATAGAGATGGTCATTGACATGTGTGGGTATGAGAACCCAGCGTACAGGTAGGTCAGGGATAACACGGTCAGATTTGGGTCCAAGTCCAAGAAGAGCTTTCTAACACAGAGCCGTCTAGCAGAGGAATGTGCACCTTGGAGATGATGAACTTCCCATTGCAACTGGGATTTAGGGACAATCCCATGTCTGCTGGTGAGGGATGCTGCGATTGCAATATGATGTCGTATGAGGTAATCACTTAAATACCATGCTCTCAACTCTAAATTTTATACCTTCCTTGGGGACCTGTGATTCCTGTCCGAATTGCAGTCTCCCATCTCCAGCCTGTGTGGATACATACATTCACACACATACCCTGGAGTGTGTTCCTTACCTCTGCTGTGTGAACTGTATATACCCTCTTTCTTTGCCCAAGTAGGTTTCTTCTCAGAAGCTTGTAGCCTGGCAGCTACCACCCCCGGCCCTGCTTCTCTCCAGCTTTCTGACTGGTACACGTTGATCTGGTCTGCCTTCTTGTTAGCAGCCTGTCATGTTGTCTCTTTGTTTGGACACATAACACATTTGAGACAGAGATAACTGGCTGGCTCATGGCTTTCTCACCCTGCCCGTGGCCTGGGAGCCTCCATAAGAACCTTCAGTCTGGCCACCAGACTTCAGGAATATGATCCGGGGTAGGTAGACGTTGCAGCTCTTGATATGTTCTATTGGGCCTCCTGCCTCTTTTGGGGGCCTAAGGACTGGAAGCTCTTATGGATTTGTGACCCGCATGTCTAGGACAGTGCATTGCACACTATGGAATCAGTGAGTGGCTGTCTCCAAGAGGTCCTTTCCTACTTTTTAAGAAGAAGGACAGGGAGCTCAAGACAAATTCTACCCTAGGAAGAATGGTGTCTCAGCAGCTCCTGACTGGAGGGGGATGGAAGAAGGGCTGGTTCTGGAGGGGTCATAAGCCAAAGGACTGTCTGGGTGTGGTCCGTCTTAACTTCCCTCAAGTCTTTGTCTAGTCTGCCTGTTCATGGAGCCTGTGGGGGTAACCTCTCAGTATCAGCTGTCTGCTAGGGAAATATGTTGCACCTGCCCATCCCCCCCCACCCCTGTTGCTTCTGCAGTGGTTGGTGAGGCCCAGGGTGAGTCAGCTAAGTGGACTCTGGGGCAGGGGCTGTGTAGAAAGTAGGCCTGAGATGAGATGAGATGAGATGAGAGAGCTGCCCAGGTGCCTGAATGCCTGGGGTACCAGGGGTCCTAGGCCCTTGCCAGTCTCTCCTGGCTTTCTCTTCACTATTTCTTCAGCTTAGCCCAGCCAGGCAGGACGATAGAGGCAGAGGATCACTCTTGACCTGGGGACTCAGCACTCTTTGGTCCTCTTAGTTGTGGCCTGTAGACAAGTTTGACAGGAGGGCAGCCCTAGTTTCTTTCTCTGCAAATGGCGCAGGGGGTGGGGGTGGGGGGTGCTTCCTTGCAGGGATTTCTACATATCTGTGCAGGTGGTGACTTCCCAGAGGAGCCCATGCTGTCCTGAGGACCATGGACTTAGTGTCTCCCTTGGCAAAGCTCTAAACTGCCTGTAGACTGCTCTCCTGTACTTCATGGAGGAGGCCATAGTATTGGAGGCCATAGCATTGGAGGACTGGATGTTCTGGGAGGGCTAGGGCAGGAATACATGTGGGCTCCTAAGGTCAAAACCCCTGGAAGGGAGCACTGGGGAGGGCGTTGCTCTCTGTGTTCCTGCTGCATGCCTAGTGCCTGTAAGGGCTTCTGACAGAAGTAGTCACTCAGTGGGTATTTGTTGACTGAGTACAGAGAAGGGAGTCCTAGCATCAGGTGGTCATGATGGTGCTTCACTCTACCTGTCCACCTCATGTGTGAGGAAGATGAGTTCAGCCCTGAAGCAGCGTGCCCCAGGCCACATCCTGTCAGTGGGGTGAGCCTGTCTTAGAACCTAAGCATCCTGCCTCCTAGTTTTCAACTTGTTTCATTGGCAGGTGTCAAGACAAATATAAAAAGGACAGTACCATTGCAGTCAATATTGACAGGGCATATTCTGTCATGATCTGCTCTGCTATGGAAGCATTGACTGCTTCCTTTTCCTCTCCCTCCTCCCCTTCTTTGCCCCTCTCCCCCTCCTCCTCCCCCTTCTCTCTCTCCCCCTCCTTCCTTTGCTTTTTGGGGAGTGGAACCCAGGGCCTCATGTATGCTGAGCAAGTGCTTTACCACTGAGCCATAGTCCTTGCCTCTCACCCTACTTTTTATTTATTTATTTATTTAATTAATTAATTTATTTGTATGACTATTTGGCCTGCATGTATGTAGGTACACTACATGTGTGCAATGCCCACAGGGCATCGAATCCCCTGGAACCTGGAGTTAAGGATGGTTATCAGCCACCATGGAGTGCTGTGAACTAAACGTGGGTCCTCTGCAAGAGCAGCCAGTGCTTTTAACTGCTGAGCCATCTCTCTAGCCTCTTGTTTTGTTTTTTGAGTCAGGGTCTCACTGTGTAGCAATCCTTCTGCCTCAGCCTCCCGAGGACTGGGATTACAGGCATTTATCACCGTGCCTGGCTCCCATAGTCTACTTGATGTGCATTGTTGGAGAACAGGTTTCCGACCTTCCCTTTCAATCCCTTCTGCTGCCTTCCCCAGTTCCTCTGTGTCTGTTCCAGAACACACTTGCCCTTGATGTGACCATAATGAAAATAGAGTTGCCTCTTAGGGTCAATGGAGGATGGTTCCAGGGCCTCTCTAAGGGTCTCAGAGTTCAAGGATGCCCAAGTTCCTTGTGTAGTGGCTTGGTAGCTGCATCCAGTCCATGCACTTTCATACCTTTGGAATCATCCATATGACTTGGCATCTTCCTCAGCAGATCTGAACCCTTTGTAGACCAGAGTATTTTTCCCCACAGGAGAAGTCTGTGGCACATGAGGGTGGATTATGAATTGTGTTATGATACCTAACACAATGTAGGTATATCTTATACTGTATTATATAGGGAATATAAGGAAACAAGAAGGAAACATGTTTGGTACAGAGGCGTTTTTATCCCCCAGATACTTTTGGTTTACTGTTGGGTGAGTCTTCAGATGTGGAACCCTTGGATATAGAGGGCTGACTGTATATTTGTAATTGTCGTAACCATGTCCCTCATAGCTGTTGTCCATAGAGTTTTAGCTTGTTTTTAAAAATATTTTATTTATTTTTATTTTATCTGTATGAGTGTTTGCTTTCATGTATTTAAGTGCACCCATGTTGTGCAGTGCTTGTGGAGGGCAGAGAGGATGCCAGATCCTCTGGAACTACAGTTATGGATGGTTGTTAGCTGCCATGTGGATGCTGGGAATCAAACCCAAGTCCTCTGCAAGAACAGCCAGTGCTCTTAATCACTGAGCCATCTCTCCAGCCTCCTCTTCTTCTTCTTTTTTTTTTTTCTCCCTTTTCTTCTCTTTGTTTTTCTTTTTCTGAGTCAAGGTCTCGCTATGTAGCCCTGTCTGGCCTGGAACTATGTAGACGGAGCAGACTGGCTTCAATCTCAGAGAGCTCCATCTGCCTCAGCCTCCTCAAGTCCTGGGATTAAAGGTGTGTACCACCATACCTGGCCTGCATGCTAATATCTTACTCAAGGTTTTTATATTGTTTATCTGTCCATCTTCTCTGCATGGTTGTCTGTATTGGATTTGTTCACTCAAACTTCAAACATTTTTGGGACACATAGGGGGTGCAAGCAGGTCTGAGGCCTCAGGAGGTCAGGCGTGAATTGGATATAATGTGCTGGATTCCCGGAGGCAGGAACTGTGTTGCTGAGGGTCTCTCTCTGGCTTCTTTTTAGTAGTCAGGACTCCCAGTTAGGAGACTGGAGGTTGGGGCTGGGAATGCTTTTGCGAGAAATCATTTCGGTCTTCCATTTCTGTAGGGTTTATCACAATGCCAAGCCCTGAATTGTATTCCTTGATCTCATCTGGCCGTTGTGCTATTTGATAGTGATGTTGAGGTGTGCCTAGAAGGAATGTTTTTGTCATAGGAGACCATGGAGAATTGCGACTGCAGCTTGTGTGTGTGTGTGGGAAAGTGGCTTAGGATTTGTATTTTCTACCCCCACCGTTGTTTAACTCACGCCAGATATCTTAAGTCTCATTCATTCCAAAGGCCCAGTGCCTCTGGGACAGGCACTGTTCTAGATTCTGGAGGCACAGGAATGCAAGGAAGTCCTGTCCTCAAGACCTTATAGTTTGGTGGAGACAGACAGTAAGCAGTAGAAATTTACAGGCTATTGGGTAGAGAAAGATAATAGGAAGGAGGAGGGGTGGAGGCAGGGATTGCAGAAGGCCTCACAGAAGAGGGAAAGATGGAAGAAGGGAGCTGGAGTGAGCCCTGTGGATATCTGCGGGAGGTGCATCCTAGGGCAGAGGGGGAACAGGAGGTACAAAGGCCCTGAGGCCAGGAGACTGTTGGAGGCCAGTTTACCTGGAGGAATGTGAGCCCAGGCAAGATCACCTGACATGGCTCCTATGGCCTTGAAAGCCCCCCAAAGGGCTATAGCTTTTATGGGGAGAGGCCATTGGAGGAATCAGGACACAGGAGTGACAGCAGCCTTGTGTTTGTGGCTGTGATGGAATGATCACTGATGTCTATCAGGCACTTGGTGTGCCCTTCCTGAGTAATCCTCATGATTTGATTTCCCTTTGCTGAGGAGGGTGCCGAGGTATCCAAAGACCCAAAGGTGCTGGTCATCTGATGCCAGAGTTCCTTTGTGCTCCGGCCAAGGGGGTGCTTGTAGAGGACCCAGTCAGGCTGACTCTGTGCCTGTCCTGGGCTACTCTAGCTTCCAGGAGGGTGAGGGGCAGCCCCTCCTCTAGCTCTGGTTTGGTGGAAGGAAAGACAGATGGCTTCCAGATGGGGGAGGCTGCTTGGGAAGTGGAACTTGTGCCTGTCTGTCTGCAGACAGTAGCCTCTCCAGCCCCCCAGGACCCTGAGTCTTTGTGTTTGGCTCAGCAGACTGGCCTTGCTATTTAGAGACCCAAGCTTTCTGCTACTGACTCGGGCTGGACTTGAGCTTAGGGCCCCAGGCAGGTGAGTGGAGACCACTGTGGTTGAGCCTTGCCCTCCCTGGGGACAGAACCTCCTGCTGTTCTGAGTAAAGTCAGGCCCCAAATGCCCTGCATTTTATCTCCTCTCTCTTCTGAGGTGGTCAGATCACTTTCAGAATGTCACTCCATAATCCTTGTATTTATCGCTCCCCAAGGAAGCAAGGGGGGCGGTTCCTCTCTCCCCCTGTTTAAAAAAAAAAAAAGTCATCCAGGGTGGAAAAATTGAGGTCAGACAGTAAGGCTGGGAGGAGTGAGGGAGGGAACTCAGCCCAGGGCTGGGGCAGCTCTGCTTGAGCTGGGCAGTGCGGGAGGCACGGATCTGTAGGAAACTGGGTTTCTAGATTTGGGGGTTATATTGCCCATACACGCAGGTGTCTGAATTCAAGGGAGGTTCGGCCTCCAGACCTCCATATACAGTAGCTGTCTCAAGGAGTTCATGCAGCGGGAGCTAAACCTGTTCTGTGTACAATTCCACTTATTTACTCATACCTCTATCCCGGACATGCATATTTGGCCACACATACAACACATAAACTTTCATTCATGCTTACACATGTCCTTATTAGTCTCTACCTTGTCTTCATATATACACACACAGGGTATATACACTCATTTTTACACAGAGCTTGTCATATGTGTACAATGTGGTGTGTGTGCGCATGTGTGCTGAGTTCTGCCTGTGTCCTGATCAGGCTGGTTCAGGGGCTTAGATCTTGCCTCTGAGACTGAGGAGGTTGTCATATGTGTACAATGTGGTGTGTGTGCGCGTGTGTGTGTGTGTGTGTGTGTGTGTGTGTGTGTGTGTCCCATGCACGCACCCTTCCTAATCCACAGAGAGGTATTTGGATTACATGTCTGAGATAGGCACCAGCAGCTGCCAGTTGGCTAACTTGTCATGATAGTTTCTGACAGTGGTACGTTCCCCACTGTTATGGATGCCACCCTGTGACTCAGTTTACCCCTTTTTGTGTAATAAAAGAGACTCCGGGAGACTGAGTACACAAGGGTTCTGTGTTGTTCTCACCTGCTTAGTCTCTAAAAGTAAAATGTCACTTGTATCTTTACCACGAACAAAGAAACGTTGATGGTGGGAAGCTGGAATGTTCTTAGCAGGAGAGCAAGCAGGCTTCCCCTCCTGCTAGGCTCCCTGTCCTGCCATGCCAGCCTTGGCTTCTGCAGCTGGAGTGTGTCCTGACTTGAACTATGTACTACCCGCAGAACCCAGCCCTTGTCTGCTAGGGGTCCAGACTTTCTTTGTTCGGCAGGTGGAAGGGACCATTGGTAAGGGAAAGGCTCCTCCCTGGCTGCTCAGATGCCTGCAGCTTCCCAGTCACAGAGTAAAGCAGCCATTTGACTTTTCTATTTCAGAAACTGTGGGCTGGTGAGATGACTCAGTGGGTAAAAAGCAGCTCCTGCCAAACCCGACAGCCTAAGTTCGATCCCCAGGACCCACATGGTAGACGGAGAGAATCAATTCCCACAAGCTGTCCTCTGACCTCCACATGCATGCCATGGCGCGCGTGCGCGTGCACACACACACACACTAAATCAAATGGTAAAAAAAGTCACTGCTACCACTGCCACAGCTTCAGAGCACGAAATTGTCACGTAGCTGCAGAAATCCAATTAGACTTGAGACTACACAGTGGCCCTCCATGGGGAGAGACGAGGCAGGGCTCCCTCTCCCAAGCTGCCTTCATAAATTTGAGTGAGGGCAGTGCAGAGCTAGATTGTTATTCATCCTTGACTTTGTCTCCTGACCTGGAAATCCAGCAGTAAGACTGCATGAAAACCTGACACCAGCCAGTCAGGACTGTGATGGGTAGAGTAGCCTGACACTCGTGTATGTCCCAGCCTGTCCCAATCTATGCTCCAGCATCTTTCTGAGCCTCAAAGCTCTGGCCTTCCCATTGGGAATGGGACAGATGGACCAAGTTCAGTAAACTTTCCCAGTCTGTTGCAGTGCCCGTCCTCCAGGCCCCTACTTTCTGTGAGGCCTGATTCCCCCATCTGTTTAGGGCGGTGGTTTCATGGTGACCTATGCCCCATGGGGCTGCTGTGCTGCTCCAGGGGCTGTCATGCCAGTTTTTTGCCTTAGTGCCCCCATGAATTCCACTTAGATTGGCTGTATGTATGTATATATATTTGGTTATTTGAGACATGATTGCATACCATATCCAAGGTTGGCCTTGAGGTGTTCCTCCTGACTCAGCTTCCTGAGTCCTGAGATTACAGATGTGAGCTACCATGTCCGGCCTGGTTGTATTTTTCTTTATCTATCACCTTGTTCCAGAAAAGATGATTAAAGTAACCCCAAAGTAGGAAGGTGAGAGATGGCTGGGCTGCTGAAGTGCTTGCCATGTAAGCATGAGGATCTAAGTTTGATATCCCCACCATTCATGTAAAACCTGTTATGGCAGTGTGCACCTGTTTCCCAGAGTTGGGGAGGTGAAGACAGGAGGATTCCTTAGACTTGCTGGCCATCCTGGTGAGCTCCAAGTTCAGAGAGAGACCCTGTCTCAACAAATAAGGTGGAAAGTGATTGAGGAGGACACCTGACATCCACCCTTGGCCTTTGCATGTGTGCTCACCTGCATGCTTGCACATACAACATGAGCACACACACAGGAGCACACACACACACACAAAGTGACCCCAAATAGTGTATTAGTTTGTTTTGTTCCTGCCTTCAGTTTCAAATGTCTACTAGGACTCTTGTCACCGATCAGCTGATGGATTGTGCTGAGATCCCAGGTGTTCACACATTCCTGCCACCACACCACCACTGTGTCACATCTCATTCTTTTCCTTGAGAACTCAGTTTCAATGCCACTTAGCTCCTCTAAGCATTCCCTGCATCATTCGCATGTAACCCTCAGCTCCTGTGATCTCTTGCCTCTGTATTGTGGGCTGAAGACATTGGGAAGAATGAGACACCGTCTCTTCTGTGGAGTCTGGTGAGCAGAGAGTGATCTGTCATTTACAACAGGGACAGATGTGCACAGGTCATTGCAATGAATCGTGTGGAAGGAACTCTGTGAACAGCATGGGCCATACAGATCTGAACTATTCATTCTACATGCATGATAAATTGTATTGATTTGGTATGAGCTTGAATCTGGGGACGTGTGTGTGTGTGTGTGTGTGTGTGTGTGTGTGTGTGTGTGAGGAGAGAGAGAGAGAGAGAGAGAGAGAGAGAGAGAGAGAGAGAGAGAGAGAATTTGGTCTACCACTGAATCCCAGCCCTAGCCCTTATCTTTTTAGTAAGTATATATGTATAAATATATTTTACATTTTTTAATGTATATGAGTGTTTTGCCTGCATGTATTTAAGTGCACCCATGTTGTACAGTGCCCATGGAGGCCAGAAGAGGGTATTAGACCCCCTGAAATTGGAATTTCTGATGGTTATTAGCTGTCATGTGGGTGCTGGGAACTGAACCCAGATCTTCTCGAAGAACAGGCAGTGCTCTTAATGGGTGAGTCATCTTTCCAGTCCCCTACTTGTATATTTTTAATTTTCAGGAGATTTTATGTTTTCTAGATCTTCTTTTTATCCTGATTTAGTTTCATGGATACAGTATCACTTTTTATTTCTCTGAGGATATTAGTGGTAGTTTAGCTTCTGGGAGCAGTTATTTATCATGATTGGCTTCAGTTGTGAACTTGACACACCTAGGAAGAAGGAACTTCAATTGGGAAATTACATTTATCTGATTGGCCTGTAGGCTTGTCTGTGAGGAATTTTCTTGACTGTTGAGTGATGTGGGTGAGCCCAGCCCACAGTGGGTAGTGCTGTTCCTGGTTGTCCTGGGCTATATAAGAAAGCAGGCTGAGCACAGGCCAGAGGAACAAGCCTTGAATTCCTGCCCTGACCTCCCTCAAAGATGAACTGTGCCTTGGAAGTGTAAGATACAATAAACCCTTTCCTCCCTCCCCCACCTTTTTTTTTATGGTTTTCTTGAGACAGGGTCTCCCTATAGCCCCAGCTGGCCTAGAACTCACTATGTAGACCAGGCTGGCCTTGAACTCACAGAGATCCACTTGTCTGCCTCCCGAGTGCTAGGACTAAAGGCATGTTCCATGATGCCTGGCATTTGGTCATTTTTTTTAATCACAGCAACAGGAAGCTAACTAGTATACCGTTCATGTTTCCTGTTTCCTGTAACAGGTGTGTGTTTTCTCTTTCCTGAAACAGGTGCTCTTCAGAAACCTAGTGCTCCCCAGTCTGTTGGCATTTGAGTGAAGCCTTAACAAGGTGAGAATGTCTCTGTCTCTCTCTCTGTCTCTCTGTCCCTCTGTCTCTGTCTCTGTCTCCTCTGTGTGTGTGTGTGGGCCTCATGTTTAGTGATCTGGAGGGTATGTTTCACTTAGGAACCTGGTAAATTACCTTTGAAGATTTTTGGTTTTTTTTCCTTGAGCAGTTGAGATTCCTTGAAGAGGAGACTTCTAATCCACAGGAAGGTCCCCTGTGCCCAGGAGCTTCATAGAAGGAACTGGCTGGGCTCTTAAACCTTCTTACTTCAACGTAACCCTGTGCTGACTGTCTCTAGTCACAGACCTCTGCTTTACTCTGCCCACTCTGGTGGTGGCTGGAGGAAGGATGTGGAGGCAGAGATCTGTAGGGGGGAGGGGAGGATGGACCTGTCCCTAAGCACACTTAACCCAGCCTTCTGTTTATAGCCCTCATGGTGCTCTGATCACTAAGCTTTTGGGGTTCTGGTATGCTGATATGTTAGGATTCAGCTTGCTTCAGTCTGTTAACCAACCTCCCTCCCTCCCTCTCCTTCCCTCCCACTCTGTTTGAGATTGTGTGTTTGTGCTTTAAAAGTCTTCTTTTGGGGCTGGAGCGAAGGCTCAGCAGTTAAGAGCACTGGCAGTTCTCACAGAGGACCCATTCTCAGTACCCAGCACCCACATGGTTCCTGACTCCAGTTCCAGGAGTTCTGACGCCCTCTTCTGGACTCTGAGGGCATTGCATATATGTGGCATACCTGCATGCACATTGACAAAACACTCATACACATGAGATGAAATTCTCCTTGCTATTGACTTTGTGAGGTAAGGGCGGCAGCAGGCCTGAGTATGTGCATTCTTTTGGAGAGCAGTGTTTCTGCTGCTCATTTTTAATAGGCCATGAAATAATTTTCATCAGCCTTGTGGCAAGGGGTAGGAGTTCCTTTTGCACATGTCTGTTGCAGGAGCCCCTGTGCCTACAACTGTATAGGTTACGAGCAGGTTCTAGTAGTCACGGGCAGAATGAAAGAATGAACAAACGAATGGGTCTCCAACAGACTTAGAGACAAAAATAGAAACACAAGCCAGCTCAAGAAACTTAAACTTTGCTGGTGTGCCTGCACTGACATAACTCTGAACCCATCATTTGAGGCTATCTAATGCATTTAATTTTTTTCCCTCATCCTGGATTATTTTGTCTGTCTGCAGTGAGCATGTTATTCCTATTCTGTTTTTGTTTTGCTTTTTGTTTTTGGTTCTGGGGATCAAACCTGGGACCTTGCAAAGCAGGTGCTCTACCATCGCACCCCACCTCTAGCCTAATTTTTTCTGATTTTCAATGAGGAATGAGATAACTACAGATAAGAGAGCATCCTGTGTCAGCACAGGCACGGTCTACTGTGTCTGCAGCCTCTCCCAGCTCCTGACATCTTACACTCCAGTTTCTTGCAGTGTAAAGTGTGTGGCTGGGCTGATGAATGTAAGGATTAACCCGACTGTGAGTCCTAGGATTCCATCATTGTCCTTTGTTTTTGGTGTTGGGAGGAGCTTGGTCTCTTGGGGAAAGACCTGTCCTACCCCTCTTGCTTTGGCCCTCTTGCCCCGTCTGCTCTTTGAACCCTTCTGCTCCTTCAGTGTGCACTTCAGAAGGTACTTTCTTCATGACCATTCTCAGTGGTGACCATGGCGGCCCGCCTCCTTTTTCTAGTTCCTCTGACAGTTTTCATTGCTAGTTGGGTATAGAGGAAGGTGTGTGTACCTTGGAGTCAGAGTGCCAGGCTAGAATTCCAGTTGTTACACTTACCTGTTGTGCTGTGGGACTCTGGATAATTTACCTAGGGCTTCTGTTTCTCTCATGGGATTTATTTTAGATTTAAATAATTGTGTCTCCAAGTCTGTAGGACATTGGTGCCGAGACCCCAGTAAATGCCAAAATCCACTGGCTGGGGGGTGGGGGTGGGCTGGAGAGATGGCTCAGTGGTTAAGAATACCGGCTGCTCTTGAAGAGGACCCAGGTTTGGTTTCCAGCACCCACATGGCAGCTAACATCTGTCTGTAACTTCAGTTCTCTTCTGACCTCCATGAGCATTGCACGACATGGGTGCACTTACATACATACACATACAATAGTAATAAAATATTTTTAAAAATCTACCAAGGGTCAGGTTCTTCATATAAGATACATATAACTGATGTTCAGTTAAATCATACTTAAATCACCTCTAGAGTATTTATAATACCTAATATAATGTGAATGCTGTGCAAATAGTTCTAATTTTGTATTGTCTGGGAGCAATAACAAGAAAAATCCAGTATATGTTCGGTAGTACAGGCCCAACTTTTTTCTCAATAGTTTTAATTCATGGTTCATTGAATCCTCAGGTGCAAAACCCTCAGATATGGAAGGCCCACTGAGTTAAATGGGTGACATGATAATAGCAGTAATAATTGCTGTATGATTTTGTTTACCCACAAAGTAAGTGCTTTTGTTATTTTCATCTCACAAATGAGGAGACTGTGCCATAAAGCAGTGACTTACCCAGGGTTGCACGTCAAAGACACTTAGTTCTTAGTTTTTCTTCAGTTGTCTTGTGTTTGTATTACTCTCATAAATATTTATAAAGCGTTTGCTCTGAATCAGGTCCTGGTGCTGGGAATGGAGCAGGAAAGGCATGAAGCGCCCAATGAAGTATAAACTTGTGTTCTTGTGTAAGAACTGTGTTCTACCAGGTGGGGAGGTGAGTGGGGTGGAGGAAGGGGAGCAGGGGAGGGCATAGGCACACAGTGACACAGTAGGGGAGAGTGTTGAGGGGGGGAGGGAGAGCTCTGGTTACACTTGATGGAGCAGCCTATGGAGAGCTAGCTGATTTGTCAGCTTTCCTTTTCTGTGTCAGAATACTTAAGGTAAATGAACCGATGAGAAAAGGCTCCTTTGGTATGTGGTTTCAGCTCATGATCATCCAGCTGTGTTTCTTATGGGCTTCTGTCAAGGCAGCATGTAATAGCAGGGCACATATGATGTAGCAAAGCTGCTTACCTCCAGAGGGCCAGGAAGCAGAGAGGAAAGGACTGTCCTAGGATACAGCCTGCAAGGACACATCTCCAGGGGCCTGACTTCCTTCCACTAGGTCTCCCCTTGTAAAGATCATTTTGTTTCTTCAGTGCCATGGCCTTGGGTCTAAGCCTTCCTCCAACACATGGGCCTTTGGGAGTCACTGCAGGTCCAAACCAAAGCATCTGGGAGGCCTAGGCCTGGCACTGGCAGGAGCAAATGCAATTCTGATGTCATAGCAGGACTCTCCTCGTGCAGGGTCTTGAGGCCTTGTGAGCACTTAGCTTGATATTTCCACAAAGTCAGAAAAATGTATCTTTTCATTTTATATACTGTGTGATACTGGATAAAGAAAGCAGTGGACGCTTGCGTTCTCTGGGGGCCATATGTGCTCTCTTAAGACCTTTACATTTTTGGATCCCGCTTAGATTCACAGGCAAGCCCTCCCACAGAGGAAGTCTTCCTGGCCCTGGTGCAGTTGGGTCCTTGTGTTCTGTGCACTCATGGGTTATGGATGTTTACCTGCATGGCAGCATGTGGCTGTGTGCTTACCTGTGTGGTCCTCAGACCCCCTTGGTCTTCACTGTGCCATAGATATCTGAGGACAGAGGCCCAGGCTGTCCTCCCTCACTGCTCCCTCACTTGCTCCCATCTAGCACAGTTGTGGGTAGGTTTGTCTCTTAAGGACCAGATTCTAAGAATCTTGGGCTTTGTGCCAGGCTTGGTGGCACACACCGTTAATTCCAGCACTTCGGAGGCAGAGGCAGGTGGATCTCTGTGAGATTGAAGCCAGCCTGGTCTAGTTAATGAGTTCCAGGCCAACTGGGGCTACAGGGAGACCCTGTCTCAAAAAACAAAAACAAAAATAACAACAACAAAAAAGCCTTAGGCTTTGCAGACCATATGGTCTCCACTGCAGTTCCTCAACTTTGCCCTTGTCACACAGAAATGTCCATAGACAATTCACAAGTGAGTGAGCAATGAGCAGTGGCTGTCTTCCCATACTGTTTATTTATGGATACTGAAATTTGAGTTTCATATAATTTCCACATGCCATGAAATACTATTCTGCTTTTGATTTTTTTCAATTTTATAAAATATACAAACTGTTCTTAGCCTGCAGGCTGTACAAAAATTGGCAGTGGGTTAGGTTGGGCCCACAGACTACTGACCCCTGAGGTGGTGTACTGCATGGCTTATAATGTGTTTTCAATAAATATTTGTTGAGTGAGTGAATGACATCTTGGACCCTGGCAAGAGGTAGTGAGCTGTTGCTTTCCCTTAATTAACTCCATAATCCCTGTCCTTTATCACTTCCCTGTAATGTGTTGAAACTAAGGAAGAAGGCCAGCTGGTCTGCTTTATTCAGACGTAATTCACTACCATAAAAATTGGCCATTTAAAGTGTGTAGTTCACTGTTTTTATCATGGTCTCAGTTTTGTGATCATCATTGCTCTTTATTTTAGAACATTTTCATTACCCCAAAAGAAATCCCATTAACAATGTCTCCCATCCTTCCTCAGCCTGTCTCCCTATCCCAGCCCTGGACAGCCATGAGTGCACTTTCCTTCTCTTTAGGTCGGTCTGTTCTGGACATGTTACATAGCTGCAGTCATACTATATGTGGCCTTCTGTGACTGGTGTCTTTAACTTTGCATCATGTTTTCAGGCTTTATCCATGTTGTAGTGTGTTTCAGGATTTATTTCCTTTCTTTGTGTGATACTGAGGATTGAACCCTGTGTCATCCTCAACCACTCCTTAAAAAAGTCTAACACATGCAGAGAGCACATTTTGTTTCTAGTATGTACTCACTAAGTTGGCAGGTAGAGTTGAATTGTTTCTACTTTTTCACTCATGAATTATGCTGCTGTGAACATTCATGTGCAGGTTTTTTAGACTAGTTTGGCCTTGATCTCACAGAGATCCACCTGCCTCTGCCTCTGCCTCTGCCTCTGGAGTACTGGGATTAAAGGTATGTGCCACCATACCTGGCTTGTTTTTATTTTTTGAGATAGGTTCTCACTGTGTAGCCCAGGTTGGCCTTGAACTCATGATTCTCCTACTTTGGCCTTCCAAATATGGGGCTTCTTATATACTGCCCCGCCCCGTGTATGTGTGTGTGTGTGTGTGTATGTGTGTGTGTGTGTGTTTGTGTGTGTGTGTACGTTTTCATTTCTGATGGGCATATAAGTGAGTGGAATTGTTGGATGTCCTGTTCAGCTCAGGCTGTTGTACAAAGTACCACAGACTGGTGGTTTATAGAAAATAGAAATTTATTTCTCTCAGTTCTGCAATCTAGAGTACAAGGTCAAGGCCAGCTGCACGGTCAGATTCTGGTGGAGACCCTCTTTCGGTGTATCTGCATGTGGGGCGAGTAGGTGAGCCAACTCTCTGGAACCCCTTTTCTGATCACTCCTCAAAGGCCTCATGTTGTAGTGCCATAGCCCTAGGGGTTAGAAGATGAATGTTGGAATTTTGGGGTCATACAGTGTCTGTGTGGGGTCTCTTAAGGAGCAGCCAGCAGATTGTCTCCCAAAGTCTCTGCACCACTTTACTCTCCCACTGTGATATATGAGGGTAATTCTGTTTTTAACTACTCTTTTTACTGTCTTTTTAAATTGGTAGACTAGTTTTCCAATAGTTTGTTGAACCTTTTGGTTTATTTATTTATTTATTTATTTATTATTTATTTATTTTTGTCTTTTTGAGACAGTGTCTTCCCTGTAGCCCCAGCTGGCCTGGAACTTACTTTGTAGACTAGGCTGGCCTTGAACTCAAGAGATCAGCCTGCCTCTGCCTCCCAGGTGCTGGGACTACAGGCATGTGTCACTGCTCCCAGCTGGTTTTATTTTTAAGACATGGTCTCATGTAGCTGACCTAGCCTTGAACTCCAATTCTCCTGCCTCTGCCTCCTAAATGCTGGTATTATAGGTGTGCACCACCATATCTACGTTTAGTTGAAATGGACTCTTCTGATTGGAAGAAGAGCAGCTGAACTTGAACATTTAGACAAAAGTTTTGTTATTTTGTTTGTTGAAAGCAATAGTGCAGGACTGGATGGCTAAGCGGGTAAAGGCGCTTGCTGCCAAGGCTGATGACCCAAGTTTGATCCCTGGGGGTTCACATGGTAGACGGAATCAATTGACTCTCACAAGTTATTCTCTGACCACACAAGTGTTCACCCTTTGTACACCCATGTGCGTGTATACATACACACTAAATAAATAAATATGTAAAAAATAATCTTAAAAAGGCCAATAATACATGCTTTTTTAGGACTTGTTTGAAAAAAAAACCAAACTTGATACTTGCTGGTGATGTCCTTATCATAGTTGATAATATCCAGCAAACTCCTTTTTTGTTGACTAAAAAAACATTTTTATTGATTTGAGAATTTCATATAAATATACTTTGATATATTCAGAACCCCCTCTTGCTATGGATTTTTTTGTTTGCTTCATTTGTTTTGAAACAGGGTCTTACTTTGTTGCCCAGGCTTGTCTCAAACTCTTGGGCTCAAGGAATCCGACTACCTCAGGTTCCTGAGTAGCTATACAAGTGTCAAGCCATCATTGCAAAGCAATTCTTATTTTTATTTATTTATTTTAAAAAATAATTTATTGAGAATTTCATATATGCATATAAAGTGTTTTGATCAAATCCATGCCCACTTCCTCCCCTCCAACTCCTCCCATATCTCCCCATCACTTTTTTCTGATAACTTCGTGTAGTCTTTCTTCTTCTTCTTCTTTTTTTTTAATGGGGCTTTTTGTTACTCTAACATTCCCTCCTCTGTAGAGGTAATCCCAAAGTCTTTTAAGGATTAGATAAAAGCTCCCGAATACTTTGGAAATTTTTGGCCTTTGGAACGGAGTATATTGCTAAGAGGCTCAAGGGCATTGTGAGTTTTAGCCAGAAACTGGCTACTTTTCTTTGGGGTCTTTTTACCCTAACTGCCTAGCCAATTCCTACCTCCTATTCTTATCACACCATCCTCTGAAGAGGTTACACAGCTTGTGGATAGGGAATCAGGGTGCAGACTGCTCTGGCTTCTTTCATGCTGAACAGGGACACAGGGTGAAGCAATTGGGGTACCCCTTCCATGGGTCTCTCTAAAAGACTCCCAAATTGAATAACTGTTATCTGTAGGGGGAAAGAAAGTCCTTGACTGGTGAATAGCAGATGTGAAGGAGAAGTAAAGGCAAGAGTAATTAGTACTACAAGTTCTAGACAAGGAGCTAGAAAAAAGTCAGAACAGGGCAGTTTTCACATGTTCATATGAGAGTCCATTGGAATTTATTGACAAGGGCTTCCAAAAGCATCCCTCTATTGGGTTCCTCCTCATTTTTCTTTTGTCTGCCAAGGCTGGACTCAAGTGATGGATTTAGGATTTGCTTTCAGGCATTTTGATAGCTGTTGGAGTAGTTAGTCAGTGTCAGGTCCCTCTCAAAGGCTTCTAGATAGGGGGAGAAAACAAATTTATCCATCATTTTAGAACAGTAGTGGGTTGTCTCCCTTAGCTACAGGTGGGCCCTACAGTATTGCAGACCAAGGTTTGAAATCTTACATCTGACTGAGCAGCACTTTCTGATTAGTAACAAAATCATCAGTGAGAAATAATTGTCTAAATAACATTTTATATGGCCTTAAGCCTAATGTCTGGGAAGTGTAAACCCTGGAACTCTTAAAGAAATATACTGATGACTTTACTCTTTGGTTATACTTTCCTTTTGGGTGTTTAAGATCATACAATTGGCCCAAATAAATCAATTTGTTTTTACACTTAAGGTCGTTTGAGGATCTGTTCCTCGGGTCACATGGGCTTTGGAGGAGCTCCTGGCTCCTTTCTTTTACCAGTTCCTCTATGTGAAGATAAGTCAAAGGTCCTACTTGACCATGTCAGACTTCACTTGGAAGCATGGAGGAGATGTTTCCTCTGAGTTGACCCTCCTCTTTGTAGAGGATACTGGTTCAAGTCCATCTTGTGGAGTCTCCATGGCCTCCCTGAACAAGAGGACAGGTGACTCACCACAGTTACAGGACATTTTGAGAGATGTTCCATAGTCCTCTGGAACTTAGTCGACCTTGGAGGGCAAGGGGAAAATCTATCCTTTAAGTCCCCCTGACCAGATTAGTATAGGCCTCAAAGTATGGCTGTTAAACATCTAATAAGGTTAGTTCCACCTGTCTGGTACTTTTAATTACCACGTGCTATATAGGTAGAGCTTGGGTTAAAAAAAACCCAGTTGTTCTCAGATAAACCTTGACTATATATATTTTGGTCCTTAAACTAGTTGACTAAACTATGACCTTAGAAAATTAAAGATTACGTGTATATTATTTTTGTCTCATCCTTTATAGATCATAAAAAACCTACACAGACCTTCATCACTTATTTAGGCTCTTGTTAATGCTATTATGTCTCATAATTATTAAAAAAAAGAAAAATGAAAATGTAAAAGATGTTAAAAGGATATGGGAATGGAGATATTTTCCAAAATAGAAAAAAATGAGAAAGCCTAGGCAACTTATTTTGAGACAGGGTCTTGTGTAGCCCCAGCTGGCCTTGAGCTCCTTTTGTAGCCAAGGATGACCTTGTATTTTTCTTTTTCAAATATTTTATTTATGTGTGTGAGTGTTATGCCTGCATGTGTGCAAGTGCACCTGTGTTGTGCATTGCCCACGAAGGTCAGAAGAGGGTGTCGGATCCCCTGAAACTGGAGTTATAGATGATTGCTAGCTAAGATGTAGGTACTGGCAACCCGGGTCTTCTGCAAGAACAGCCAGTGCTCTTAACTGCTGAGCCATCTCTCCTACCCTCACCTTGTATAAAAATTTACTTATACAAGTGTGTCTGTGATATATGAGCACGTGTGCGTGCAAGTGCAAATAGAGGCCAGAGGAGGATATTGAACATTCTACCCATCAATCTCTACCTTATTTCCTTGAGACAGGATCTGACACTGAACCAGCAAGTCCCAGCGATCCTATTGTTTCCGTCCCCTATAGCACCTGGGTTTCAGCTTTTTGCATGAGTGTTGGGGATTTGAACTCCACATGTTTGAGCAGCAAGTGTACTTACCCACTGTGTCATCTCCCCAGCTTTTGCAAGCCAACTGTTTAACAGATCTCTGAAGACCCAGGCAGTTGCTCCTGGGTGGGTACAGTGGATCATGATGTAGCCCTCGGGGCTTGGACTTTGAATCGGTCCCTGTGCATGCTGTTTACCCACTCCTCACTCTAGTATTTCTGAGTAAAAGGGGTTCCTTCATTCATCTGCCCATCCGTTATTTATCCATTCAGCAGATGCCTTTGAGGACATACCATGAGGCAGGAACAGTACCTATCTTACTGGCCTAATGTGAAGGTTAAACAAGGCCATGTATTTATTGGAAGTGCTGAGTATGTGTGGATACTCCCTAATCACTTAATAAGTGATAATACCAAACCTAGCAGAGAACTGTCCTTGCTGTAGTTACACAGTCCCTCAGGGCTTGTCACCATATGAGGTAAAGACGGGCTCTGAAGGAGCTCATCCTGTCCATATCCTCCACATTGAATCTAGTCAGGGTCTGGCCCCTGCTGGGAAGTCCCTACAATGGGGTCTGCTTTTTGCTGGGCAGCTCTGGTTTTTAGCTTCTCCCTTTGGAACTTTGCTTCCTTGTTCATGCTCTGCCACCAAGACCTGACTCCATGGTCTGTGTGACAACCCTGGGAATATTGGACACCAGCTCCCCTTGCCTGCTTACCAGTGCCATCAACTATTTGGCTGACTTCATCTCTCATGCCTGGCGCCCGTTGCTCCCTTTGGACATACTCCAGGGTGTAGTGGGTTTGCATCCTTCTGGCCTGGATTAGAGGAGTGGGATGATTAGCTTGCTACTGTGTTTTGCACACAAGAATGAGTTGTACACTTCTGAGATGACAAATCTTCACCTTGACCAGAGGATGGTTTGTGGAAGACAGTGCTCAAATGGGAACAGTAACTGCCCTGAATGATGGCAAGAACAAAATGTCAGCTGAGGCCTGTGTAGTATCCCTCCCCTTTGCCAGCTCAGGCCAGGGGCCTTGGTGTTCCTGATGGGTGTCACTTGGGCAATGCTCCCTACTGGAAGGGTTGTGAGTTTTTCTATCAGGATAGGAAACAACCAATCCTGATAGGGCCGAGCCTCTGAGCTGCTAAAGGCAGGTTGTGACAAGCAGCCTATTCATAAAAGCACTTCAGTAAAAACAAGAGAGATTGGAGTTTGATCATTTATCTGTCTGAGGGCCCCTCTCCCCTTTTGGTGGCAGAACCGTGTGGCTCTAGCAGTCCTTCTGCCACTTGCAGCCCATGGGATAAAAACCTTGTAGTCGTGGTAACCAGGAAGAACTGAGCAGTGCCTAATTGGTACAGCCTGAGGCCCTCCATGGTGAAGGAGCTGGGTTTGAGCATTTCCCTCTTCCTCAGGTTGGGTTTCCTGTGTTCCAGGCTCATTTTCCTCCCTTCATCCTTCTGTGGTTGGTTAATTGTTCAGAGATTCCTCTGTCCATCTGTTCTGGAACTCTGAGGCAGTGGGAACAGAACATTATGTGGGATTTGGTCCTCTCTGCCTCCTTCCTATCTCATCTCTGCCTGAAGGCTGAAGGCAGAAGATGGAGCCCTGGAGCATTTGTTGAGTGGGCCTCCCCCCGTAGATCTGGGAAGAACACCCCACCAACCCCCAGAGGCCTTTGCCATAGGTACCAGTTTGCCTGGAGCCTCATGACTTGGGAGAACAGGGTGGTCTGGAAATGAAGGCTTGATGTGAGAGGCACTACAGGCAGATGGTTAGCCTTGTTTCTGGCCTCCATTTGGCTCCCTGCTCCTTATCTCCTTAGAATTCACACGAGACACAGAATTATAGAGTTTATCCCAGAGTAAAGGAGAGCACACTCGGGGTGGGAGTGGACAATGGCTAAAAGGACCTACCTTTTCATGTAGGCCTCACACTATTCCTTTTTTATGTGTAGGAGTGTTTTATATGTATGCATGTATATGTATCATGTGCATGTAGTATCTGAGAAGGCCCCAAAGAGGGTGTTGGATTCCCCAGAACTGAAGTTATAGGTGGTTGTGAGCCATTATGCTGGTGCTGGGAACCAAACTTTGGGTCCCCTTCAAGAGCTCTAGTGTTCTTACCTACTGAGCCATTTCTCCTGCCCTCATACTATTTCTGAAGTCTCTAGAACAAGCAGCTTTTCCTGAAGGACTTTGTCCTGTCCTTGTGATTGACAGGCCCATTTGGACTGACTTTTACGGAAGGGGTGATGGTAGATAAAGGCCCTTGCTGGACAGTAATCCTATAAGGTTTAGTTAGGGCTTCTAGAGCTAGGGTTAGATAGTTATCTAGTAATGACCCTCCTGGCAGTTCAGGATGTCACATCTCCACCCAGGGCCAGAGATCTGACTCACATTCCATTCTTATGGCTAGTGAAAAAACATTGCAGTTTCAGATTTTACAGGATGTTGATTGTGAGCAAGGGGTCAAGCTTTTGTCTTCCAAGCCTGCTAATACCTAACAAGCTACTTAATAGCATCACGGACCCTGGTCAGATCCTGCTCTGTCAGTGCTGTTGTGGACTCTGGGCAACTTATGTGAAGCCTTTTCCTATATGTAAAGTACCAGATCTTCAGATACTGGAGCAGCACCCGGAGCCCTGCCCGACAGGAGGAAAGCCCTGTGCACCTTTCTGTGGTGGTGGCAGCAGTGAGGGGATCGAGAAAGGGGAGGAGGAAGAGGAGGATACAGCTTTTCTTAGATTACCTGGTCTCCTGCCCCTCTTTTTTTTTTTTTTTTTAATGGAACAAGAGCATTTATCCCATATTTAGTGTCAGACATGGGGGAACTTTGGTCTGGGCTCCACCTCTCTATGCTGGCAGTCTTAAGACTCCTTAGCATGCTGTTATGTCCACTGTACCCAGTGAATTACCACCCAGCCATGCCTTGTGGCTTTGGATAGTCTGTTTTTTCATCTGTAACCCATGGAAAATGTTCCCTTCCTTTCTGGCCCCTGCAGAGACATGAATAGGGTCAGGTGACATCAGCCAAGCTTGACTGGTGGACTACAAAGGCAGGCAGAACATTGATGGGTGACAGGGGTGAGCTGGGGGTCGGGGGCAAGGGCCTGGTTAGCCTTCTACAGGAATGCAGGGATTTCATAAGGCAGGTTGAGCACAGGACTTAGCAGGACCCTTGGGATACTGTGGGCAAATGGAGTCCCTTGGGTTAATCCGCTCATGGTGAAGGTGTGGGATGGGGGAAGTGTTCATAAACTCCCACAAATGGAGCATCCCCAAGTGCATCTGTAACCCTGTAGTGGACAAGCTCTATGCTTTTTGCTCTCAGGATGCTTAGAAAGTGACATGGGGTGGTTTAAATATCAGGACAGACTTAGTGATATGCACTAAGTAGCAACCACTTCTGTACCAGACAGATGCCAAGCATCTGTTTTAGAGGGGGAATGCCAGGCTCAGAGGGGTTAACTTCCCTGAGCCTGCACAGTTGGGGATGTAAACTAGGGGATTCTCAAGTCTGTACTTTCCAGGTGGGGGCCTGGTTCTGAGCCCCAGGAGGCCTGTGGGAGCTCAGTTGCCCCCTGCTTTTTGAGGCTTGTTGACCATGTGATCTGTGTGTGCCTTTCCCCCTGCCCTTCTTCCCCGCCCACCCTGCCCCTGCCTGGAGTGCTGGGACCATGGATTTAATCTATGGGTCTCCCTGCAGGGAAGGTGCCTGCCTCCTTCTTGCCCTTGGCACTTCACCACCTTTCTCTCTGGCCTTCTTTTAGTTCACCTCCTGCTTTACAGCCATTAAGCCAGAAAGAAACCTGTGCCAAAAAGCGTGGGTGACCTTGGGCTTTTGTTCAGAGTGTGGATTTTCTAAGCTCCCCTGAGGAGACGAGTCATGTGATACAGTTTTCTGTGGCTCTGGAAGTGTTCCTAGGTAAAAAGAATAGGGCTGGGGTGCCACACCACTGCAAAACCACAGGCCTGGTAGGCACTGGGCCGAGTCTGGTGCCAGTCTGCTTTGATTGGCTGTGTGATCTGGGTTCAATACTCCCTCAGTCTGGATTGCTATAAGCCAGGGCTTTATATCAGACTATCTCTAAGGTCTATTCAACCTTAACAGTTCTTCACTCAAATTCTCTGCCCTTGGATTGATAGATGTTGCCTAGGCCTAGTGGCTCTGTCTCCCTTGCGTCTTTACAGCAGGGTTTGCTTTTCAGCTGGTATGAATTGGAAAGCTTTACTGTGTGCTTTGGAGAGCAGGGGGAATTCCAAGTTCGTACCTCTGAGATCTCTCGAGGATGAGAAGTTTTTAAAAACAAGTTCAAACAGGGTCTGAGGGGTGGGGCTAGGACACAACCTTGGGTACTCATTTGGCCAGAAACCCAGCTCAGAGCTTTGGAACCTGGCTGGTTAAACCCACAGGACCTGTCCTGTCCTAGTTTGCTTTCTGTTGCTATGATAAACACCATGACCAAAAGCAATTGGAGTGGAAAGGGTTTATTTCAGCTTACAGGTTCCAGTCTATTGTTGAGGGAAGGTAGGGCAGGGATTTGCCGCAGAGACCATGGAGGAGTGCTGCTTACTGGCTAGCTCCCATTCAGCTACCTATGTTATATAGCCCAGGCTTTTCTGCCCAGGGATGGCACCACCCACAGTGGGCTGGGCTCACCTACATCAATTAGAAATCAAGAAAATGCCCCAAAGGCCAATTTGATTGAGGCAATCCCCCAATTCCCTCAGATAATTTGCTAACTAAAAGACTCTACCCCTTATGAACTTGACACATGAACATATCACCTGAAACCATCAACTTTTCCTGTCTTTTATTTGTCTCTAAGACCTCATGTTCATATTCTAGTATAAAGTACAATACAACTTTAAAAGTCCCCCACTCTTTTAAAGTTCCAATGTTTTTAAAGTTCACTGTTGGGGGATGGAGAGTTGGCTCAGCAGTTAAGAGCACTGGCTGCTCTTGCAGAAGATCCAAGTTTAATTCCTAGCACTTATACATGATGGCTAATAACCATCTGTAACTCCAGTTCCAGGGGAATTTGATACCTTCTTCTGACCTCCACAGGCACTGCATGATATGGGTGCACTTACATACATGTAGGCAATACACTTATACACATAAAAAGTTTTTTTAAAAAAATTCATTGTCTCCTGGGGAAGGGTTGGGGGCACAACATAGTGGACAGTAACAGGGATGGTGGAGTATATGGGGTGGGGGGCAGGCTATGGGAGGGTGCCATTTGGGATGCGGGTACAAAGATGAATAAGATTGTTTGGGATGTTCTGTATGAAATACACACACACACACACACACACACACACACACACACACACAGTTCAGTGTCTCTAGAAAATATCCAAAGTCTCTTAACTGTGGGCTCCTATAAAATGAAAAACAAGTTAAATATTTCGTATTTCCAGAGGGGATATATTCTAAGAGGGAACAACCAAGACATGATTATGGAGAGGTTAAAGCTAAACTTAAGGCCAGCAGTGCAGCTCAGTGTTTGATATCTTGGACTCATGATCATCTGGCTCCAAGAGGCCCGGGCGGCTCCACTTCTCCAGTTCTGCCACTGGAGCACATGCGACTTGTCTTATAGGCTCAGGCTGACTCCACACCTGCCATTGTCAGTTGGTAGTTGCCCTGTGGTCCTGGCATTTCTGGTATCCTGGGGTCTCTACCATACCTGAAGCTGCACCTTCATTAATGGCCAGTCTCTTCAGGGACTCTGACCTTGCCACATGGTGCTAAGCTTCAGCTGTTGACCCCTCAATCTTGCATCTCTTATGCTTTGAAAACCAGTGTCAGGTAGGAGGCTCTTATACATTGCCAAATTTGGCTAGCAGCCTTGACCCCCCTGAGATGCAGCCTTGGCTCCCTTGGACCACAGCGTCTGTGTGCTGACTCTGAGGAAATACTTTTCCCAGAAGATTTCACCTCAGTGATGCTGTTCTCTATTAATCACAGCTGATTTTTCAGCTCCAGCTGACCTACATCCACTGTCCTAGTGAAGCACAGGTTTTATTTCCACATATTCTTAATTCAAACATATAATACAAATAGCACCAATAGTATCTTTGAGGGACTCTCAAACTCACCTCTGAAACTTCACAAGCTAGGCCTCTGTTATATGTATTCCTCCAAATTATCATCTTCCAAACTCCCACAGAATAGTCCATTAAGCTCTAAACACTCAATGACTTTTCTAGCCTAAAGTTCCAAAAGTCCTCTACAATCCTCCAACAGAGTCGTTTAAAGGCATAAAAAGTCATATGGTTGCATTCATCAGAACAGCACCCACTTTTGGTACTAATTTTTATCCTCCTTTGCAAAGGCAGTGTGGGGAGGAAGGGGTCTATTTCATCTTACAAGTTATAGTTCATTTTGAGGGAAGTTGGCAGGAACTCCTGCAGGGCAAGGACTTCAAACAGAAACCATGGAGGAATGCTGCTTACTGGCTTGTTCCCAGGCTCATGCTCAGCTACCTTTCATATATAGCCCAGGCCCACCCGCTGAGCATGGAATTGCCCACAGTGGCTGGGCCCTCCCACATCAATTAGGAATCAAGAAAGTGCCCCATAGACATGTCCATAGGCCAGTATGATTGAGGCACTCTCCCAATTGAGACTTCTTCAGATAACTTTAGACTGGTTGACAGCTGAATCTAACTAGGAGATGTTACACACTTGACTCACCAAGACCCTTGTGTGGCAGAAACCCAACAGGCCAGCAGCCCTAGTTCCGCTCCTGCTAGGGTCACTGGCGTCCCCAGCCTTCCTCCTCAGCCCACCTGCCCAGCTTCTGTGCCTTCCTGTCACCTCCTCCAGCTGCCCAGCCTGCACCCCTCCCCAAAGCACTCATATGCTTTCTGCCTGACTTCCTTTGCTCAACCCTTCCCTGTTCCCTTCGTCTCTATATCTGTTGATGCCACCTGTATCCTCTCATGCCCAGCCTATGAAAAGATAGGACAGGAGGCTGAGTAGGGTACAGAGTGCAAACCATGGAGTACACTCACTATAAACTGGAAGGTGAGGGCAAGGACTGAGGTATCACTGACAGTCAGATCACCCTGATCCATCATCTGCCTGGTGTGAGGCCATGTGCTATAGGTGAGATAAAGATGTATACACACGTCCCTTTGGGGAGACACCATGACAGTTGGGAGACCAGTGCTCCTGAGGCATACCTACTTAGCAACAGGTGATAATATGTGTCCCTACCTGAGAGAGGCTGCTTGGATATGGGGAACTTGGGTGGAGCTGCAGACCTAAGTCCAGGATAGCTCTTGTCACTGACTCCCTTACAGATCATGACTCAGTCCCAGGACCTCTCCAAGTGTGGTTTCCTTTTGGAAGAATGGAAGGTTGGGGTGGGTCTTCCTAAAGTTCCCTTCTGAGTTACTGGTTACCGTTTATCAAGTACCATCTTTATGTCAGGCTGGGCAGCCCCCATCCCCTCCCACACTAGGCTGTTTTTTGCCCTCATCCTTAGATGAGGAGACTAAGGTTTTTGTTTTGTTTTGTTTTGTTTTGTTTTGAGATAGAGTCTCAATAAAAACCAGACTGACTTTGAACTCACTGTGCAGCTAAAGATGACCTTGAACTCCTGGTCCTCCTGTCTCACTGTTTCCCAAGTGCTGGGATTATAGGTATGTGGATTTAGAAATTTAGATGAGTCCCATAAGACCATGGATATATTCATTTGGGTTCAACTGTACTGTTGTGTATTAGAGCCCACATTGAAACACTGGGAGGAGCTCTACAAATTTTGGGATTAGGAAAGGTAAAGTTGGAAGTTTAGTTAACCTTGAGTTTGTCCTACCTGGGGCTGCAACTGATTGGATCTGAGACTGGCCCTGACTTTCCTGATGACTTGGTGTTCTGTTTTTTTGTTTGTTGGTATATATATATATATA
>NW_008360324.1:5887870-5891853 GCF_000622305.1 Nannospalax galili | reverse complement strand
TATATTTTTTTTTTTTTTTAAGAGATGGTCCTATTGTATAGCTCTAGCTGGCCTGGCACTCAACTATGTAGATCAGGCTGGCCTCAAACCCACAGAGATCCACCTCAAGTGCTAGGCTTCAAGGCATGTGCCAACACACCCAGCCTAAGAATACATCTTTTTCTGAGTCAGAAGGATCCAGTTCTGCCCTGTGGCAGCGGGGTGGTGCCCACTGGCTCATGCATTAGTCCAGAGAGCAAAGTACCTCCTTGCCATGTATGTCTTTCTGAATTAATCAGTCATGGTTCTGTCTGTTGTCTGTTTCCTTGCCCCTCGTATCCTGGCTGGTCTCATCTAGGACACACTACGTCCCTGCTAAAATGTCTCTTGTGTTTTCCCCCAGGCACATGGAGGCAAGAAATGGAGTTGTCTGTTCAGGGTGGATGCCTGGAGCTGGTCAGAGATCTCTGGGGGACAGGCGGACAGGATGCTGAGCTTCCCAAACAGGGAGTGGCTCAGGGAGCCCTGGGGAGGTTGAGGTTTCCTGCGTTTGGTGTTGGTCTCTCCAGCTGTTTCCTGCTGATACAGTGGGTGGACAATGTCACAGTGACTCACCTCTAGTATGGTCCATGACCATTGGCAGATTTGTCCAGGGTCAGCAGGGATGTGTTGGTCATAGCAGTCGCCTGCTTGATCCTGCCAGGAGGGGCCAGTGGCACCTTGAACCACTTTCCCTACTTGCTCGTGGTATGCCAGAGCCCTGTCCTGGTGGACAGCTTCTTTCTGGTCTCATTGTGGCCTGTCCTCACCCTCCTGTGCAGAGCTGATGCATACCAGATGCCCGCCTGCCAGCTTGGCCTTGCTTACTGCCCTCCTTGCCCTGGGGCTGAAGTTCAAGGGTTTGGCACAAACCACATAGCTTCTGAGTCTCTTGGCCATTTGGGGCTGGGTGACTATCAGATGAGAGAGACAGCTGTGTGAGTCTTTAATCTCTTCCAGTGGTAGAGGATTAGACAATTTTTTGGTGGGTTATAATGTTTTCCGAAACAACTATCATTCCCACAACTATCATTTTTTCTAGGTTCTTGTCACAATGACTAAGCGTTTCCTATGTGTTATTTCACTTAATCCTTCCAGTAACTCCAGAGGGAGATATTTTGACCCACACTTTACATATCAGGAATCTGAAGTACAGAGGGTAAGACGCTGGCCCAAGGTTCCAGATCCTTCTCACTTCAGAGCCCCGGGACATGGGACTTTCTAGGTAGCACAGAGACATTAAGAATTTGAAAACACAGTAGCATTTTTGCAGTCCCAGCCACTTGACTGAGGTAGGAGGAATTTGGGGCCAGACTGGGAAGTATAACATTTTGACCTCCTCCTTAAAAAGAAAAATAGCTGGAGAGATGGCTCAGTGGTTAAGAACACTGACTGTTCTTGCAGAAGACCCGGGTTTGAATCCCAGCACCCACATAGCAGCTAACAACCGTCTGTAACTCCAGTTCCAGCGGATCCGACAGCCTCTTCTGTCCTCCTCCGGCATTGCATGACACGGGTGCACTTAGCTACATGCAGGCAATATGCACATACACATAAAATAAAAATAATAAATAAAATATTAAAAAATAGTTTAAGAACTGTTGGCAGAAGAGGAGTGGTTTGAAAAGGACGATGCAGAAGAGGGCAGGGCTAATAGCTGCCCTGCACTCAGGCACAGTGGACAAAGCAGCCTGGCATTAACTGTTGCAAGATGCGGTAACTGGTGCAAACAGTGGAGCTACCAGGATAATTCCAAGGCATGTTTTCAGTTGTCAGATCAGTAACTAATAGAAGACACTCAAAACAGAAGTTGGAAGTTCTTCTTTCTTTTCTTTTGTGTCTTTTTGAGACAGGATTTCCCTGCAGCCCCAGCTGGCCTAGAACTCACTATGTAGACCAGGCTGGCCTCAGTTTCACAGAGATTCGCCTGCCTTTGCCTCCTGAGTACAGGATTAAAGGCCTGCACCACCATGCCCGGCCAGAAGTGGAAAATTCTTAGCCACAGACCGATTCAGGTTGTTAATATGAGCTTAGCTACCAGTGTAGAAAATAATGCCATTTACGTCTAGACTTGCAGAAGTTCAACACTGCTTGTTTTTATTCTTATTGCAATTACTTGGTGGTTTGTATCAAGTGTCTTAAAAGTATTTATTCTCAATTTTGATTGTTGGAATTTATGCTAAAGAAGTTTTATATGGTTTCATCAAGGCATTGTTCGCAATAGCAAAATGTTGTAAGATACAAAGTGTCTGGTAATAGAAAATATTTGTTTTTATACAGAAAGCTACAGTTAGTTAGGAGTAAGAAGGTCTGGTGTGGGGCCAGTAAGCTGGCTCAGTGGGTAGAGGCACTTGCTGCCAAGCCTGAGGACCTGAGTTCGATCCCTGGGATCCACCTGGTGAAAGGAGAGAACTGACTCCTGCAAGTTGCTCTCTCACCTCCACACATGCGCCATGGCATGTGTGTACACACACATATACACACACACACACACACACACACACACTGAATAAATGAATGTGATTGAAAGAAAAAACAGTCCTGGTATGGCTGTAGTCAGGTGCCTATAGATAACAACAATGCTAGCATTATGTAATTCAGAAAGCTGCGCGAAAGAATTCTCCTTTTACCATAAATGGGAAGTATTGAGGAGCTGGAAACATTGACTTGGTTTAAACATTATACAATGTATACAATGTGTTGAAATGCCATGTGACAGCCCAGTATGTATAATCTTTGTTTTTATGTATCAGTCAAGAAACACATTTAAACCTGGTGTGGTATCTCAGGCCTTTAATGCCAGCACTCATGGTGGAAAGATCTTGAGTTCAAGGCCAGCCTAGGCTACATAGTAAGTTCCAGATCAGTGTAGATTAAGCTAGACCCTGTCTTCAAAAGACAGAAGGAAAGGAAATGTAAGTAAGTGTTGGGATACTGCTTAAGTGTAGAGAGACTATTGTATAACCTTTAATTTTTTAAATTAATTAGTTAATTAATTGGTCTTTTTGAGACAGGGTCTCCCTGTAGCCTGAGCTGGCCTGGAACCCACTATGTAGACCAGGCTGGCCTTGAGCTCACAGAGATTTGCCTGCCTGTGCCTCTCAAGGGCTGGGATTAAAGGCTTGAGCCACCATGCCCAGCTATTTATTTTTATTTTATGTGTATGAGTGTATTGCCTGCATTTATGGAAGTAAACCTGTATAGTGCAATGCCTGTGGAGGTCAGAAGGGGGTGTCAGATCCCCTGGAACTGGAGTTAAGGACGATTGTTAGCTGCCATGTGGGTGCTGGAAACTGAACCAGGGTCTTCTGCAAGAGCAGCCAGTGCTCTTAACCGCTAAGCCATCTCTCTAGCCCCAGACTATTGTATAACCTTTTAAAGAAGACATAGCTTCAAAAATAACATATAGATGGCTGTGGTGACATTTGTAATCCCAGCACTACAGAGGGTGGCACAGGATAGTTCCAAGCTAACCTGTGCTACATAGCAAGATCCTGTTTCAAACAAAACTCTCTGACTCAAAATATATTTCTAAAAGTCAAGCAAATATTATGTTATATAAAGCTGTTTATACTAGAAATCTCTCTTTTTTTAAGGGATGGGCTGTGCTAAGGGGGATAGTGAGTCTTAATGATTTTTCTTTTCTTTCTATGTCACATACTTTGTGAAGTTTCTCTAGGGATTACAGAGAGAGAGAGGTGTGGAAGGGCTGTACACATCCCTGCTGGGTGGTGCTGCCCTATGAAGTGAGGCAGAGCGGCTGTGCTAAGGGGGATAGTGAGTCTTAATGATTTTTCTTTTCTTTCTATGTCACATACTTTGTGAAGTTTCTCTAGGGATTACAGAGAGAGAGAGGTGTGGAAGGGCTGTACACATCCCTGCTGGGTGGTGCTGCCCTATGAAGTGAGGCAGAGCTCTGCAGTGTTGTAGTGGGTTCAGGGGGCTCCTCCTCCTCCTCCCCCTCC
>NW_008360324.1:5784317-5884300 GCF_000622305.1 Nannospalax galili | reverse complement strand
CTCCTCCCCCCCTTCCTTCCAGCTCCTCTCCGTCCGTCCCTCACACATTCTTCCCCTCTACTTTTCTCCCTTAATTGGATGTAAATGTTCAACTAAAGGATGATTTTTAAAATATGTATTGTTTTTATTGGCTGCGTTTTTCTGAACAGTGTGACAAGAGAGTCACTTTAGATTTCTCACTCTGAAGAAACCCTAATTTAAGCTCTTTCCCACCCACGTGATCTCAATTGATTTTTCTTTCAGTAGTTCAGATGGTTTTCGTCAGAGAAAAGGCTTTTCTGCCCCTGCCTTAAATGGCCTCTGAAAGCCCAATTTGAAGTGATGGCTCATTGCCAGGGCCCATTGGGCAGGACCAGGCCTCCTGGCTCTCCTGTATAATGGGGGGTAGGGACTGGGGGGAACTTAGAGTTTTGGAGTTTTGTGGCTGCTAATCAGTTTGAAGGTGACCCTCAAGTGAGCTCTGAACACTTGCTCTCCTTGTTAGGTTTGAAGTGTGTGGATCTGCACAGAAGATGTCATGGGGACTTAAGGGCCCAGCACTTGCCTTCCTGGTAAAGCCTGGCTTTTGTGACACTGCTCACTTCTAGCAATGGACTCTGTTGAGTTTGTTATGTTTGTGAGTGTACAAGAGCATGTGTGGTCCTTGGGGGAGTGAACCTACAGTCTTGGGTTTGCTGGACAAGTGCTCTACCATCAAGCTGTACTCAAGTGTACAAAGAAAGTGGTAACTGCCCATGAGTGCCCCTGTGTTTCCATCTACCCAGGAAGGCTGAGGCAGGAGGATCACTTGTGCTCAGGAGTTTGAGGCCAGCCTAGATAACATGGTAAGACCCTGTCTCACAGAATCAACCAAATCTGTCAACCAATCACTTCTCCTAATTGAGATGATGGGTTTTAGATCAGAGACCCAGAGCCAGAGCCATCCTCACCAGCGTGGTGACTATAAATCCACTCTCAACTTCTTGGAGCTTGACTTTCCTTATCTGTAGAATGGGAATAGTGGTGCAATAAAACCTAATGGGGGTGATGTAAGGGTTAAATGTGGCAGTGCTTATAATTGCTTTCTAAGGGAGTGGTGGGAATCTTACGGGCATTAAAATATTAAGATTGACTTTAGAGGAGAGGTCTTCCCCATCTCTTCTGAGCCAAAGATGTGGTTCTGGTCCCAGGGTCTCTGCACTCTGTGGCCCCTTTCTCTCCCCACTTCAGTCCTTCTCTGCCCTCACTTTGGATGAAGGCTGAGCTCACCTAGTTTCTTAGGTATTTGAACTCAGTGGGGAATTGCCTTTCAAAACCCACATGTCCTGTTTTCCCATTGGCTTTAAGGTGGCTGTGAGCCCAAACGCCAATTCCACATTGTCCCAAGAACATCCTAGCTTCCTGATGACATACCCCATCCCCTTCCGCAGGACCACTCTACTTTGCAGAGCATAGGACAGATGAAGGTCCAGCAGGCCTCCACCACCATATGCATTTGTGTTTAATTATTACTGTGGTAAAAAACACAGGTCATAAAATTTATCATTCAAATCATTTGTAAGTGTACACTTGAATGGAATTGACACATTCACACGGTTATACCACCATCACCACATCCATATTCCCAAACTGAAACTGTGCTCATTGATCAAAAACTTCCATTTCCCTGTTCCCGAATCCCCAGTTACCATTTTCCTATGTGCACTCTAAGGTTTGGCTATTGTGGGTACCTCATACAAGACTGACTGTGGCTGGATTTTTTTTTTTTTTTACATTCAGTATGTTTTCAAGATTCATCCAGATTTATCCAAGTTGTAGTGTGAATTTGAATGTGTTACTCTTTGTGGCCGAACAATAATCCACTGTATGTTTGTACTGTATGGTTTACCATCCGTTCATGTTGATTTGGGTTGTTTTTCACTCTGGCTGTTGTATACCACAGTTTTCTTTTGTCTTTTTGAGATAGGGTCTCCCTGCAGCCCCAGCTGTCCTGGAACTCACAAGGCAGACCAGGCTGGCCTCAAACTCTCAGAGATCCGCCTGCCTCAGCCTCCCAAGTGCTGGGATTAAAGGTGTGTACCACCATGCCCAGCTTGTGCCCACATATTTAAAAAAATTAAATAACCACTGTCCTCATTTCCAGTTACCCACATGTATTTCCAGTACATGTGTTTAATTGCTGTGTAATTGAACTGCATGCACATTTTGAGTAAGAACACAGATGCTCACAGGTAGGTTCTGGAGTGCCAGAGCACTCCATTTCCCTTTTTGGGCTGAGAATCGCCTTTACTAATTTGCCACCAGCTCCCAACTGTTTTAGGAAGTGGTAAAAGATCTTGGCTAAGAGTGTAGGTTCTGAGGTCAGACCACATGGCTTTGCATCCTGATCCCACCAGATGTGAGTTTGTCATTGTACCCAGCACTTAACTCTTTGGTGCACATTTGTTGAAATGATGACACAGGGTTTTTTTTAATAACTATCTTGAGGCTGTTATGAAAATCAAATGAGATGATTTGTGTATCCGGACCAACATAGTATCTGTTACATTATGAGCCCTTCATTGTTATTTTAGACAAAATTAGGTGTTTTTTGTTTGTTTTGGTTTTGAGACAATCTCATTGTCACCCAGGCTGATATTGAACTTGCTATAATAGCCTGGGCTGGCTTTGTGCTCACCATGTACTTGCCTTAGCCTCTTTTTAAAAAATTCAATATTAATTTATTATTGATTGCCTGTGTGTACATCACAGGGTCCATGCGAAAGTCGGAGGAAAATTTTGTGGGAATTGGTTCTTTCCTTCCTGTAGATTCTGAGAGTTGAACTCAGGTTGTCAGGCTTGGCAACACATACCTTTATCAACCAAGCCATCTTGCTGGTCCCTGCCTCAGCCTCGAGTGCTGGGGTTTCAAGTATGTCACCAGGCAGGAGTCGGGCTTCCACATCTTATTTGAGTTTGCCTTTTTCATCCTCATAGTTCCCTTGGGAGGTGGCTGAAGAGTAAGATGAAGGGATCTGTTTACTGGACCTGCATTCCCAAGGGTCTAGAGGGAGCAATGGTGGGAGCCAGGCGGAAACCCTGTTCACTATGGTCCCCTGGTTGCTCCCTCCCTCCCTCCCTCCCTCCCTCCGGAGCATCATGCCCCCCCACCAATTGAATTTGCCCCTGGTCTCTTCTCCTGTACCTTCCCCGTGGGCCCTTTCTTGGATGAACCTCTGGTTAGTGGGATGAACTTGGCAGCCAGTGGAAGTGTTGGACAGCCATCTGTGGCTCCTTCAGGGGTGGCCAGTGGGTGACTTCCCACTGCATCTGTTTTCCTTAGAGCACCATCAGCCACATGCCCAGTGGCCAGTCCTGCTTCAGAGTGGGAAACCTGAGCCCTCCTGCTCAGTAGAGCGGGCAGATCCCACCAACCTTTGGAGGGACTTCTTTATGGAACTGCTGCGGACAGAAGCTCCCCTGTTTTAGTCTCTGTGTGACAAAATTTCCCAAATATTTGTCAGCATTTCCCATCCCTCCTTGCTGACTGTACTGAGGCCGGGAGATGTCTTCTGCTCAGACCTAATGACCTACTCTGGGAAGGTTCTCCAGGGATGGCTGAATGCAGAGGGAAGGGGCCAGGCAGGTGGGGTCAGAATCTGCAGGCTGTACCTTTCAGCACTATGCTCAGGCCTAGCTTGTGCTCAGTGGCAAAGCAGATACTTACTTCCTAATGCATGACGTTGAGCAGGCTGTTTAACCTCCCAGTGTCAGGACCCTCACCAGCAGGATGGGGTTAATAATAACCTGCCCCGCAGAGATGTGAGGAGTCACTGAGGGAATCTGTAAAGTGCTTAGCATAGCGTCTGGGACACCAAGGATGCGCTAAAAATGCAAGCTTCTTCTATTTTTATTGGTGAGCTTTATTTCTGCTGTTCCCAGCCTTCCTTTCCTTTATACCTTCTCTCTGCCCCTGGTAACCTGGATGCTGTTAGCATCCCAATGCCTTTGAACTTCTCCCCCTCTCCTCCATTAGACCTACTCCTGGCACAGGATTTCTTGCCCCAGACACCTCAGATTTCAAGGGTCAGATCGTCAAGGTCCCTGGGGCCAGCCCAACAGACATTGGGACTCATTGAGTGTTATCCATGTCTGATTTTTACCTTTTTACCTGCTCTGCCCACAAACTGTCCACCTGCTGAGATCACCCACTCAGTCTTTGTAATTTTTCTCCACTCTGGGGGAAGAAAGAAACCAGAGACTTCTGGAGCCCCTCTGCATGCCAGGAGCTTTCAGCCCCATTTATTTCTTCATTTATCACCCCCATAGATCTTCAAAATCTGCGTTGTGACGTGATTCATGTTTAATTTTTTAAAATTAATTTTTATGTGTATCAGTGTTTTGCCTGCTTGTTAAGTACACCACATCATTCAATGCCTGTGGAGGCCAGAAGAGAGCATCGGATCTTTGGAACTGGCAGATAGTTGTTAGCTATCATGTGGGTGCTGGGAACTGAACCCAGGTCCTCTGCAGGAGCAGCCAGTGTCCTTAACCCCTGAGCCATCTCTCTGGCCTGTGACTCATGTTTTTGCAGAGGAAGAAACTGAGGCACTCAAGTACCAAGTAAATAGCCAAAGATCACATATGGCAGGCAATGTAGGATTTGGTTAAGCCTGTGCTGCCCCCACCCCCTAGTTCTGGGCATTGATGATGCAGAGAAAAGAGAGGGGAATGCCCAGTGTGAAAGCTGGCCTCTCAGCTGCTCTGCCTTCTGGATGCTGGGGGCAGGGCAGATACCTAAGTGTCCTGAGGAACAGCTTTATTACTTGTGACTGTGAACACTAGACAGATTCCCCCTTCTGAGCTGTCATGAGTTTCCAGGAGGAAATGCCCTGGGGCTGGTAAACTTTGGTACAGCACATGAATGGCTATGGCAAATGTGTGCAAATGCCAGCCACTCTGGATGCTACGATGGGGAGTTCGGCTTCAGAGAGGCCCTGCGTCCATGAATGACAGAAGTCTTGTCATCTGAGCAGTGCTGGCTTGGCCTGCAGCCAGGAGTTTCCTTCTCCCTCTCCGGGTTTTAAACGTTTGTTTAGGTTTTTTTTTTTAATAATTAAAACATTTTTAAATTTACTTATTTTTATTTTATGTGTGTGTTTTCTATATAAGTATACCACATGTGTGCAATGCCTACAGAAGCCAGAAGAGGGCATCGGATTCCCTGGAATTGGAGTTATGGATGGCTGTTAGCTGCCCTGTGGGTGCTGGGAACTGAACTCAGGTCCTCTGCAAGAGCAGCCAGGGCTCTTAACTGCTGAGCCATCTCTCCAACCAGTTTGTTTAGTTTTAAATGAGGTAAAATGCATAGAACATAGAATGCATCACTACAACCACTTTAGTGTGTTTTTTAAAAAATTGTTCTGTTGGTTTTTTTCGGTCAGGGTCTCACATAGCCCAGGCTGGCCTCTTAACTTGCTGTGTAGCTGAGGATGACCTTGAACTTCTGATCCCTGTTACCTTCCAAGTGCTGTTATTACATGTCTGTGCTCCCACAATGGCCCTTTTGAAGTGTACAATTCAGTGACTATAATCACATTCATTGTATTGAGAAATAATCCCCCTCCCAGTTTAACTTTTTCATCAACCCTTAGTTATTGTCCCCCCTTCCCAAACTTCTGGCAACCACTGGTCTGCTTCCCACCTGTGGCTCTGCCCATTCTGGACACCTGTGTCAGTAGCATCGCACATATGTGGTCCCTTGTATTCACTTCATCTAGGATGATAGCTTCCAAGTTATCCCGTGTTGAAGCATGTAGGAGCACGTCATTCTTTTATGGCTGAGTAATATTCCATCATGTGTGCATATAGCATCTTGCTGATCTGTTCATCTGCTGATGGACATCTGGGTTGTTTCCAGCCTGTGACTTGTGTGAGGATTGTTGTGAACATTCCTGTACAAGTGTTTGCTTAGACACCTGTCTTTGATTCTATGGGGTATATATTGAGGAGGGGAATTGTTGGATCATATGGTAACTCAGTGTTCTGCATGGAGAAGGGCAGCCGGAAGGGCTGCATCATCCTCATTCCCACCAACAGTGTGGGAGGGTTCCACGTTCTTGCCAGTACTTGTTACTTTTCCTTTAACTTTTTTTTTTTTTTTAAATTTATGGCCATCCTAGGTGTGAATCTGCTTCATTGTGGTTGATTTGCATTTCCCCATGACTAATGCTGCTGAGCACTCTCAGTTTCATTATTCCTGCTTTCTCTTGACCCAGTTTGTTTCTCTCCTCAAGTCCACTCACGCTCTTCAAATGGGTGCCCAGCTCCCAGGCGGGTCTCCAGCGAGACCGGACAGGCAGCCTGTGGTGGGTGTCCTACTTTTGGCGGTTGGGAATGCTACTGTGTCTTGTTCAGACTGCTCTGTGGGCCGGGTCCTCCATGGCACCTTGCTCTTCAGAGTCCGACTCTTCATCCCACTGGCTGCAGGCTCTTAGCCTGGTCTCACCTCCCCTGGTTGGTGGTTGCTCCTTCCATGCAGTTTATAGTGAGGACAGATGCCAGCCACTCTGTGTGCTGGCACAGAGTGCCTTCTCCTCCCTGTCAGGGCAGGGCTGAGTCCCCCAGGTTGCTTCTGGCTCCAGCCCCAATGCCCTGTCCCTCTGCAGGATTCTCCTTAGAGGCTGGGAAAAGCCCTACTTCCCAGAATAAGCGGCTTTGATTTCTCTTGGTGTGTGACTCTAAACCCCAGTTTGCTGGTCTTTCTTGCTGTCTCTCTATGTGTAATGTCTTCCTCCCATAGGTTTATGGTTTCAGGCCTATTTCTGACCACTGAATCAAAGCTGTCCCTCACTTAAGGAATCTCAGGCACGAATGAGCAGATGGAAGAGGTATTTGGTGGGGGGCAGCCTCTATAGGCATCTTCCACCAGGCCAAGGTTGGGGCAGTGACACCAAGTGCTTAGTTTACTTAAACAGTGACTCAGCTGTTATGTGAAAACGTCCCTGCTGTAGAAAGATCTGGTAGCATAGGGTAAAGGTGAGAGCCCCTATTGCCCCCATACTCCCTAATGTAATGCCCTTCTGTGAGAATTCACACATAACATTTGGTATGGATTTAGGATCCTTCCAGACCTTGCATTCCAGTGTGCTGTGCAACCCCCATCTCAACTCTAAAAGAAACGATACCATCCGGTTGAGAATATCAAGCAGACTTGAGTAAGGGGCAACCAAGCAGGAAACCAGGGGTGGGTAGCATGAAAATGGGTTGCTGGAGAGGAGAGGAGGCTGCACTGATGATCACCTGCAGAGTGTCTACCATAGTGGAGGGTACAGCCAGCCAGCTGCCCCAGGTCAGTTCCTAGCAACTTTGGGTAAATGTTTTGTTACGGAACCTTCCTGGGACTCTGCTCCTCAGTTACAAATATTACCAACTCCTGAGCTGTTGTGAGAGGTCCACCCTTGGAGTGGCTCTTGTAAGATGTCACACGAGAGTGACTATCCTGACCTTGCTTGGGAGGAAGATCAGACTCCAGGCAAGCACTTTCCTTCCTGTGTGAGCCAGTCTTGACCTTGCCCTCACCTCCCAACTCCTGTCCCCTCTCTGTGGCTAGAACAGAGCTACAAGGAGTCACAATGCTAAAAATGACAATTTCACCCTTCACATACATGTTCAGTGTGCTTTTACTGTTGAATGAGTGATGGTTATCCAGTTAACTGTTACTAGTCATTGGCATTACAGTGTAAAGTTAATGTTGTAGACATTTTAGCCTAAAAGAGGACCAATGTGATGATCCTTTATTATACAAATGGGAGCATTTTAAGATTTGAGGAAGGAAGGAAACTGCCAAGTAATTGACATAGCTATTTAGGGGCCAACCAAAGTAGGAACCCAGATCTGATTCTGTCTGTCCTGCCAATTTGAAGGGCAAGGCAGCCTAACATCTGTGAGTACCTCCTTGCCTCTCTCAGGGTGATTGCTTTGTGGTAGAAGGTTGCTTGGGTCTCAAGGCCCATAGGCAAGTTGGCAGACAACTGGCCTTCTGGGAGGAAAGAGGCCTGGGGATGATGGTTTGGCAAGTGGCTCTTTTGGGTCCTGCAACTTTCAAGGTGAGAGGTGGGAAGCATTCAGAGCTCTGAGGCCCAGTTTGGGCTAATTTGCAGGGTCAGTTGTCCAGCAGTGGAGTGACCACTATTGGAGATAAAATAGTGGAATAGATGGGCAGGTGATCCAGTGATCAGGGTCCAAGGTGGAAGTCTGGGGGCGGGGGGCGGTGATGGTGTGCCATGTGGAAGAAGCAGCCATCCTGGCATAGGCAGAGGGAGGAGGGGCAGCAGGAGGACAAGTGTGGCAGCCCAGGGGCCGCCTGGCTGTGGTTGAGTGACAGGGAGAACAGCTGCAGTGTACCAGAGGAGTGCAGTAGATGAGGAGAGGCCACCCAGGGCGGTGGACGTGGTCAGAGCTGGTGTCCTCCTTTCCCATTCCTCTTGTCCATGCCCCTGTTCCAACCTGTCCTCCTTCCCCAGCCCCTGGATGGAGAATAGCAGGAGTTGTTTTTAATGAGGTTTGTGCCTTTTTATCTTTCTTTTCTTGCATCTCCCACTTCCTTGTAGGTTCTGCTCCACACAGGTGGTCTCCTGGCTCTAGTCTAGGCTTGCTTGGGACAGTGGATGTGGTTACTAAGAACTGCTGGTGGCCTCGGTGTGGCCTGTTCTGTATGCTGGCCACTAGATGGCAGCAGGAAACCTGCTGGTTTCTCCTGCAGGTTGATTCTGTCCAGCTCTTCTCACCTCTACTTGTCACTTGCATGGCATGGGACTCAAATTCCACATCACTAGTTCATGGATAGGTATGAGGAGAGGCTGGGGCAAAGCCACAGCAGCCCATTATTGAGAAGTGTCTGTCTCCATGCGCTGCCCCAGCGTTGGAGGTGGCCTTTTGGCACCTGACATGTGGCCAGGCTCTTTGAATGGAGTTCTGCCTATGAGGTTCATCCCTGGTTGGATTTCCAGGGTCATATGGAGGCCAAAAGTAGAGACCAGGGTCTCTGAGGTAGCCCAGCCACACCCCGTGGACCCCAGCTTGGCCACCTGTGCAGATGGTGCTGGCATGGTGGAGGAGGTACGTGGGAGGAGCAGAGGTATAAGCTGGTGACATGATCCCCAGTGGCAGGGACACATAGCAATAGCAAACTCTCAGGAAGCCCAGTGTGAACCCAGGCATGGTCTGTCTACTCCCAACTCCTCTTGCTCCTGGGTGCAGTGATCCCATTGCCCACAGCTGCTCATGGCCATAGACCTTGGATCTATTCAGGTCAGTCTCAGAGGGTGACAGATCTTGGACCATTTCAGGGTCATTCTCAAGCACTCTGCATGCTGTCCTTCTGCCTATGGTTCTTCTTGTCTTCAGGACCTTAATATGTCAAGGACTAGGCTGTCCCCTTGTGACCCATGGGGAACCAGAGGTTCAGAGAGGTGTCCGGCATTTCAAGTTGCTGAACTGACCACTGGATTCTGAGGCTGGGTCATTTTTAATTTATCTTGTAATGATCAGGTTTGCATGGGGTGGGGTTGGTGGGTGAGAAAGAAACCCTCACGTAGGTGCTTGAGATTGGGGCACACCCTGTTGCTACCCCCATCTACCATCTCTGGGCACCCCGCTAGTGTGTAGCCTGAGCTGGAGGCAAGGATGAGACACAAGCCATTTTATGGAGCCACCAGGTGGCCCTAGCTGCCAGAACTTTCCATTGGCCAGTAATTCCAGGAGGACATCTGATGGGAGGGTGATGTGGGATAGGGTGTTCTCATGGTTCCAACTGCCCTGTGGAGCTAGTATTGCTACCCCAGGCTTATCTGTGGTAGGGGCTTGGCTGGGACCCCTTTCCAGGTGGCCTTCCTATGCTGGGTGCAACAGTGACATGATCCTGGTTCCTCCTGGTCCCCCTTCTTGCCCTCCCTTTGCTGGGTTTTAGGTCCTTGTGTGGGTGTGTCCGCTTCAGCAGAGGTCCACCAGCTGGGTGAAGGAGTCAGTGGGAAGCTGACCTCAAGCTCCCATCCCTAATGGGAAGACCCTGAGTGTATGCACCTGGACCCTAGCCATGTCCCGACCTCCTGAAATTGTAAGTCCTACTTTCTGCTTCTTGGCTCTGGCTGCAGCTGGCTTGGCCGTAGACACCCTCTGCTACCTCTCACAGGCTCTGCACTGGTGTCCACGTCCATCCCAGGCCTGAGTGTGGGTGTCTGGGAGCGCCCCCCTTGCTTTGCCATTTCAAAGACTGCTGTTTTGCAGCCAGCCAACCAGCTTGGCTGAGTTCAGCCTCCTTCCCAGGCTCAGACATCCTGCTTGGCTTGTGTCCCCCTAGCTCCAGCTGCAGTGTCCCTGTTGTGCTTCTGGCAGAAGGCGTGCTGTGGAGGGGGAGTGGTTCCTTCCCCTTGGCCTCTCCTCCTCCCATTACATCAGCTTATAGCCAAATACCCCTGGGGTCTGGCGAGGGAGGGCTTTTCATTAATTTTTTTCCAAGGGAAATAATTCCACCACTTGTCACAGGGATTTCTACATGCATCTCTTTAGGGGGCTTGACTTTCTTCCCCCTTTCTTTCCCAGCCCCTAGATGCTCAAGAGATGGGCAGCTTTGTTTCCTTAGCTGGGGCTGCTGCTGATCTGGGCCTCTGAGGAGGCCAATATGGGCCACTGAACCTAAAGTCAGGTGTCTGGGTCCTGCTCACTGGCTATGACCTCAGGGCTGGCGCTTCCCAAAACTCTGGGCCTCTCAGATCTGCCTCTGTCCTCTGTTGGTGGTAAGGGGCAGGGCCTGGTGGTTTTCACACAGCCATGGAGAACTGTGACTTCTGGCTTGATATTGCAGTTGTCCAGGACTGGCCCTTGTGCTGGGGTCCAGTGCAGCAGGAGGCCAGGAAGTTGAACACACCTGTGATGAAAAGGAAGCCCTCTGTGCCCAGGAGGCAATGCAGTGTAGGGCCTGGTCAAGAGTGAACAGGGTCTCTGGCTGGTTCTTTCTGGCTGTCTCTGGTGGACACAGCGTTGGGGATTCCGGATTGGGAAGAACCCCTCTGCCTCTGCTGCAGCCAAGCACACCTCCTCTGTTTCTTTCCTGAGTTTCCCCGCCCCCTCCCCTTTGCTCCCCTTTTCCCTACCCTGCTCCTCATGTCCTGCTGTAGCTGCTGACCTGTCACCAGCCCTGTAGACGGGTCTGACCCCTGCCTGGCCCTCTTGCTCTCCTCTGGGGAGGCAGGAATCTTAGAGCCAGCTTAGAGCCAGGCCCGGGTGTGGGTGACCTGAGAAGGGAGTCCTTCCAGGCACTCTGACACGGAGCTTAGCACCCCCCCCCCATCTCACCCCCAGGGCCCACATCTGGCCAAGGGCTCAGCTTTCCCAGCTGTAAATTGCCTCCCACTGCCCCTTGGCATCTCCTCAGGTTTCAGCTTCATGGTCCTTTTTCTTTTTGGGGGGTGGGGTGAGGCAAGTCTAAGGAAGGCTCAGAGTGCTGTTCCATCATCATGTGTCGGAGGTTAAGGAGAGAAATTTTTGCTCAAGTGTTGGATGAACTGAGGTTTTTATCAGGTGGCTAAGTAGCAACTAGTTTTCATTAGATTTCCCAGACTCTGACCATCCCCTAGAGCCAGCTTTGGCTTTCTCCCTGGAGCCCAGCTCTTGGTTTGTAGTGACTTGGAGATGGTAGGGTTCTTTCTACCCCTCTCTGCCTCTTGCTGCTCTTTGACATATCCTTTGACTTAGTGTTTAACCTCAGGATCCCCTGGACTCTCCGCAAACCTCAGGTGGGTTTTCTTTCTCTTCACAACTGATGAATCTCTAGCTCCTGCAGATGATCCATGGAGCTCATGCCACACCCTGTCTGTATAGGTGCTAACTGGTTAGGCAGGTGGATTCCTATGAGATTGAGGCCAGCCTAGTCTACATAGTAAGTTCCCAGCCATATAGGACTCTCTCTCAAAACACACACACACACACACACACACACACACACACACACACACACGGTGAAACAACAGGATTGTCTAAGGGGAGGTGAAATATTTCATCCTGCAGAGAAGCTCATTAAACTCAGGAAGCTTCATGAAGTCCCTGAAACTCAGGAACACTGACCAGGTTCACTAGGCTCCTTCTTCCCCAAGCATATATAAGCCCTAAGGACTGCTGAGAGGGTCTCAGACTAGCTGAGCTGCTGGGAGAAGCTCAGAACAACCGAGTTAACTGGGAGAGGCAGATAACCCAGTCACCTGGAAGAGGCTCAGACCAGCTGACCTGCCTGGAAACGACACTCTCCAATCAGTTGAGCTGCCTGCAGTTTGTGCAGTGAGCTCCAGGTCTCCAGCTCTCACGAATTGTCACCCATGCTGGGGTGGGCTTTGGTGATGCAGCTGTCTTTGAGTCATTTCTGCTTTTGTAAACAACCCTTCACCAATACTCCTATAAGTAACCCCAGTAAAACTTACTGGTTCACCACTCTGGACTTGAGTGGTAGCCTTTGGTCTGTTGTTGGTTCCCTAACTGGGGTGAGTAGATACTTGCTCATATCTCACAAGAGTAGTGTCACACAACAGTCATCCCAGGATGGATGGGAAAGAGAAAGCCTACCACCTGCCTAGATGGGCCACGAAAGTGCTGCCCTCAGCATTTTAAGGCACAAAAGTCCCTGAAAGGAGTCAAGTCTTCTGAGGAGACCCAATTGAGATTTTAGATTTGGTGTAGGACATCGAACAGTTTGAAGGGTTTCACAATGAAGGCCTGGAGTCAGTTCAGGACTTGGGGAAATCTGAACAAGGAAGGCTTGTAGCTGGGATGGGAAGGATTAGGGTGCTTTGGAGTTTACGGTGAGAGAGTGCAGGGATGTTTGGGGGTAAGGTGTAGGGGGGCCCAGGGCAAGGCTTTATTGGCAGGCTAGTGGACAAAGCTTTGGGGTTCCATGGGTGAGGGCACAAAGACATGCTAGGTCCCACGAAAAGGACAGAGGGAAGAATGGCCAAGTGGTATGGACCAGTGAAGTCTACAGGCTTATGACAAGATGTTAAAGAAAAATGAGGTTTAATTTAGAAGATTTGGAAAGGTGGGCATGTATGGAGTAAGGGCCCAGTGCTAGGAGGACAGTGATAGGCCAGAAGGAAGTGGTGGAGATGCATAGGAAGTAATGGGGGGTAGGCAGTTAGTGGAGGTCAAAGAGGGGACATGGGAGTCTATGCTAGAGTGAGGGACTAAATTCCTGACAGGGCCACAGATAAGTAATAAAGATGTCACACTTCTGGTATCTTGGTCTGAGACAAAGGCCTGGGGTTTTCCCCTCTAGCCAGCAGAGCCCCTTTTCTGGCTGATGGGTCCATACTAGTCTAGCTAAAACCAAGACTAACCAGGATTTATCTCAGCTTGGAGCTGTAACCTATTATCTGTCTCTTTGTTTAAGTTGGCCAATCCAAAGTTATAGAGGGGGACCAACCCTATATCACCAAGAACACTTAAAAGGCCCAAGCTTTCCTGGGGGGCTTTGGATTTTTCAGTTTTCAAGTCTCCTCTCCACTTGCGGAGAACTTTTCTCTGTGTGTGTGTGTGTGTGTGTGTGTGTGTGTGTGTGTGTGTTTCTTTACTTTTAATAAAGTTTGTTACCTGTTGCTTTCTGCTGTGTCTGAGATTTTTTTCCTGCCTTTTAATTCTTTAATTAGTAGATAAAATGAACCTTAGACTTGGGGTGATAGAAGGACACCATGGGAGTCAGTGGACAAGTACCCAGGGCCTTTGGGGTTCTGGCCAAAGGGCGGGCTGAGTTTTGAGTTTTGTATTACCCAAGGTGACCTATGCTTCTGCAAACTCTGCCAGCTCTCAATATCCTATGTCATGAGGAAGTTAAAAAAAAAGACCTCATCCTGTCCAGTTAAAACTTGCTTCTCAACTGGGCGTAGTGATGTATGCCTTTAATCCCAGCACTTGGGAGGCAGAGGCAGGCAGATCTCTGTGAGTTGGAGGCCAGCCTGGTCTACATAGTGAGTTACAGGCCAGCTGGGGCTACAGGGAGACCCTGTCTTAAAAAGACCCAAAACAAAACAAAAAAACCCAACAATAACAGCAAAAACCTTGCTTCTCAGTGTACAGACCTTGCTAGTCCTCTGAACTGTGGGTGTCCACAGGGGTGTCTGAACTGAGAACTTCCAACTATTCTTAGTGCAATTCCAAATGAATTTTCTAGCTGGTCCCCTCCCTACTTCCAGCATGGTAGTGCTAGATGCCCTGCTTACCTCTGGGCTTGCTGGGATGCTCTGTGTCTCAGTGCTGGCTCCTTTTCTCCTGCCCCTGCCATGGCTCAGCCGAGTCCCACACATCTTTCCAGGGCTAGCAGGATCACTGTCTCTCTGAGGGAGCCTGGTAGGACCTTGTCACCTGTGACCTCTGGTGCCTGCGTTACTCATTGGCCCTGGTTCTCTTTTGCTTGAGGCTTGCATGACAGCAGTGCTGGGTAGCCCTCAAGTTTTGACCAGAAGCAGGCCTGAAGGACTTGGCCTGGTGTCTTGAGTGCTTGGGTAGTACAGGGTCAGTGGTCTAGAAGCTCCCTTCTGGATCGGGTCCCTCATCTGCAGCTCTAGTCTGGTTCCACCCTATGCTGGGGCCATTCTTTCTTTCCCCTTTGTGGGAACAGCACCTCATTGGAAGAAGCCACTGTCTTCAGGAGGCAACTGCCTAAAGCTGAGACAGAGGCACATCTACTGCTCAGAAGGGGACCTGCAACAGCCACTGGGAGAACTCTGGGCTTCTCTGAATTAGTAGGGTTCCCTGTTTCCCACTATACTCTGAAGCCCACTCTCTTCTGCTGACCCTTTCCCAACTGGCCAGTGTGTGAACAGCAGGATTTGGTGGCAGTTATTATGCTCTGTACCATCCTGTAGCAGCTCCTAGGGTTCCCTGTCACAGGCACATCTTATAGATGAGGGGACAACTGCACAGAGGTTTGACCCTTCCAGCTTCACCCACCCGAACCTGAGAACCTTCACCATCTGCATCCTGCTGCTGGGTTGGTGCAGCCCAGCCCTGGCTGTCTACCTACTTTCCTTCATTCTTTGATCACAGAGCACACCATGCCGTAGGCTCCCTCTTGATGTGTGTGTATGTGGTTCTCTCTACTGGGCCCCAGACCCCATTTCATGGTACCTTGCAGACTGTTCCCCTCTGTGCAGACTGCCCCTGTCCTCTCCGACCTTCCATTCCTAGGCTGGTCCTAACTGTAAGAAAAGGGCTGTGGGATGAAAGGTGATATATAAATGTAAGGCGATGATTATTTATTTGACAGGGACAGCTGTCTGTGGTGAAGGTTTTAATCTAGTAATCCTTTTGTAAAAATCAGATCCCTGGCTCAGCATGCTGCCTGGAACAGCAAAAAGGCTGTTTTCCCTCCCTCCCCCCTTTCACTCCCCCATCCCCACCAACCACAATCACTTCCCAAGTTCCTGTGCTCTTGTATGCCTGCACACATGGCTCTGATATCATGTCTACATATGCATGCAGCATACACATATGTACTACATGCATTCCATGTTCTGTTACATGTGTGACATATGTACACAGGCATTCTTTAACTTAGCTTTTTTGGTTCTTATTAGCACCTTATATCAGGGCTTCATAGACTTTTTCCACCCACAGCCCCTTTTAGCTAGAGAAATTTTTATATGATCCTAGGTGTATAGGTATGTAGTATATAAATCAAACATTTAGTAATGAATGATAAAGATATATAATTGTCCTTCAGTATATATATATTTTATGTATATATAAAAGTACATATACATATTTTAAATATATAGTAAAGATAAATTTGTGTACTAATGAGATGGACATCCTTGTTTATTTTAGCATAAAGAATTAAGTCTTGGCAGAATATTTGATACTGTAGGACACAACATCTTCAGTGATTTTTAGAGTTGATTGTTTTTTTTTTTTTTTTTTTTTTTTGGAGACATTGTCTTAGTATGTAGCTTGAGCTTAGTACTTGCTATGTAGACCAGGCTGGTCTCAAACTCACAGAGATCCTCCTGCTTCCGCCTGCCACGTGCTGGGGTTAAAGGTGTGCGCCACCATACTTGGCCAGAGTTGAATGACACTTTGATTTTATAATCATCAATGAGAATGCTGCTTCACATAAATTTGTAGTACATAAACAGCAGAAATATGTTAGGGCTATTTTAGAAGTTGCTGGAATTCTAAATCAAAATCCTTCTAACAATTTTGTACGACACTTAAGTCAGCCACTCAGAATAATTTTTAACAATCAAACATTCTAAGACAACCCAAGCCAAAGATAATGCTAATTTAATGCTTGCATGCTAAGAAATGACAGTAGGAAATAGGAAATCTTTGTTTTCCATAATTAAACCATTACGTTTCTATAAGAACAGAAAACCTTTTATGTACAGTAAAAACACTGCAGTTCATAACATACAGTATTCTTTGCCAAGGTGGATGAGGCCACGTTCGCTGGTGCTGCCTAGCATGACAACAGCATGTGTAGTGCAAAATGTTCATGTTGTATGTTCAGAACTGAGGGTGCAGTGAAGTCATGTGATGCACCGTGGGTAAGCACCACCACATTTCATTTTAAATTAGTTTTTGGCCATTGCATGTTCAGGAACCTTTTCTGGAACCCCTAGATTCTTAATTTAGGATTCAGTCACCACCCACGATTTAAGAAACTGGGCTTTGTTTAACTGGTGGTTTGAATAAGTGATCCCCATAGGCTCCAAGTATTTGAATACTTGGTCAGTCAGTGGCACTGTTGGGGGAAGATCGTGGAACCTTCAGGAATTGTAACCTTGCTGGAGGAAGTATGTCACTGGGGGTGGGCTTTGAGAGTTCATAGCCTTGTCCCATCCGATTTTGGCCTCCAGCTAGCCATGCCTCCCCGCCATGATGGACTTTTGTCCTTCTGGAACTGTAAGCCCAACAAATTCTTCCTTCTATAGGTTGCCTTGGTCATGATGATTTATCACAGCAACAGGAAAGTAACTAATATGATAACCATTGTGTGACTTTGAAAACCAAGAAATTAACACGTAATATTACTAACCAAACCATATACTGACTTGGATTTCTCCACTTTCCTCATGGACGTTCTTTCTCGCTCAGCGTTTTACATTTCATTGTCCTGTGTCCTCAGTTCTTCAGGTTTTCCCTGCCTCTGTGACCTTGGCAGGATTGAAAGGCATGGATGGCACTGGAGACACTTTCACTTTGGGTGTGTCTCATTTTCTGGTGACTATACTGAAATGATACATTTTGAGTATAGCCCCCACAGCAGTGACACCGTCTTCCTCAGTGCATCGTATCAAGGTGACCTGAGGTCAGTCTTATTATTGGTGATGTTACCCTCTATCACAAGGGTGACATTGAGAGGCGATGTCAGCCAGGTATCCACACTATAAAGTTGTAATTTCTTCTTTGAAATGAATCAATGGAGAAGCAGATACTTTTGACAGTATACAAATCCCCAGTTATTCCCCTACTAATTTTAGCTAATCCATCAACCCCTACTGCCCGCTACAGTGGGGTTTGTCTAATGGTAATTTCCTGTTTATTTCATTATTTTGCATTTATTAATTGTAACTCTCTTGGAAGGAACTGTCTTCTCCCACTTATTTATTTATTCACTTAGTTATTCTTGTCATTACAGACTCATAAATGTATAACACAATAAAAGTACAGACAAATGGTACATAATAAAGACGATATTTATTCTGTGGATTGTAGTTGTATTCTGTGTTGTAGCCACTTAGTCCGTTGTTCAAATTGCTCCTGCTGTAGCTATTGGGATAGCTTTCATTTGACTCCTGTACCCTTTTGACCTGGCCCCTATATTTCTTTTTTCCTTTTTTTTTTAATGCTTTCAAGTTTTATTAGAAAATTTATAGCAAAATAAAAAAGTAGTTATCAAGCACAATAATGGTATTATCTCATTTAGCATATCCAACAAGTCAGTGCCCAGTCATGTCTGGTTCCTACTGCACTACTCATCAATGGAATCAAAAAGGAAACCCAACTTTTCACAATCACTGCCTGAAAGGGACATCGCTTCCTGGACTCTCACAAATGCAGAAATGCTTCCTGCTTCTTCAGTGCCCAGAAAATTGAACACATTCATCCACCGTGGGGGCGCAGGGGGAGACAAAAACTATGCATCTTTTCTTTGCAAAGTACCCTTTCTTGTGCTCTATTTCAAACATTTTAGTCTGCCCACACATGCCTCTGTTTATCTATGTGTATACCTGCATTATAGGCTAGGATCTGCATATGAGGGAAAATGTAGATTTTTTTTTGTTTGTTTTTTACTTTCTGAGATTTTTTTAAAGCATTGCTTACCTTCAAGTACTATAAAAGGCCCCCCAATTCATGCTCTAGACCAGGAATTCATTGCTGCTCTAAGGGGCCCTGGTGGTGTTGGGGTCTGATGTTTAGAAGCCTGGGATCCATCACTGCTCTCAGGAGTCCTGGCCTCTGCTGGAGACTGGCATTTAGAAACCAGGATGCAGGCCCTGTAGTGTCCTTGTTACTGCCAGGGTCTCATTGCTTCTAGGGTCTCCCAGAGAACAGAGCTAGGAGACACATGTATCCATATTTCTGTTTGTGTTATTAGCATTATGAGCTTGTGCTGATCTTTGCTTTTAATTTGACAGTTTTGCAGTTGGCAGAAACCTGGGAAATCAAATCCAAGCTGTCCCCTCACAGAAGACAGTCACTGAGAGGGCTGAAGAGCCAGCTTAGGTGACCCAGCCATTTAGAGGTAGATTTGGCGCCAGTGCTTGGGGCCACTGGATACCTGGCATCTTTTGGCAGTAGGTGAATATGTGCATTGAATAGTACTCTCCCTCTGAATTGATGTCTGCCTGGAGCTTGTGTGCTCTTTTGTTTGGTATACAGGGTCTTTGTACATATAATCAAGCTAAGATTAGATAAGGTCATATTGGGTTGGAGTGGCCCTAAGCTGAAAACGCCTTTTTCTAAGAAATTTGGATTCAGACACACAGAGAATGCCATGTGATGACAGAGAGACAGGAGTGATGTCTGCGAAGGACTACCATCTGCCCCCACAGCTGGGAAAATAAGGAAGGGTGCTCTCATGGCATCTTCAGAGATCTGGTTCTGTGGGAACTTTGGCTCTCTGGCCTCCAGAGCTGTGAGGCATGAATTCCGTCGTTTAAGATGTTAGGTTTTGGGGGCTGGCGAGATGGCTCAGCGGTTAAGAACACTGACTATTGCAGAAGACCCAGGTTTGAATCCCAGAACCCACATGGCAGCTAACAACTATAACTCCAGTTCCAGGGGATCTGACAGCTTCTTCTGTCCTCCGTAGGCAATGCATGACATGGGTGCACTTACCTACATGCAGGCATAACACTCATACACATAAAATAAAAATAATAAAATATTTTAAAAAAAGATGTTAGGTTTTTTAGGAATCTCACATGGTAGAACATCTTGTAGATATTTCTGTCCATTCTACAGACAAGGACAGCTTCTCCCAGACTCTGAACTTTCTCACCTCTGGGTGTGTTCTGGAGACAAAAAGAGTTCGCAAGTGTATGATTTTCTGTCAAGGCTCCCCTTCAGGGAATTTTATATTTGTGCCAAATTAAGACCTAAAGGGCTTGGGGCTTGGATTTTGAACAGTACCTTTTGATGATACTTGCTGCTCTTCCCTGTTCCCCAACCTTAGCCTTATGAGGATAGTTGGACCAGCGCCTTTCGCCTTGCACAGCTCGAGGGCACCTCCTAGCAGACGCACCTCCTTGTTTTCACACTTCAAGTTCATTGCTGAGGTCCTCCCAGGGGTCCTTTCATGAGCATGCCAGCAGCCTGGGGCAGCCTTTGGTGGCAGGTGTATGGGTCACTCGCACTGGCTTCCAGGCTGAGCATGACTCTGGGTTCCTCTAATTGGGCCTCCAGTGAGGCTGTCGCTGGGCACCACTCACCAGGCAGTGTTCTTGTTTGGGAAATGGCCTTTTTGTGTCAGGTTGCTTTGACTCACAGGTTTGATTGAGTGCTTCTTCAGCACGGAGGTCCTGCCCTTCCTTGACGTCCCACTTGAGTTGGTATGCGTCTTTTCCCTTCTTTATACTGGGTGGGAGTTGGGGGTGGAGGGTCATTCACATCAACATATTTTGTTGCCTTTGGGGCAGAAGATTCTCAACTATGTATGGGGAAATGGAGACATGCACATTATGTATATTACATATATATTATATATAATGTATTACTATAATGTAATATATATTTAAAGCTGTTGGCTTCCCACCCTGCATGCCAACAGTATATTCATAGCAAGGGCAGTAGGGTAGGGACCAGGTGTCTGTGGCTTTCTAGCAGGCCTCAGCCAGGATCATCCTGTCCTGCTCATTGCTCATTTCTCTGTCCAGATGGCTGGGGGGAAGGCATGGCTGGCATCAGCTAAGGTGATGTATGACCAACTGGGGCCAGAGCAGAAAGGGCCCAGACCATTAGGGGGTGTCAGGTTGGGAAGTCGGAAATTGAAGGCTGGAGGCAGTGCCAGCAGAACCTCCCCCTGGTGCAGTGTTCTGAGATCACCTGCAGTGGACTTCATTACCAAGGGTGCATGGGAGGGAAGACCTCTTGGCAGGCCATGGAGACAGATGGCTGCCGGCTCCGGCCTGGCTAGCAGCGAGCCTTTGGGTACTCAGGGCTTGGCCATGGCTTTCCAGTATCACATTCCTTTAGGCAGAGGCACAAGAAACTTTCTTCACTCTGAAGCTGTGTGCTTGGCAAGCCTGGTCCCCTCTTGGACCGCAGCCTTATCATCTGTAAAATGGGAATTTTGCACCAGAGGATCTTTCTACCCTCTTATGGCCTTAATCATGAGTCGTAGTCATCTAGGGTTGTGGCTGATGACCAAGGGCCAGGCAGGGACTGAGGATGCGCGATGAGGGGTCAGAGCCCATTGGAAGAGGATAGCATCCCTTTGATGTCTCCCCCTTAAGGCCCTCCCTCAGGGAGCTGAGGAAGGCCTCGTGGAGATGGGGGTCTCAGAAAAGGCAGGAAAAGACAGGCTTTTCTTTCTCTCTTGTTCTTGGTGTCAGCCATTCCACCCACCATCTGTCTACCACCCACCTTCTTATGGGTGTGTATTAAGCACCTATACTATGTTAACACAGCTGTGAGGAAGACAGGGTCATTCTTTCATGGGGCCACATATTTGATTGAGGAAGACAGGTATACAACTGCACATGTAATCAATAACAACTAGATGGAAAGTTCGAGCTCCTCTATGTACTGCCTTGAGGGTGTGACTGATGCCTTCTTGGTTTTGGAGCTAGATTTTTCTGAATGTGCATCAGACCATGGCACTCGATTGTACAAATCTCTCTCCTTGAGCCTAGTTTCTGAGAGCTTAACCATACTTGTTGCATTTTTTGAACATCAAATGGGAAAATGTAAGTGAGGGTAGCTTGGTGATACCTTGAATATAGGTGCTTGGGTAAGGCTAACTTTCTCTCCTCTTTCTTACTCTTCTGACTGGGTTTGTGGCCGGAGATTTGTTGGCCTGGGCCTGAGGCAGGAAAGGCCTGGCCCTCTGCAGCTCCCACTGCAGTGTGATGCTAGGCAGCACATGGAGAGTTGCTAGGCAGCAGGAGGTGGTAACATTCCCTGTCTGGGACAAGGTGCAGACCTTGAGCTAGGAAAGGAGTCTGTTAGGGAATAGAGAGAATTTCAGGCGTCCCATGCATCCCAAAAATGAAGAGTGGTGGAACAGCTGCCTGCTGTGTCCTGCTGGGTGTGGGGGCCAGAGAGACCCTCACTAAGAAGGATGGTTGGTGGGCCTGCAGGAGCCTGAACCCTGGTGGCTCTTCCCTCCTTCAGGGCTGCCATCATTCCCTTCCCTCTCTGTCTTCTTTAGGTTCAGTGTGAGCTACCTAGACTTGCTTTCCCTGGCAGAGAGTGGCTTAGGACCTGGTGCTGCTGCTGTGACAGTGTTCCTCCTTTCTATGTAGTCTAGGGCTGTGGTCTCTGGCTCACGCTGAGAGCATTCGCAGGGCATCTAAGTTACCCTGAGGAGCTGAGCTTTTTGTTTTATTTACATTGGGATAATGATTTCCAGTGGCCACTGTGCTGGAGGGTGGTGCTGCTATTCCTGGGGCCACCTTTGGTGTGACATGTCTTAGATTTGTATTCATCACTAGGATGCACACATGTAAATGTGTGTGATGATAAAGGCTGCTCTTGGTCTGATCAGGCATGCTTGGAGGCTGAGCATAGGCTTGGCATGGGGGCGTAGTGTGAGGACCTCATTTGTGTGGGAGATGCTACTAAGCTGGGCAGGTGATTAGAGGGAAGGCTTGAAGGGCCCTTGCCCCTGTGGTCACGACTCTTAGGCTGGATGAATTGATAGGATCGGGGAAACCTGCACAAGTCCAGAGTACTCATTAAACAAACAAGGAAACTGAGGCCCAGTATACAGGGGCCCAGATATGGCCCTTCTGCTTTTGTGCGCTACACTATTACCAGCCCTGTTTTGCATACAAAGAAACTGGAAATTGAGCTTTTTAGTGGAACCAGGGTTTGGTTCCAAGTCAGTGAAGATTCCCAAGCTTGATTTGTGATGAAGCCATGTCTCCTAGCCCTCAGGCTGACAGTCACTCACATTGCAAGGGTGCTGTATTGCCTTTCGCCTTCTTGTGAGGAGGCCAGGGTCCTGGCTTGATCCTCCATGGCCTGGGGGTGGCTGGTAGATATGAGAGGGCTATGGCAGAGGTTGCAGGATATTTGAGAGGGTACGGTTGGTAGTGCTGCTCCAGGGCTTTGAACATGCAGCCACTGCTGAGTGACTTTGCTATCTGTGGAATCCAGAGACACCTGCCTGTGAAGGACCAGGAGGGATTGAGGAGCAAGGTCAAAGCGGAGCTGAGTGCTCACATTCTGTCTTTAGGAGAAGTGTGAGGGGACACTCTTGTCTCCTCCAGAGCTGGCTGGGACTCTGCCTGGCTGGGGGAAGGGCCCTCCTGTAGTCCAGCTGTCGTGCACCCCAACCCCTACTGCACTGCTGCAGCTGTCTTGGCTCCATCAGTCTCGGTTGAGGTTGGGTGGGAGGAGGGGGACAAGGAGAAGAGGGGCCTCCTGCATGTGTCTGGCTGAAGTAACTGGCTCCTGCCTCCAGAGGAGGTGTCTCCAGTTGCTGAGAGAGGGGCTTCGGAGAGTGTCTGCCCCTGGTTCTTGGGTAGATCATGGGATGTGGGTGGGGCGGGGGCTCAGCTTTCAGCCTCATGACATTTGTTTTTCTGGGAGGGCCACAGTTTTTTTGAAAAGAATATGATTAGTTAACTTCCTTCATTTCCTTTTGAGTCTACTCCTGGACTTGGCATGCTTAGTGTTGCTGTGATTTCCATGAATGAATAAATGAAAGGCCATGCCTCCTTTTCCAGGAAGGGATGACATGGAGGCTGGAGGGGATGAGGCCTCTGTTTCTCTAGGCTTGCTGGCTTGACTAAGTGAGATTATGTGATGGTCAGACTTAGGTGTGGGAGCAGCAGGACAGGTGTGTTTTGTCCAAGCCTGTGCATGTGGCAAAGAGATGGCTGATCTGGTATTTGTATCGGCTGTGATCATACGTATATCTGACCATATTTTGTTTCCTGAAACCCAGTCCTTGAAGGCTGTAAGGACCTTTCAGTCTCCAGGAACTCAAGGGCAAGATAAAAGAAAAAGAGGAAAGAAGCGCTCTTTCCTCAGACCTTGCTGTGTCCACCCACAGAAGAGATGTGGCCACCTGCCTCACACTGTAGTGGGGAGCAGCATTCTGGCATAAGGGGCTGGCTCGAACCCTCTGTAGAAAGTCTCTAGGAGAGAGCCACTTCTTTTGTTTTCCTTTCTTAGCTTCATCTTGTCCCAGTGCAGTACTGAATGATTGTTAGCCAAGTAATAGTCAACAGTGATTCCAGATCTGGCTCTGAGTTAGAAGACATCTGGAAAGTTTGTCAGTAATTCAGATTCCTGGGCCGCTGTCTTACAAACTTTGAGTCTGCAACCTGCATTTTGAAAGGATTTGCCAATGGTTTCTATGTAGAGGTAGGTTTGGGCTGGTCAGGCTCTCCCACCTTCCAAGAGAAACCTTCTGGGAAGCAGATTTTCAGGGGTGCTTTCTTTCAAACATGCTGCCTTTTGAGGACCAGTTGTTCATTGAGTCATTGATCATGCATTCTGCACTTCATGACTGTTGGTGGTGTGCTAGACTCAGCTCAGGGCAGGGGGTGCATGCAGGATGTTTGGAATACCTAGCTCGGTTGTGGGACACACAGGAGCTCCCATGGTTAAAATACAGTGTAAAAGGCAGGTAGCTGGGGACCCCCACTGTGCTGTTGGATTTGCCTGGTTCTTACATGAGGGACAACAAAATGCCCAGAGATATGAAGGGACGTGACCAAAGCCACCAGAGAGCTTAGTATTGTTTGTTTGTTTTCGGGGGAGCCAGGAAGTGTTTACTTTGGGTTAAGTGGTCACAAAGCTTCAAATGGAGACTGGAGGTGGCCAACAGACATGATGGCAGTCTTGGTTTCTGCCACGTTGACCCCTGGTGAATCTCTTGAGTCCCAGGTCTTGTTTGGTTTTTTTTTTGAGGCTGCTATACACTCTGTTGGTTTATGCTAGCTGTTTAGTGAACACTCGTTTTTCTTCATTGCTGTTTTATTTGGGCTTTTTGGTGAGGACCCTGTGTGTTTGGGGCTCTAAGACTTGCTGAACTTTCCTAGCTGGGGGTTGTCTAGCTAATTCCCACGTAAGGGCTCACTTCAGTGTGCCAAATTCTAGGACTGCAGGAGAGAGTGCATGGTGCCCCTTTACTACCCCAGGCTTGTCCCAGCCTTGGGGACCCAGACTTCTCCTGTGCCTTTTAACTCAATACTCCTTGCACAGCTCCATGCAAATTGCTAGAGCACTCAGCACGCATGCTTTCTCAGGAAGCCTGCTTCATCCAAGCCTTTGTCCTTCCGCTTGACATTAAACTCTGTCAACATTTTTTCCCCATGAAGTTCTTCCTCCCCCTGCACAGTCCCCGGTCTCCAGCCGGCTTCTCAAGCCAGGGACACAATTGGATCGCAATTGCTAGCATTTCCTGGAGATCAAGTCCCTGAAGAGCTATAAGAATCCAGGAGTGTTTCTGGCTGCCTTTCTGTGTAGTTTGTAGTACACTGTTCCATGCCTGTAGAATGTGAGTGTGCACACTTGTGTATGCATGTGTGCACCTGTGTGTGCATGTGCACATAGGTGCATGCTTGCTGTGTATATTCAGCTTTATGGAAGCTCTCATACTGTGTTACCTAGGTCACATGTTTCTGGCTGCCAGTCAGAAGTCCTTAAGCAGATTTTCTGACTGCAGGCTGTGGAGGCCAACCCCCCTGTACGTAATCAGAATGGGCATGTAGCCCATGGTAGGGTGGATTTGGGTCTTGGCCGTGCTGCATTCCTGGCATTCTTTTCTCACAGGAAAAGTGCCTGGAAATAACCTCGGGTGGGATTGCCTGCACACAGGAGGGGCAGTGGCTGCCACCCGACCTTCACATTTGGTCCCTCTTGGCCCTCTCAAGCTCTTCCCTCCCACCTCCTCTCATGGCAGATACCACCAGCTGGGTGGCCCACAGAGCTGCATATGTCCTTCGGTGGTTAAACGATCTGACCAGCTCTGCTGCCCTCTTCCCACCACTGGTGATTGGCATGAAGATGCTCATTCCTGGGACTTGCACTACAAGCCCAGGTATTGAACTACGTAGGGTAGCACAAATGGCATCTCTTGTCTCTCCCTTTCTTCATCATCTCCCTCCTTTCCTTCCTTCCTTTAAAAAATAAGTGAGCCAGTCTGTGGAGTTGAACAGCAAATGTACTGCAGTCAGGTGTAAGTGAATTTCCCTGCAAATGGGATGCCTGCTGGTTTGGGGTTTGAATTGGCCGCTTGGCTTAGCCCACTGACTCTCAGCTCTGAAGGATTTTTCCTCCTCCCACTCATCTTCAGGAAACTCATAGTAGGAAATCTCTCCCTGGGGAGTCTGATTTCATTGGAAACTGAAGGCAAGGAAGGTTCTTTCTGTTTCCCAAGGCGCCAGCCCTCTGTCACAGTTGACAGTAAGGCAGTTGCCACTTTACAGTCCCTCAGTGCCCAGCCACCCAGGAGGCCACTGCATAGTTAGGTCTTCTGGTATTCCACATGACTCCGGCATCTAGGTCCCCCTTGCCCGCCTGCCAAGGCTCTGCCAAGGGGTTGGCCTGGTGCCATAGTGGGCTTGTCTTTGGCATCCCACTGACCCCCTTGCTTAAAGAATGTCCCTTGGTGATCCTCCTGTCCTGCTACACCTGTCCCTGTTTCAGCAAAATGCACACTGAAAAGACTGAATGAAGGACAGCTGTGGGGACCCGTGGGGAGGAAGATCCTGACATCATTGCGGGTCCACGGGTGAGGCACCTCTGTGCTGTCTCCAGAGACCATGGTCAGAGCCAAGTTCCTTTCTCACACAGCCTCAGAAGACAGACTTGGAAGCCACTGTGTAAATCGCAGAACCTTGGAGGATCCTATGTGTGTGATGGGTGGGGACCCCAGGGTGGTGGTAGGAAGTCTGTACTCAGTGAGGAATGCCAAACGTCCTTTGATACAGCATGGGAGGGGCTGGGGCAGGGCATGCCTTCTTTCAAGCCCCAAGTCTGCAGACTTATGGGTGACACTCTCACTTTGTTCCTGACCCCATAGCACTCCCAACAGGCCCAAGTGAAACAAACATTTCCCACCTAACTCTCATCACTGTCTGTTTTTGGACTGTGCTAGCTTATTTTGGGGTCAGAAGCAGCTGGACATTTTAAAAAGTACTATTGTCTAAACTATGCTCTGTAATAAGAATTCAAATCAAATAAGGGGAGAAACGACCTCTCAGACTGCCAACACACGACAAATCAGCGTTGCATTAGTCTAAGGAGCCTTCAGTCTGTGTTTACTTGCAAACATAATTTTTATGTTGATGTAGTCATAATGTAGATAGAATTTTGCATTGTTTACTTTGTTTAATATTCTACCACAAGCTCCACAATCATCACAATTAGACTTCTCAATGGCTGCATAGGAGTCACTTAACATTCATTTTCCTACTAGTTCGCTTAGTTTGAACTTCTCTAGGTAGCAGTGCAGAGAGGAGGGCTAGTAGATGATGATATATCGCTGCTGTGTTTGTGCACACATCTCTTTATCTCTGCGTTGTTCTCTGTCTTCACTTTCCTTTGTATGGTTTTCCTAGGACAGACTGAGAGGCCCAGCATTCTTTCATTCTTTCCTAGAGTAATGGAAGAGCTTACTGTGGGTTGTTAAATACCAGCTGGAAGTCAGGTGCCTAAGAGCAGTCCCGGATTTAGCTAGCTCAGATTGTGGTCCCATGTCTGTCCCCACACACTGCCCTTGGGAAGTCAGTTTGGTGGTACAGGCCCTCTTTTAGAGACTGGGAAGTGTATTTTTGTTGTAGCTGATGGCTCCAAATGCCCATCTTGAGAGTGTGTTGTTTGGCATTCAGGAATTTGTTTGAGACAGGTCTCAGGCTGGCCTTAGACTTACCATGTAGCTGAAGATGGACTTGAGTTCCTGATCATCCTGCCTCTGCCTCCAGTGAGCTAGGATTGCAGGCACACACCATGGAGCCCAACTTTATTTATTCAGGAATTCTCACATGCACTTCCCTGTCTGATGTCATTCACAGCAGGAGAGAGCTAGTTTTCATCCTTTGGGAGCTTGTAATCTTAAATGACTATGGCTTCATTCAGTGACAGTCAATGAACTTGCAGCAAGGTTACAAACTCCAGTAAGGAATGCAGGACCTGTGGTGGGGTCTGTGACAAAAGGAAGAGCAGGAGGCCCCTCTGAGCACTCTGTGCTTTTCAGGTCCAGCTGATGGTTTGCATCAGAACGCGAGCCTGGTGTGGCCAGAACTTCCATGTGTGCCCCCCACCCCCCGTGTCTTGTTCTTAGTGCTCTGCAACAGAATGCCCAAACCTGAACAACATAATTGCAAATATTTGGCTATGCAAAAGAGAAGCTAGTGCTTAAAGTCCAAATGGGAAACATGATTCTTTTGTTTTAAATAAATACTTCGGCACAGCTCGGTGCCTACAAACATCTGGGCTCCAGGTCTGTGTAACAGGAGTTACCTCCACTGTCCAGCTCGGTCAAGCCTGGATTCCCCTTCTTCTCCCTCAGGAATCAGTACCTGGGGTCAAGTGTCAATCGTCAAACATGATTACAGTGAGCTCTCTTTCTAGAACCTTCCCCAGCTGTCTGTAGACATGATGTGGCCAGACAAAGGCAATTGGAATTACCCAAAAGTCAAGGATCTGTGGTTATTGAGGGTTCTGCATGACTCATTGGTTTCCCCTAATCTTCTGTTTTTCAGAAGTTTGAACTTATTTTCAGGTAAATATTTGCTGATGTGATTTTATTTTATTATTTCTATTATGAGTATGAGTGTATTGTCTGCATGTATGTAAGTGCACTCATGTTGTGCAATGCCTGTGGAGGTCAGAAGAGGGTGTTGGATCTCCTGGAACTAGAGTTAGGACAGTTGTCAGCTGCCGTGTGTGTGCTGGGAACCGAATCTGAGTCCTCTGCAAGAGCAGCCAGTGCTCTTAACTGCTGAGCCATCTATCTAGCACCGTGATCTGATTTAAAACTATTGGCAGCTGATTAAAAAAAATTTAAACATGATACAGACTGAGCCAAGTCTGTCTATGTGCTGGATTTGGTGTGTGTGTGTGAGGGGGTATCGTTCTCCGTTTGTGACACCTGCTGTGTCTTTTAAGGGTAAGGTGTTAAGCTGAGCACTTGGAGGGATACAAGGATCACAAGACAATACATTTAATACAAATCATAGGCAGTGGAGGGAGGTGCTTACTGTCCACACAGCAACATTGAGATACTGATCAGTAACACAAATGAGATGAAGACAGGCTGCTGAGGAGACACTGGGTGCGGTGAGTCCTGTGCTCTGAATTTTACAGGATCTGTCACAAGGAGGCTTCTCCTGTATAGCTGATGGAGCTGATTGAGACATTATGAGGCAGTTGTTCCCTCTGCACCTTTTCAGTGATGATGAGAAGATGAGGGTGTCTGTGAATGTCTGTCTCAGACTTTGAGACCACATCCCACTTTTCTAGTACCCTTAACCCAGCTAGGCTTTGCCCTGTGTAGCCACAGGAGATCGGGAGTTGGAGTTCTCTGTCTCAGGCTCTAAGGGAACTGTCCCCTTTGGGCAGTTAGTGAGTATTTACTGCAGGCACGCAGAGGCAGTTGCCAGCTCCTCTTGGCGCCCCTCTGAGAGCTGCAGGCAAGATAAAGGGGTGTCTGTCTGATGTGCTTTGAGCTCCTCAGGAAGCAGAAAGGACTTGAAGATGCTGTGCATCACTCCACGGTTTCCCTAGATGACAGCCATGACGTATGAGGCTGGAGACACTAAAGAAATATGGCTTGTGAGGGAAGTGAACACCCTGTGTTATTTATTATTTATTAAAGAAACAAAGCTTTTCCCAGCTGGGGGTTTCAGATCATTGATAATGTCAAGTCCAGTTTTCCTCCATTAATAACAGGTCACATTTTCCTGCTATGCCCATGCCTCTGACATGTGTCTGGTGTGCAATGGCCATTTGAAGGCTCCTGTAGAGAAAGAGACGATGGGATTGAGGGATTGGAAAACTGAGCATCACAAGGACATATATCCAGCGTGACTAGCAGCCTGAAGAGGTGCTTCTCGGTGCTGGACCCTGGGCAGAGCCCTCTCTCTCATTGCATTATCCCCCACATCTGGGGGCACAATTCACAGTGGGGAGCCCCATAGGTCAGGAGTGAGGTTACTAAATGGAAGTGGCCACATCTCTTGATGAGATGGAATCAAGGTGGGGCTTGAACATGGCTTCCAGGAGTCACTGGAATCCAGGGATCCGGTGACAGCATCTTCACAGTGCAGGAAGGAAGGAATAGTGAGTGAATGAGAAGGTAGGACACTGGAGGAGGGAGACCCGGGCCAGGGGCCTGTTGAGCTGAGGTCCGGCCAACTTGAGTATCTGCAGTATTGTAAGGTGTGTGTGTTGTGTGTTGTGTGATTCTCCCCAGACAAGCAAGAAGGGGGAGAGAGTGGTGTTAGTGTTTCTCCTTATTCAGTTAAGTGTAAGTGGGTTTTGAAGCTAGACAGAGCTGGTTCAATCTTAACTTTGTGGCCTTGACTGATCTCTTTAACCTCTGATCCCTAGTTATGCTGTAAACTGGTGAGACCAGTACTTACTTCCTGGGATGTTCTATGAGGTATAAAACCTGGCAGGGTCCTCAGGCACAGAGTAGGCATTGAATGACATTTGGGGCAGACTAAGACTGTTATGCCTGCAGGTGTCCTGTGTCTGGCTTGAGGTTGCAAGGGGACCAGCGTGAATGTGACCGACTGCCCCAGCTCTCAGGCCCTACTCTCTCACACTGTCTCTTCCTCCTGATCAGTTCTGCAATGGCAGACAGCAGGAGGACCTGCCGGGATACATTCATTCCTGAACTATAAATCCCTGGCTGTGTCCTGCAATGTGATTATAGGGTGCCAACGGTGCTGTACCCCTGGTACAAACAAGGAATAGAAAGGAACGAGAGCTTTTGTTCCCTGAGCAACTCCATTGTATCTTTCTCCCTTCCCCCCCCCCCACCCCTCCCTTTATCTCAAAAAAAAAAAAAAAAAAAAAAAAAAACCAGGGAAAGAATTGGAAGAGATGAAGGGCTGTCAGCACCAGATCACAACACGGGCTCCAGGAGTTGGCGGCTTTTCAGTGCCTGCGCAGAGTTCCCTCGTCCTGCTTTCTTCAGCTCAGCCTAATTAAGATAAATCGGAGTGTACCCCTAGAAACAGCTTCCCTCGGCCCTGCTACCCATCCAAGCCTTCCTCTAGTCCCCTTTGTTAATGCCCTGTCTGTTTTGTCCTGTGCATACCTCAAAAGAGAACTACCAAAGTGACACCCCACTGTCCACTACTGTGGCCTGAGCCACTGTTCCCTAGGACCCCTTAAACCGTGTCACATTCCTACTCTGGAACTTTCTGAGGGTCCCTGTTGCTTGGCTCCAGGCCACACTCCTCAGTGTAGCCTGAAGGCGCTCCAGAATTTGACCTTGGCCTGCCTTTGCCCAATTATCCCCTACTGTGCCTTGTAGACAGCATATGCTCCCTTGTAGTGGCCAGCTTGCTGTTTCCTGCTAGGGTCTGGAAATGACCTGCCTTTGTGCCTCTGGTCACATGACTGCTTTTGCTTGGAAAGCCTTCATCCTGGTGGAATTAGGCCCATTCTTCAGGGATTAGCTGAAGTGCCAACTCTTCCAAAAACTGCATCTTGCTCAGGAACGTGCTCCTACTTTGCCTGGCACAGGACAGATTCAAAATTAACGTTGAATTTGCTTACGGACCCTCTGCTGTCACTGTGAGGGTTTCTTCCAGGCCTCCTCAGAGTCTTGCTGTCTGCGTCCTCCCTCCCGGGCCCCCATGCTTGGGAGCACACTTGCACTTTAATTGCACGTGATCTAAGTTCTTCGGCATTTTTCTCTTTAAAGTTGCATGTTTTGTTACTTTCCCCAGTGTTGTTGGTCCTGTCTCCCGAGGAAAGGGCAGTGAGAGGGTGTAGCAGAAAGTGCTAGACTAAGACCAGGCACTTGCCTCTGCTCCTAGCTCTTCCCCTGACCAGCTGTAGTCCTGGGCAAGTAGCTGCCCTCATCTGGGCCTCAGTTCTTCATCTGTAAAACAGAGCGGGACATAGCCAATTCCAGGATTTGTGGGTCGGATTTTGAGGAACAGTGTTATTGACATAATCCACACATGTTTTGCACTTTGTGACCTGAGCTGTGTCCTCCAGATTCATATGTTCAAGGCCCAAGTCCTTGTACCTCAGAATGTGGCTATATTTGTAGGTGGGGTCCTCAAAGACATGCTTATCCAAGTTCAGCAAGATCATGAGGCTGGGGTCTGGTGTGATTTGTGTCCTTACAAGAAGAGGATACAAAGACACACACACAGAAAGACCAGAGGGAGCAGGTGGCGACCTACCAGTGGAGAAGAGAGAGGACGAAGATGAATCCAGCCCTGCTCAGACCTTGATCTTGGATTCTGTCTCCAGAATCATGAGGAGAAAAATTTCTTTTGTTGAAGCATCATGTCTGTGGTGCTCTGTTACGATGGCCCGGACAGAAGGACACATCTGTTTATGTCCACCTCAGTGGCTGGTGTGTTCAGGTATATGTGTCACCCCAAAAGAAGCCTCATGTCTGTCAGCAGTTGTTTTCTGTTTCCTCCAACCCTCACCCATCTATAGCCGTGAACAACTTCAAATCTACATTCTGTCTCTGGATTTGCCTGTTCTGATCTTTTTGTGACTGACTTCTTTCACTTAGTATCTAGTTGTCAAGGTTGATACGTGTGGCAGCATACCAGAACTTTGTTCCTTTTCACTCTTGAATCATATTTCATTCTATGGGCATGCCCAGTTTTGTTGAACTATTTATCACTTGATGGACTTTTGTTTTGTTTCCGTTGGTTTATTTTATTTTATTTTATTTTATTTTGTTTTTATTTTTATGAATAAGGCTTCCTTGAGCATTTGTGCACAGGTTTTTGTGGAGTAAGTGTGTTATTTCTCTTGGACATATACCACATGGTGACTCTATGTTTAACTTTTTGAATAACCATCAAACTGCTTTCTAAAGTGGTTGTAGTATTTTACATCCCTGCCAGTGGTATATGGAGCAGTCTATTCTGGTGTTTGCACGTTCTTATTCACACTTGTTATTGTCTGACTTTTTGAGCCATCCTTATTGGGATGCAATGATACCTCATTTTGGGTAAGTGTTCTACCTGAGCCATGTTCTGAGCCCTATAGCCCTATATTATGGTCTTCATTTGCATCTCTATGGTGAGTGATATTGACCATCTGTTCATGGACTTACCTGCTACTTATATATGTTCTTTGGAATCCATTTTAAAATTGGCTGTACAGTTCAATTCACCAACATTTTCTTTTATTATTTGTGCTTTGGTGTCAGATCTGACATAGCAGTGCTTAACCCAGGATCACAAAGAGTTGCTTCTTTATTTCCTTCTAAAAGTTTCATAGTTTTTGTTTCTACATTTAGATCCATGGGTACAGTTTGAATTAATTATTGCATGTGGTGTGAGGTAGGGGCCCAGCCTCTTTTTTGCATTATGGCTATGCAGGTATTCAGCACTGTGGAGATGAATAGGATCCTCAAGGGTATCTAGAGTCTTTTAACTTTTTAAACCTACCACCTAAGGAGAAGGAGGCATGGGAAGTGCCTAGCAGGGGCCTCACCCAGGAGGACAGTTTTCGCAGTTGCCTTTCCTGTGTCTCTCACAGCATCCCTACTGAGCAGCTCCCCAGCCCCTGCATGGTACATTTTTGTGTTGAGATTTTGTAATTCTATGTTTGTTTAACTTGCTCTTCATAACTCCCAGAATGGCACTGTGTGCAGCTAGATGCTGAATAATTGATTCAGGTGATAGTGAAGGTCAGAATGAGGAGACGTGGGCTTCCATCACAGCAGGGGTGTTCCTGGCCCCAGAGACCTGATGGAACCAACAGCAGAGGTTGTCAGCATTCTCTGCCCTTGGAGAAGTGTCCAGGGGCCTCCAGAGTACATGGATGGGCCCTCACAGGCGCCTAATGGGGCTGCAGAGGAGATAGTGGTGACAGCACAGACCAGAGGTAATGAATGTTTGGGAGAAAAGAAAAGGGAATTTTCAACTTTCTGGCTTCTTAAATCCAACTCTGCTTTGGGGCCAGAGGAGGACCGTTTTCTTTCCCCTCAGCACTTTCTCAGCAGAGCTAATAGGTCCCCTGAGTAGATTTAAGGGAAGTTAGTGAGACAAGCTACGGTTATACCAGGCTCTAGGCTACGTGTGTTGCCCTTTTCTTCCCAGGCCTTTTCAGCTGAGACCAAAAGCTCAGTTTCCCCACCCAGCTGAGGCTGGGGGATTGAGTAGCCTGCTGGATAGGGCATCAGCATGGGGTAGTGGACCAGAGTGGGTGCCAGCCTCTCCTCTCCAGTGACCTGTAGGAAGGGGAGGGTCTTGTTCCAGGCACCAGGGATCACTGCAGTGGTTCAGGTGTCCGCATGCCTTCTGCAAGCTTCTTCTCACCCCCTCCCGTGGTCCCTGGCCCATCAGGGCAGAGCTTGTTCCTGGTGCCCATTGTGGATCCTCAGCACCCAGAAACTGCCTGCCACCAGTAGGTAATGAATGAATGAATGAACGAATGAGTGAATGAACGAATGCCTTTCTGTCTTGAGCTTAAGCTGTTCCTCTTGCCCCATTCCCTGTTGCTCCTGGCTGTTCATGGGCCAGTTTGAATATTTTGTCTGTGAGCCTTGTGTGCAAACTTGGTGACTTCTTTTGTCAGCCTTCGTGTTTCTGACTGTTTTGCCATTCTCTCCCTCTGGTAGAATGTTCTTCTGCATGCCTTGACCCCAGAATTTAGATACCGGTTGGGGGCAGGGACCATGTTATTCTTTGTTTTTCTTGTTTCCCTCCCTTCCCTGTGACTGCACCCTCCATTTGCAGATATTTGCCATCCTCGAAGCTGACTACCTGCAGCACCCCAGGGCACTGGTCTGCCTACAGGTTTGTACTGCCCAGAGGATTTTCCTGGGTCTCACATCCTGGAGTAGGAAGTGTCTAGAGAGATGGATGTCCAGGCACAGCATTCTCCATCTATTGTGTAGAATTTGCATATCTCTGTGTAGGTAGCATCAACACCACTGCTTTGGGAAGGTATTACACTTGACTCCTGGCAGGAAGGATTGGAGCTGATAACACATCAGTAGTAATCCCTAGCTCTGCCACGAGGATACAGAAAACCTCTGGTGTGAGCTGCTGCCTGGGGTTATTATTGATAGTCACCTGCTTTCATTAGTGCCTGGCTGGGTTTCCCCCTCCCACTGGTGAGTAGCTCTTCATTGTTCAGCCTATAGCCCTGATCTGTCCCCTGCCACAGGTTCTGGCCTGCAGTATGGGGCTGAGCTGGACTGAGCCAGTGGGAAAGGTACCAAGATGCCTAGCTGTAGTGTTCTGGCATGAAGGCCTATGAGACTGGAGCTGAGATGCTCATTGTGTGCAAAACCCCTATTAGGAGAAAAGGGAGGAAGGAAGCGATGGCTGTGATTGGTGATATGTAGGGCTTTCTCTGCCCTTCTGTATTCTTGTAGGAATGTTCACCAGGGTCCTTAGGAGGCCTGCTTGTGTCTGATCCAGGGTTTGTGAAGCAGAAAGGAAGGTGGTGTTTTGCTGAAGTCAGGGCAGAGGCAGAAGGAGCTCACTTTTCGACATGTGGCACATAGCACCAGTCAGGAAGCCCTGCTGCTCTGTGTACATGGTGCACATTTGGCATATGCTTTTCCAACAAGTGAACGACTGACAGTAAATAAAAACTGATTTGGGAGGGAAGTTGAGGCCTGGACATTGCTTCCAGAGTTCCTGCACTCTTGGACTCCATTTCTTTTCTTCCCTGCAGGGATAGCTGTTCTTGTTCCAGATCTGCCAGGGGAGGGTGGTACCCGAGGTTTCTGGATTAGGATGCTGGGAGGAGTGGTGTAGCATGGGGTGGAAGACATTTAGCTGCAAAGCTATGTGGTCCTTTGCTGGAGATGGAAGTTGCTGATGGATTCCAGTGCTCTTCCCTCTATGCCCCGGCACAGCCTGCTCAGCCTGCAGCCAAGATGGCATGTGGATCAAGGAGTCTTCTCCTTGGGTGTAGAGATCAGCATTAGACTGGGAGATCACAGGGCAGGGCTGAGTTGGTCTTTCCATTTCTGCTTTGCGACCTTGGAATAATCCCTGGACATTTCGGAGCCTGGAACTTCCTGGCATCTTAGATCCTGTAGGGCCCTGAAATTCTAGGATTCTGCGGTTCACTCATGGGGAGGGTGTCTTGGGCTTGTGGCCTGGCCATGGAACAGCAGGATTAACCTCCAGGTCAGCAAGCTTGCAGAGTGCAGGAAATGCCTCTGTGATCCGTTTTTGGTCCAGAGACAGGTGGTGGAGCTGGAGGAGGGGAAGTCTGCTCCCAGCCGGGGATGGAGGAGGGGAGGCTGAACTCAGCTGCTCCCATCTCTTGATGGGATAGAAGTCTTCAGGCCCCACTGTTCAGGCATTGGGGTCGGGGGATGTCTTAGCAGAGAAGTTGGGTTGCTGTTCTTGTTGCTCCCTTGCTCTGAGGGTTGGGGAGGGAGGGGTGTCTTACTCCTGATTAACAGGAGGTAGAAGCACTGGGAAGCATGGCTCACTCGCTCATTTTTCAGTAAACTTTATCAAATGCCAGTCCCTTGGGCAGGTGCTGCTCTTTGTACTTAGAGCATGAGCTTCAGAAAATTACTTCCCTTGAGCCATTCTCCACACTCTCTTGGGTTAGGCAGGGGAGTCCAGAGAGATTTAAAGTGTCAGCAGATCAGTTCCTTTGTCACCATTGCAAAGGCAGGGGAGGGTCAGGGGTCAGGGAGTGTTTTCTTCCCAATATACATGAAGGAGACACTGTGGTCCCAAGAGAGTCCCTGGCAGAGCTCATTCTATGGATGGTTGGGGAGGGAGATGCCTCTGGCTGGGAGTTCCCAGGCTGCATGTCAGTCTTAGTCGATCTGTTTGTGAGGCGCCTAGAGATTAACCACTGTGCAGAAGTTTTATTTATGATGATGCCTAGAATTCCCATCCTGCTGCCTGCTGGAATTGGCTACCATTGTTGGTTGAGCTGGACTCTCAGGGGTGTCATAAGTCTCCCAAGCAGCCTGTGTGTTGGTCATGTTGGAGGGCAGCCTTATGTGGAGGATGGTCTCAAGGAGCCAGATGAACCCTGGGCTCTAGCAGAGCTCAGCTATGCCCAGTGTGGGCCCTAGCCCATAGGCTGGGGACATAGTGGCCAAGGGGTGGGAGTGACAGACCGCTCAGTCAGTCACCCTTAAAATACTCTAATCAGGTCAGTTTGTCACGTGTCAGATATATTTCCCATGTACAACTTCTGGTGATGAAAATAAGGACCTACATGGGCAGGACATGGGGGTTAGTAACATTGAGGTGCTTCGAGTAATGTCAGCAGAAAGCATATTGAATTCTAGTCATTAACTTTAATTTAGTAGACATTCGATCTTAATTTGTAATGTGCTCAGCTCTTGAAAGCAGTATCACTGCCTTTCTTCAAACAAATGTTCCATATTTTTTACTTTTCACTAATTCGAGAAGGATTTCTTATTACTGATTAATGAGGTTTTGCTAAGAATAGTATCAAAGCATTACACTACTGAGGACTGGTTGGTTCCTTAGAGATTATCTCATGCTCTTCATTTTAGAGATTAAAAACACTAGTTGTTACATATACAGATGATCTGTGATCAGCTTTGTGTAGACAGCTTGTCCCTGCCTGTGAAAGGGCTCCAGGGATGAGTAGACTGACTCCCTATCCAAGAGTAACATATATACAGGAATGCAGTGCTCTGTGAATTTTAATAAGTGAACACATCTATGGGGTCAGACTAGGGGGGCACCTGTAGTGCCTCCAAATCACCCCATACCTCTTGTAGTCATTCAAGATCAGGGGTAAGCACCATCCTGACAACTTATAACATAGATTCGTTTTTAAACTTCATAACTCGATAATTATAGTATATACACTTTTATATCTAGCTTTAAAGATAATTTTTTAATATTTTATTTATTTTTATGTGTATGAGTGTATTGCCTGTACTTATGTAAGTGCACCCATATCATGCAATGCCCACGGATGTCAGAAGAGGGTGTTGGATCCCCTGGAACTGGTGTTATAGTTAGTTGTTAGCCGCCATGTGGGGTCTGGGAATTGAACCTGGGTCCTCTGCAAGAGCAGTCACTGTTCTTAACAACTGAGCCATCTCTCCAGCCCCAAGAATTGTTTTTTTTTTTAAACCAAGAAGATTCATCTATGCAAGGGCCCGTCATCTGTCTACTCTCAGTGCTGCATAGCATTCTACCGTGGGTCTGTGTCACAGTTTACTGAGTCTTTTACCTCTTATTGAACGTTTTGGTAGTTTCCAGATTTGAGTTATTTTGCAGAAATGCTTCTGTGAACATCTGACATACATCAGAACCCATTTGTGTTGGTGTACAGCAGAGTGAATTACTGAGACACAGAATATGGGTCTACAGAATTACACTTTTGTGGATATTGACAGTTTTCCAAGGTGGTTATACCAATCCATATCTTTAAAATTATTTATTTATTTTTGTATGGGGTGCATGCATGGATATCAGAGGACAACTTGGTGGGAATTGATTCTTTCCTTCTATCAGGTGGGTTCCAGGGATCAAACTCAGGTCACAAGCTTGGTGGCAGGTTCTTTTACCCTCTGAGACATCTCGACAGCTCCCTCCACACCTTTGGCAGTGTGTTTAAAGGCTATAGAAAGCCTCTGTTTATCCAGCTCTTGGTATTTCCTGTTGCTTTGGGTTGAGTCATTCTTGGGGTTAGAATGTGACATCTCACCATGGGTTCTACTTAATTTTACAGATGACCAATGAAGCTGAGCACTAGGACTGAGATTTTGAATGTGGACTGGAGGTCTTAGCTTTTCCATGGAAGAAGCTGCTCGGCCAGACAGTGAGGGCAGAGATACAAAGGCATGTTTTGGGGGCGATGCACAAACATATAAATTCAGTATATGTTGGGTCAACTTAGCGTGGAAAGCACTTTAAGCCCCTGGAAAGTGGGTATACATAGTGTGCTCTTTTGTGCTTCTCTTCCTTCTTTGTGGTCAGGATGGTACTAGGCCCATAGGTGCTTAGTATAAGCTGGTGGTGGAATCTACCCAAGGGTTAGCTTGAGAGGAATGATAGAACTGTGCTGGGATGGCTGTGGGGCATGGAGCCTGTGATGGGCTAGAGATAGCATGTACCAACCTCCAAATGTGGCTTCTGGTCAGGTGGCTGCTGCAAAAAGTTCTGTGAGCATGACTTCCCTTGTCTCCTTTATAGGAGCTACAGGGATAGGTGTGGCCATCTATTGGAACGTAGGGATCAAGGCTAACAAGAGTTTCCTCTAGCTGCCTGGACGACGTGTCCCTAGCGGGGAGAACTTTGTATTGCACCCATTTGCACTGATTATCATCCTGGGCCTATCCCAGTGGTGCTTGTGGTACCCTGTGCATGATTCTGCAACATTAGGTCATAGATATCTTCTCTTTGGGGGAGTCAAGTCAGCAGGATTGTAGGCCTTGTGATTGAAGGCACTGCCTGGAGCCCAGGGAAGAGCAGCAGTCATGATCTGGAGAGGTGCCTTAGAAGCTCAGGCCTGGGTCTGGAGAGCTGGCTTAGTGCTTAAGAGCAGAAGACCCTGCTCCAGGGAGATCTAACACCTCTGGCCTTGTGGGCACCTGCAGTCATAGAGACACATACATATACAGAGTTAAAAATAATAAAAATAAATCTTTTAATAAAAGAAGCCTAGACCTGGGGCTTCATGACACCAGCTCAGCTCCTTGCAAACAGGGGGAGTATAAGCCATCCTTGGCAGACAAACATTCTTTTTCACTTTATCATTGGAAAAATCTTCATCCTCACTAGGGCACTAACTCCTTCCAGATGCTTCAAGTCTTTAGTTGATAAGGTCTTTGTCAGACTCATTCCTCTGGCCCTCTTTATTATGTCTCTTTCAATTCAAGAACAAGAGGGGAGCCAGCATGGGCAAGTTCCCAGATGTGCCTGATGCTGAGGGACACTGGAGGAACAAGGACAAGGGTGTATGCTAAGCTGCTCAGTGTCCAGTGTGGGCACAGGGATAGGAACTCAGGTGAAGATCAGGACCTAGTCTCAGAAGAGAACAGCAGAGCAGAGTGTCCTGTTCTGGGGAGCTGGCAGAGCTGGGCAAGCACACCTCCTTTTTGCCTCCCCTGTCTCCCTTTATGTCTGCTGATCATTAGTGCTCGCTTGAGAGTTGCTGAGTCCAATTTCGTTACTGATGGGTGTCTCCAGGGAGATTCTAGGGTTGGAGGAGACTTGGGTTCTGGCTGAGGAAGGTTAGGCCAGTCTCAGTTCTCTTCTTAGTCCAGGCACCAGGCAGCCAAGATGTCTCTCTCTTTCTTTCATTCTGTGTGCATCTCTATCAGTAAATTGAGCAAATGAGTAAGATGTGCTTGTCCACAGTCCCACCTCCTCTCCTGACCAGCGTGGGCATGCAGATGGATGAGCTCAGGTTTGGATGTGATTCAGGAGGAAGGTAGTGGAGAAATATCAGGTGGTGATTTCATGTGGCATTAAACGGAGCAGGAACGGGAGGTATATGTGTGCTCATCTTGTCATGTTTCCCCTCAGTCCAGACCGTCTGGCAGCAGGCTTCCTGGCAGACCTCTATAGAGTGTAGTCAGAGAAGTGCGATCTGGCTGTGCTTCTACCTGCACCGGCATTCTCACCATCCTCTGCAGCTTTGACATGTGCAGCATTGGAGAGGGGCAAAGGCCCCGCATACATGGGCTGCCTCCCCTGTCTATGAGGCTGTCTGTTTTCTCCCTTTGTGTGCAGAAGGTACCCACTCTGTGTTGGATGGCTGAGGAAGGTCTGATTGACTGGTACCCTCTGACAGGAGGAGCAGAAATCCTTGTTCTGGGAAGTTGGGGGCAGAGAGAGAATCTAGATTGCTCAGCTGAAAAACATTTGTACTAAAAACCAAGAAGCTTGAATTCTAGTTCTAGTAAGGTTAGTTTGGTGTCCATGTAAAATCTTTTATTCTCCTATGTTAGTTTGCTTTGTGATGCTATCATATACCTGAGCTAATGTAATAAGGGAAAAGATTTGTTTGGGGTCACAGTCTTGAAAGTTTCAGTCTGTAGTTCATTGGCCTGTTGCTTTCAGGGGTCAGGGCAAGGTAGAATATGGTGGGAGCATGCTGCCTGACTTTTCCAGGGGAGACATGAACAAATATTGATGAACCCCAGAGATGGCACCAGTGATGGAGCAAAGAAACTGCCATCCAAGTCCAGCTTGGTGAACCGATGAATTTATTGAATTTACTTATGGGTTGGCATGGGTGATGACTCCCCCAAAGCTTTATCAATGAATCCTCCCTCCCCCAGTCAACTTTCCACCTCCTTACACTCTAGCACTAGCCAAAGCCATGTGTACCTGAGGTGTGAGTGATTGAACTTTCAGGTGAGGATTTGAGGGCCTCTCCCTCCCTCCTATGAGGAAATATTAATAGACTTGACCTTGTGATAGTCTTGTGCAGATCTTCACAGCTGCTCTGATTTCAGGATGGTATGTCCATGTCATGCCCAGAGGACAAGCTTCCACAATAGAGCACATGGCAGAGTGACCTGTTCACCTCACAGGTGAGAGAGAGAGAGAGAAGGCAGGGTCCTAATATCCCCTTCAAAAGGCTGCCTATTGTGACCTAACTTCCCCCCACCATGCCCCACCTTAGTTGGGGACCAAGCCTTGAACACCTAGGCCTTTGAGGGATAACATATCTAAACCGTAGCATCTCTGTATCTCATTGGTGTATCCAATAGCAATATAAATGAATGTTTTTCCTCCCTGCCATGTGACTTAATAATAAGGACCATGTGAATTAATAATATAACCATCTAGGAGAAGTGAAATGGGCCATTGATAGTTGTATGAGATCATTATTACTTGTTACTACAGGAACCCAGAGCCACAGTGTTAGGATATGTGGACTTATAGCTGGAAAGGGCCATAGATCCAAGTGTTAAGAGTCTTGCAGTGCAGACCCAGGCATTTGGTAGGTGCCTCTGAGGCCATGAGCTGGTTGGATGAAGTTGAGTTAAATCAGCAAGTGAGTTTGAGAGATGAGGTAGTTTTGAACAATATTTGATAGATGGGGAATGACTCTGGGGTCTCATGGTAGGCAGAATGACTTCTGGTTTGGGGGGCAGGGAGGAGGTGAAGGATGCTCATTTTGAGTCTCCCTCAACCAGTCCTTGGAGCTTGGCTGAGGGCTCCTTCTCCAATAATATTAGTTATTTTCCATATTGCTGTGGCCAAAACCTGACAAGAAGCAACTGAAGGGAAGAATGCTTTATTTTGTCTCACAGTTTGAGGGGATATGGTGCATCATGGTGGGGAAGGCATGGCTACAGGCAGCTGTGTGCAGCTGAAACTTCTTGTCTCCTCATATCTTGGGTGAACAGGAAGCAGAGAGCAGACTATAAAACCTCAAGACCTGCTCCCAGTGACCCACTTCCCCTGGTGATGGAAAGTTGTACAACTTTCCAAAACAGCATTACTAGCTGAGGATCAAGTACTTAGATGCATTGCTACGGGGCAGGGGGTGGGGGGCACATTTCATGTTCAAACACGACACTCCTGTGTCTCCCAACCAGCATGGCAGTGACAGAGCTGGGTCTGGTTTGGTTTCTCTGATGGCTGTGAGACACACCATGACCAAAAGCAACTTGTGGAGGAAAGGGTGTATTTCATCCTACAGGTTATAATCCATCTTCAAGGGAAGTCAAGGCAGGAACTGAAGCAGAAAGCATGGAAGCATGCTGCTTATTGGCTTGCTTCCCCTGGCTTGCTCAGCTACCTTTCTTATAGAGTCCAGGCACACCTGCCCTTGGGATGACACTACTCACAATGGGCTGGGCCCTTCTACATCAATGAACAACCAAGAAAATGCCCCACAGACAGACCAACAGACCAATCTGATGAAGGTAATTCCTCAGTTGAGATTCCTTCTTGCCAGATGTGTCTTGGTTTGGGTCAAGTTAATAAAAACTAATCAGCACAGAGCTCTAAGTTAGGAATCAGGTGTCTTGGGCAAGGGTGGGGTGAGGGTGTTCAAGATCCATCTCTGTTGTTTACTAGCTGCTTGACCTTGAGCATGTCCCTTTGCTTCTCAGATTCTACATTCTTCATCAGGGAATAATAATGCCTGCCTTGTGGGGATCCTCTGAGGATTGAGTGTGGCAGAACAGCTGGGAAATAGAAGGTGCTCAAAAAGTCACTTAAATCTGAATTCTTCTCCCATCCATCTTATTCATGGTGCTTGCAGGGAATATTCCAAAGCCGTTTGACACATGACACTGGTCTATGTCAAGGCTCAATATTTTCTTTCTTTTCTGCAGAGACATAAACTTTTTGCAGTCACCCCAGTTTTCTGTCTACCCTCTGCATTCTTGCACTGGACCCTCTTCTCTGAATCCAGTTTACATTCTGCATGCAACATATATTCATAGGGGAAGAGGGGGACTCCTAGACCCCAAAGACAACTTTTATGAAAAGCATTTAGAAGCAGATTTCTTTCACTTCTTGAAAGTCACATTGCTGGGAACAAAAATCTAATTTGGTGGGGATTGGAAAGATGGCTCAGCAGTTAAGAGCACTAGTTGCTCTTGCAGAGGACCCAGGTTCAGTTCCTAGCACCCGTATGGTGGTTAACAACCATCTGTAACTCCAGTTCTAGGGGAATCCAGTGCCCTCTTCTAACCTTCTCGGGCACTGCACAACGTGGGTACACTTAACATACATGTAGGCAGTGCACTCATACACATGAAATACAAATAATAAATTAATTTGGTGGATTGGTGGGGCATAGGGAAGAGGCCACCTAGCTCAGCTTCACTGCAAGTTGTGAGTTTCCTTAAGCAAGTCACATGGCTTTTTCTGGCATCAGATACCTCCTTCATAGAGTAAGATACCACATAGATGAGGCCTGAACCTTTAAGTGGGGCAGGAGGACCACTGTGTAGTAATACCTTCTAAGTAATGCCTTCTAAGAAGTAGCTAGGAAGGCTTCAAGCTCCTCCAACACATAATTGTCTGCTGGGGAGGGAGCCCCTGGGCTAGCAGTTTCCTCAGGTCTCTTCATAACCAAGTTCTTGGACTTACAAACCACAGGCTTCACGTCTGCCTCCACTGGGACAACTAGTACATGTCTCAGTGTATTGAAGAACATGCTTCCCCCCCTGGCCTGTTTTCAGTGTAGGTCAGTCAGGTTCATTGGCTCTGCAGCTGTGCTCCCATCCCAGCCACCACCTTCGTGTGAACTAGTGTAATAGCTTCGTGACTACCGCAGCCCTGCCCAGATGCACCGGACACCTTCCCAGACTTCTTAAAGTAGCTGCCCATTATGTACCCACAGATTCCTGTGTCTTCTCCCTCTTCCATTTTCTTCATAGGATCACAGTTTTCCTTAAAACTTTATTGGCATTCTTCCTGTCCTCAAATTAGAATAGAAGCTGTGTGAGGGTGAGGGCTTGTCTGTTTTTTCTAGTTTTCTGTTCTGCTGTAAGCCCATTAACTAGGTCATATAACTAGTTCAGAGTCTTTAGAAACTGTTTGCTAGCAGTCTGGGAATACTGTTTACCCCCATGTCACCTTTTCCTTAATGTCAGAACCAGTCATGGGGATCCCCAGGCCCTGGGTGTTTTGATAGCTCCCTGCTTTCTCCTACAGACTTACCCCATCTTTCCTGCATTGTTAGTTATCTGTCCCTGTATTCTCTATAGCAGATCTAGTAGATGAGATAGTTAGAGATTTGGCCTTGTCCTTCTAACTCCCTTTGCCAAGCATAGATCTAAGATAAGTAGTCATCTTCAGTATCTACAGGGGGGGCGTTCTAGATTAACCCCTCTTAGACACAGAAATCTATACCTTCAAGTCCCTTATGTAAAATGGTACAGTATTTGCATATAACATATCTTCCCTCATACCTCTCTGGGTAACCTAGAGTAGTAATGTGATGTAAATGCTATGCAAATAGTCCTTATTCTGTATCGCCCAGGGAATAGTGACAGGAACAAAAGCCTGTGTGTGTCAGAACAGATGTCTTTTTCTTCTTTTTCTTTTTATTTCAAATACTTTTGATCTGAGATTGGCTGGTTCCATGAATGCAGAAGCAGCGGACTCAGAGGACTGTCTGTAGCAGAGATGCTCAGGATATTCAGCATTCATTCATTTACTGGCAAACATTTTAATGAATTGCTATTGACAGCCGATTAAAATTCAGTCTTATAAGTGCTCTAGGCCTTTGGAAGGTGTGTCTCTTAGGCCTGCAGAAGAGGCCGTGACCACTTGATGCTCTGCATTGGTAGGGAGGGTTCAGGTGAGGCAGTTTCTGAGATGAGTCTCTGGGAATGGATCAGCTTCCAGAGTGGCCACTGTCCCCAGGGCATGAGGAGCTCACCTACTTCTTTAAATTTCCATGGAGGGTTGAAGCAGCTCCTTGAGATTTTAAAATACACCACAAGGCCCTGATGATGTCAGGTAGCTAGTTTATGGTTCCCGTCCTAGTTGTGATAACTCAGGCTAAGCTGGATAATAAACGAAAGTGGGACAGAGCTGCAGGATAAATATTGCTACAGGGCATCTCGAGCAGCACAAATCACAGAGAAAATATCTCCTAGGCTTTTCATTTCTCCTCTTCCTCCCTGGACCTCTGGTAGCAGCCTGCAAAGCAGGATCCATCCATCACTGAGCCCCTGCCCCCAGCCCAGCCTCTGCTCTTAGCACACTGCTACATGAGATGCAGTTGACTTCTGATGTAAGCCCAGCTCTGGAGGAGCCTGGGGAACCTAGATGGTGTGGGGAGCCAGCCTCCCCTCTGTGGCCTTCCCTCGTTGTGGACCTCACCTGGCTTTGCAGGATGATTTTGTTTTTAAGCAGAGGGTTAACAATTGATGGTTCTTAGTCTGCTTAGGTGTTCCAGTCCCCTTGCTGAACCCACCACCCTAGTATGTGGAATCTACAACTGTAAAGTTGGTGGGGGGCTTCATTCACCTTCCCTGGGTCCTGTCCTTGGGGGCTTCTGTTGCTTACTTCTGCTGAGACTACTCTCTGTAGGGGTAGAGGACTGTGAGGCGGGCCATAGGTTAGGTGGGTTGACAGGCAGGTTTCTGTGTACCACTCTTGTACCAGATCCATCAGCACTGTCACCTGGGAATGTGTTGCTCGGCTTCAGGAGTATGCTAGCTTTGTAATCATTGTCAGCTTGGGTATTGATAGAGTTCGTGGGGAGTACAAAACTGGCTCAGTCTTGTAGCATGGAAAGGTAAGGAACTGTAAAGCAAGCAAGTCCTTTAACCAAAAGGATGGGCGGTTACCACCCTGCTGGGCCCTTTGCCTTAGAAACGTAGGAGGCCTTCTCCACCCCACATAGGCTCTGCTGACCCTATTCTGTATTGCGTCTCCAGCTTCTCATTTCAGGTGCTCAACGTGTCTTTCCTGAATATCCCAGGAGCATCCTAATTAATTGCTACCTGATAGTGTGGTCAGTGGTAGCCTCCCACTGACCTGGCTACCAGGGCCTGCTGTGTGGAAGATGCTCAGCACCCTCCGGCGGATTAACGTTAGCAGTCTCTTTCCTCGTGGCCCCCACTAACTGCCTCTGCCAGCCACATGGCTCTTCTTGCACTTCTGTGAATCTGCTGTCAATTTGGAGTCTCTACTTCTCTCCCTGGGGGGTACTTTATTTTCTGAGCCATGCAGGCATCTGCTTACCTCTGGTCTAGAACAGGGGCCTCCTGGGTGGAAGGAGTCACCACCCTTTTTAGGCCCTTGTTGTCATGGTAGCACTAAGCACATTCTTGGGTTGTTTAAACCCATTTTGCTGGGCATGGTGGCTCAATGCCTTTAGTCTCAGCACTCAGGAGGCAGAAACAGGCCTATCTCTGTGAATTTGAGGCCAGCTTGGTCTACATAGTGAGTTCTAGGCCAGTCAGTGAGATCATGTCTCAGTAATAAATGTCATGTCTCAGTAATAAATGAAATAAGTGTTCATTTTGTTAAGTTTTTTTGTTCATTTAAAATGAAATGAAACAATAAAATTCTCACTCTTAAATTTTAAGGAGCTTGAAAACAGAGACCAATTATGCCTTAAATGGAACCCATATGCCAAATTCAGCATCTGCCCAGTAGACCTCACCTCACCTCACTTGATAAATGTCTATTAATGAACAGAGCATTGTGGGAAGAACATGGATCACGGGCAGGAAGTGAGGTTTTGTGTGTGTTCTGTTACTTACTATATGACTTGATGACTCCCAAGAGAATCTTCTCCTCCATGGGACGTCATTCTCCTCTCATTGGTTCCAGAGGGGTTGATACCCGTGTAATTTCCAAGTTTCCTTCTGTTTCTGACATTCCTGTACTCCTGTGTGTTGAGAAACAAGCAGATGGCTGTGTGTCCATTGTCATGAGCTTATGTGCCTTGTTGTGTTTGGGCCTAGGGCCTCCCTGTCACACGTCCAGCACATCATTCCAGTTGTTTACCTGTCACTTTCATCTCTAGAACCAAGACCCACGGAGCCTTCCATGTTAGTAATGTAAGAAGGCTTTCCCCTTCATCTGTCCTTCGTTTTCTGAGGAAGTAACCAGGATTCCAAAGGCTTTCACCACTAGCTCTGTGCCTTGTATGGTGTGATATTTTGGGGATAAGCTTCTGACTTATCCTATGTACTGTGACTATGGCTCTTGTGAGATGAAATGGGGGTTGCTATGTGTGGTATGTTGGTCCTGAGGGACCTAAAAGCAGGGGTGATACCAGAGTTGGCAGAGAATGAGAGGGATCAGTCTTCCTTGATCTTGGTTGTGAAAGCATTGGGGTATGTGGGCTCTGAGACATATATGGGTAAGACAGAGATATGGAAGGAACCAGGTTGGCCTCCAGGCTAGGGCTTGTCAAGCTGGGCCGCCTACAGCTGGAGAAGGTGTGGGCCAGGGCTCCACAGATGCCAGGAAGGGAGCCTGGGTGTGGGAAGCCAGACTCCTCATGTTCCCTGTAGCTCTGGGCTCCTTTCCCTTAGCACTTAGGAGAAGTACGTTGAAAGACCCAGCCTGTCTGCCTGTGCCTGTGCCTGTGGGAGCCAAGACAGAATGAGAGTTTGGAACTTTCCAGAAGGCCAGGAGCCTCTAGTAAGAGGCCTGGCTTTAGGGGAGCTCTCCTTATAGGGAGACTCTCTCTGGCACAGAAATGCTCAGCATTTCTAGTGCCTTGTTTTGTGTTTTGTGGTCTCAGTTTCTCCTTCTGACCTGCTCTGCCTCACTGTATGATGGAGTGTGGGGCTGTCACTGCAGCACTGCTGTTGAGAGTTTATAAATAGAAAGATACTTAACACCAACCCTGAACTAAACAGGGAGGGGTGGATCTGGGCAGCAGTGTTTTAAAAATGAGCATTGATTTTTTTTTTTTTTTTTTTGGGAATCTGCATGCTGCATGTTAAACAGAACCATGCTACTGCCCAGGTTGTACCCTGCTGTGTTCGTTTTTAGGGAACATGCACTGCCTACCTAAGCCCTTGGGGTCTGAAGAGCCATGGATGTGGGATGTGTCCCAGCCTTTGCCCCAGAGGCATTTCCTGCATGTACTTCTCATGTGCCCTGTCTGTCAGTTTGTTCATTCATGCCTATGTCACCTGTCATTTATGAGCCAGACACTGGGCTAGGTTCTAGAATTCAAAGATGAAGTCTCTGATTTCTCCAGACTCAAGATAAAAACTCAGCAGTGTGCAGAGTGAGGGTCTTAATTTTGAGGGTGCTCAGAGAGTGGAAGATGGAAGGGGCTCTACAGAGAGTTTAGAGACATGAAATGGGCATGCATTCCTCTCAGGGAACAGAATATGAAAAGGCCTGAGGAGGAAGTATACACTTCCTGCTATGGAGAAGCAGCTGGCATGTACCAGGCATCTCCCTGCTGTTACCTGGGTTTAGTGGATGCTAGGGCATTGCAAAATATCATACCTGTCCTTTCCTCTTGGCTTCTGTGGTCTTAGAGGACATTCATCAGTGGCTGTTCATTAATTTGAATGTTTCATTCCTTGGTCCAGGCATAATGAAGAAGTTCATAAAAAGAGATTCAGTAGTTAAATAGCTTCCCTGCTATTGAGACCTCTGTCCTTAACAATATGGTGGCTTGGACTCCATTCTGGGACCTAGGCAATAGCCAAGAAGGTCTCAGTTCTTCAGTGTAGAGGAAAATCCAAAGAGAAATGAACTAGATCTCTTATCTTTACATCATACCACCCCAGCCTCCCTCCTCCATCTCTTGGCTGAGATGTGGGTATCTGTTATACTCTCCCAACCTGCCCAGCCTTGTTTAGACACACCATGCATCCTAGAGCCATTGAGGTTGTTTTGGAGGGTGGGAGTGCTGGAAAGGTGCCCAGCATTTGGGTGAAGAGGGCCCCAGACAGGAGGGGCCAGAAGGATAAGTGAGAAGCGCCTTAGGATCCAAGTGAGGAAGAGATGTAGGGAGGTGGCTGGACTGTGAGGGGTGGGAAATCCAAGGAAGATGCGTCACACTCTTACTGGTACTAGGAAACTTGTTTGTTTTTTTATTTTATTTATTATTTTTATTTTATGCGTATGCGTGTATCGCCTGCATGTAGGTAAGTGCACCCGTGTCGTGCAATGCCTGCGGAGGCCGAAGAGGCTGTCAGATCCCCTGGGACTGGACAACAGTTGGTAGCTGCCATGTGGGTGCTGGGATTAGAACCCGGGTCTTCTGCAAGAACAACCAGTGTTCTTAACCGCTGAGCCATCTCTCCAGCCCCTGTTTAATTGTTTTTAAAAACCACTGTGAAGGCTTGAGGTTTTTACACTGCTAATTATCATGACTTCTGCTGTCCCTACATTTTGGACAGCTAAGAAACAAAATAGGACTGGAGATGTGGCTCAGGTGGAGCACTTGCCTAGTGTGTGTGAAGCCTTGGGTTCTGACCCTAGCACCGCAACAACAACAACAGCAACAACAACCTCCCCATCCAAAACAAATAAGGAAAAGAAAAAAAGAAGAAAAGAAAGTTGTGAAATTTCTTATCACAGAAATGCAGACAGAAATCACCTTTTAGGATACAGTAGGAGAGACAGCTGGGCAACTGATGGCCGCTGTCCCTTTCTTCCTGGGAACATGGGTTCTGGTGGCTCTGCATCTGGAAGGCATCATGTCTGTTTGGATCTTCTGTTTGGGGTCTTCCATTTGGCTTGGTTTTCATTCTGCAGGTACCACAGTGCTGGGGATGTAGGACTTGCAGTCACATGGTGTTGCCAGGAAGGCTGGGCTGCCTTCCTCCACCCCACCCCTATTTATATTCCTCCTTACCTTGTCTTGCTGATCTTTGTTTTTAAAATTTTTGTTTATTGGGGCTGGAGAGATGGCTCAGCAGTTAAGAACACTGGTTGTTCTTGCAGAAGACCTGGGTTCGAATCCCAGCACCCACAAGGCAGCTAACAACTGTCCGTAACTCCAGTCCCAGGGGATCCAACAGCCTTTTCTGGCATTGCACGACATGGGTGCACTTATCTACATGCAGGTAATACATGCATACACATAAGTTAAAAATAATAAAAATTTAAAAATTTTTATGTATATGAGTGTTTTGTATGCGTGTAAGTGCACCTGTGTCATTCAGTGCTCATGGAGGCCAAAAAGGGGCATTGGATTCCCTAGAACTGGAGTTGTTAGCTGCCTTGTGGGTGTTGGGAACTGAACCTGGGTCCTCTGCAAGAGCAGCCAGTGCTCTTAACTGCTGAGCCAGCTCTCCAGATTTGTCTTGTTGATCATTTGTCCCTCTTCCCCTGACCTTTTCTTCTTCCATTACCTACATACACAGATCTTACTTTTCTGTTGCTGTGATAAAACACCATGACCAAGGCAACTTATAGAAGGAAGAGTTTATTTGGCTTAAGGTTCCAGGGGGCTAAGAGTTCATCATGGTGGGGAGGCATGGTGGTAGAGGCGGCCAGAGCAGGGAGCTGAGCCACTCACATCTTCAAGCAAGTGCAGAAAGCAGAGAAACAGACTGGACGTGAGGCAAGGCTGTGAACTCTCAAAGCCTGCCCTTAGTCACTTGCTTCCCCCCAAACTTCTCAAGCAGCACCACCAGCTGGGGCCAAGTATTCCAATACTTGGAGCCTATGGGGGACATTCTCATTCAAAGCACCACAACATGTTTATTTGCTTGTTTTTCTTTCTATCTGTGTTTCTGTTTTCAGCATGACTGGTGATCCATAAAGACAGAGGTCTCTGGGCCCTGTGCCTGACTCTGTGCCTGACACTTAGGAGACTGGAGACACTGACTCTTTCCTTCCCTTCCCTGAAAGGTTAGGTGTAGTTCTTACATAATTGGAGACACTTAGAGAGTGACAGTCAGAAAGATAGATGTCCAGGCTGAGGGACTCTGTACCCCTTTCCCTGCCCTGCTGCTATCATGGCCACTGTGTTTGGAGGGTGGGTTTAGCTCATGGGTAGGGGCAGTGAGCTTTCTGGGCATGTGTGTGTCTGTTGCAGGGGATCCGATAGACAGTGGTGGGGAGGCCCAGTGGCTCCCTCCTGCCTGTTCCCTTGGTCACCATCACACAGAGAGATCTAGTTGCTTCTCCTCTGATGTGGTTTCTCCTGGGAGGGAGGAGGAATGAGAGTTATTCCATAGCTTTTTATGCTGAGGAATGTGTGATTTGAACAATGCTGGGCCTGGAATGCCCTGGATTCCTCTGACGATGCTGGCATTAGACTGGAACCATCAAGAACTGGAAATAGGCCATGAGGGCTGGGGGAGATCCGATTGTTTGTGGCAACCCCAAAGCCATCATCCTGCCTCATCCTGGAATCAGGGATGCCACAGACAGGAAGGCACCTCCCAAAGTCATCTAGGAAGGAAGGGACCAGGAGCAGCCATGCTGGGTGAATCATATACCCTGACACTTGGCTATATGTACTCCAGGTGGGGTGGGCTCAACTGGCTCAGGGTTTCTGCTAGCACCTGCTTGGGTCACCTGTTCCTGTTCTTAACAGTGCCCTCTGAAGCTTCCTGTTGCATTTTAAGCCCATTCCTCTCATTCTACCCTGAATAACAAGAGTTGAGGCCGCCGCCCTCCAGCGTTGGAGCCTTGGGACTCAGGAGGGTATGATGTTTCTCTTCTGTTTTGGAGACCCAGTGGGAGGTTGTGTCTGCTACAGACGGATGAAGCAAGCAGCTGAATGGAATTTGTAACGGATAAAATATTGGCTCAATTTGGAATTGGTTTTCTCCAATCTAATAGTTCACAAAGGTGTAGTTCTGTGCCGAGCTCACGTCATATGCTTTTTTAAAGCCAACTTTGATTTGTTTCAGTAATCAAGCAAAGGATCCATGAATGGAGAGAATGGGTTATATAGTGTGCATTGGAGATGTGGGGCCCTGCTCTCCTCATATGCAGAAAGCCCCTGAAGTGCAGATTCCTAGCCAGAGTCTACAGCTGCTACTGGTCAGATGGCCCAGGGACACCTTTCCACACGAAGACCGCTTTTCTCACGGTGTACCTAACTTTTTGGCATTCCTTAAGCCCTTTGCCATCTTGGAGAATGAATCCTGGGTATTTCCTGCAGCTGGGTCAATCTTCCTGGCCAGGTGTGGCCCTGCAGGAGGTAACCAGCTCCGAATTTCATGTCTGGAAAGTGCATGCTCCCGTGGGCCATCAACCTATGTTGATGAGACTCTTGTGGGCTATCCATGTCAGTGTTTAGAGATGAAGGAGCTGCTTCCCAACTTTGAGAGTCAAAGAGTGCACACACGTAGTTATGGCGGAAAAATATCCTATGAAATCATTCTTTAACTTTTATTATTATCGTGTGTGTATGTGTGTGCGTGTGTGCGTGACCTGTGAAGGTCAGAGGACAACTTCATGGAGCCACTTCTTTCTGTTTATCATAAATTGGTTCTAGGAATGGAACTCAGGTCTGTAGACTTCCATGACAAATACTTTTATGCGCTGAGCCACCGTGCAGGCCTGTCATGAAATGATTCTTATCCTTCCTCTACAAGAATGGTTTCTCCTTATTCCTACTCTCTTCCTTCTTCCCTCCCCATCCTACGTCTCCACTTCAGTGCCAGAAGCCAGAATCCAAATCCGTGTATTTGCTCCTTTTTTCAAAAATTCTCTGCTGACCCACTCAACTAATTTCAGAGCCCTCGAATGGGTCACAACCTGAGATTTGAAAAGCATTGATCTGGGGGTTGCTACAGTTTAGAGCAAATGGAGATAATTAGCAAATGAATCCATCTGGGTCACTGCCCAGGCCCAGTACAACTCAGGAGATCTTGAAATTGGATTTTCCCCATCTTTGTTATGATTGGAGCTTTCAGAGTGAGTGCCTGCCAGCCACCTGTCGTGTCTGCTAGCAAGGACCATCTCTCTGAAATAAACTGAGTCTTCAGTGAAGACATGGATCTTTCTTTAGGTTGATAGAGGGTTATCATTTATAAAATTATCAGAGCCCTGATTTATATGATTGCACTAACTTATTCAACAGCATTCATTGAGAGTTTTTAAAAATACTTTATTATTTTTATTTTATGTGTATGAGTGTATTGCCTGCATGTATGTGAGTGCATCTGTGTTGTGCAATGCCTCAGAGGTCAGAAGAGGGCTTTGGAGTACCCTGGAACTGGAGTTAAGGATGGTTCGTAGCCGCCATGTGGGTGCTGGGAATCGAACCCGTGTCCTCTGCAAGAGCAGTCAGCGCTCTTAACTGCTGAGCCATCTCTCCAGCCCCTCATTGAGAGTTTTAAGGGTTGAGCAAATTAGCACATTGACTAAGTCAGCAAATTCATGATTGAGAGCTAGAGGTTGAGATACCACAGTGTCCCCGCCCTCAAGGAGCTTGACTTGCAAAGGGAACTCAAGGCCATATCATACTTAAGGCCATAAATGTAATGTGGAACAAAAAAATGCTGTCACTGAGATACCTGCAAGCCCAGTCACGTGGAATTAGGAGTGGAGGAACCAAACAAGGAAGAGGTGAGGTTTGGATTGGGTTTTGTAGCTTACACCTGACTTTGAGTGGAAGCGCTTGTCAGGCTGTGGGAAAGTACTTGAGGTTTCATAAGTTTGGAAAAGAATCAACTTCTTTTAAGTTGAAGCAATGTAAGAATAATTTTATTTTAGAAAGATAATGCAAGGGCACTTGTAGTAGAAGGCAGCGATGAAGGAGAGAGAGACTTGGGAAAGAGAGCGGGCAGTGTTCTGGATGGTCTCAATTGTGGAGTCACACCCAGAAATTGACATTAGGGGAGAGGTGGGAATGGATTTTAGCATGGGGACTTGCTCAGATCTGTAGGCAGAGGGCTAAGAGAGTAGAAAGAGTGTGTGGTCTCTCTGAGTTTCTAGTTTAAGTGACCATGCTGGTATTGATGCTGTTCCCCTCAGGGGAGCAGTGAAGGGGAGAAGTATCTCAGCTTGAGCCCCATTGGTGCATTTATGTTGGACTTGGGGCTGGAGCTGGTCCTGTGTTCCATGGCCCGGGGCAGGGCTTTGGGTTGGGGTGTACTCAAGGCAAGGTTGGCTTCCTCCCTAAGTTGTCACTGTCTCTTCAGCTGAATGGGGAAGCAGTGCTCATCTTCTAAGCTTTGGGGGCTTGGGGATGATGTCTGTTAAAATTCTGGTGTCGGGGCTGGAGAGATGGCTCAGCAGTTAAGAACGCTGGTTGTTCTTGCAGAGGACCTGGGTTTGAGTCCCAGCACCCACATGGCAGCTAACAACTGTCTGTAACTCCAGTCCCAGGGGATCTGACAGCCTCTTTAGACCTCCATGGGCATTGCACGACACGGGTGCACTTACCTACATTCAGGCAATACACGCAGACACATAAAATAAAAATAATAAATTTTTAAAGTTCTTGTGTTTCATAGCATTATTGTTAGTGGTTTGGGCTGAGAGGAAGGGCTCAAATCTCAATTTTGTCACAGAATTGCATCATGTCTTTGGGTATACTGCTTCAGTGCTCTGGGCCTCAGTTTCCTCATTCAGCTGTGGAGGGCACTGGATTGGATAGTCTCTAACATCATTTGAGTGTGAATTTTTTTTTGAAAGTTGAGAGAAAGTCACCTGAACTTTGAGAGGCAGAGTTGGGACTTTAAAGATAATTGGAATAGAACTAACAAGATGAAAAAAAAAAAAAAAAAAAACCTAACAAGATGAAGGGTGATGGGAACAGTTATTCACAGTTGCACTGTTGCCAACATCCTCTGCCTTAGGAGACTGCAGAGGCAAGGAGAGCTCTGCCTTAAGGGGCACTGGCGGCACAGGCTCTGTGTCTACAGCGTGCTGAGGTGCATGATGAGAGCAGTGAACCCCAGCAGTGGAACACTGTGTCCAGACCCAGAGACCCCATAGCACGTGACCTGTAGTTGTATATTCTAGGGAGCAGAACTAGGTATTTCTGTGGACCTACTGTGTGCCAGGCACTTTGGTGGGTGCTAGAGGTGATGCATGGATCAGATGTGGGAGCTTGGGACAGGCATTAGCAGATAAGAAGTGAGTGAGGAGGAAAGCAGGACGGCCCAGGGTCTGTAGCTAGTCAGGACCAACCTCAGAGAGAAGCGTGATGTTTGCTTGTGGAGGACTCCTGGGCCCCTTCCGAGTGAGGGCCTGGCATCTGGAGAGGACTTGGACTCTATTGCTCCAGAGAAGAGATGTTCCATAGGCCGAACAGTGATCATTAGAATTAAAAGAAATAATCTCTACTCTTTATTAACTGTAGCTTGTGCCATGCCTTGACTGAACCAGGTGCTGTCAGCTCGTAGATCACCAGCTGCACATTGTAGGCATTTATTGTGAATTCAAATGAGCAAACTGAGGTGCAGAAAAGTCAGGTAACTTTTTAAGGACAGAGCTGGGATTTGAATGCTGATGTGACTGATTGAATCTACACAACAAGTGCATGCACACACCGTGAGGCAGAGCAGAGGCAGGCTCAGAGGTGGGGCTCAACAAAGAAGAGCTTTGTGGTACTGGGGACTGAGGGGTGGCACTGGGCTGTTATGGCATAGTGTAGTTGCTGCCTGTGCCATGCTCTCTGGGATTTCTGCAGAGGGGAGGAGAGAGGGCATAAGGACTCTATGAACACATTGCACCCTGGGATAGCTCAGAGGCGAGGGTTGGGGGCCAGGCTTGCTATACAATCTTGCCTACAGGGAAACTGAAGCTCGAAGGGGTGCAGTGCCTTGCCCATAGCTACGTGGTCCCTGAGAGACTAAATGGAGCTCAAATCGGGTCTTCTGGCCTCATGCGCCTTGCCTTCCCTCTGCCATCCACTGCCTCTCCACAGAAATTCATAGGGTCTGTCATCGTACTGTTTCCCCCATATTCTTTCTACTCCCTCTTTGGCCAATCTGTCAGGCCTCCCATGATGCCCTGGGTAGCTGAGCTTAAAACAAACCACAGCCAGAATCTAAGCTGACTGAGGGCTTTTGCTACAGTTGGTGGGAGTGTCTAGGTGTGCATGCATGTGTGTGTGTTATATGTGTTCACGTGTTGGAAGCGTGTGTCTTGGAGGGCCAGGGCTGGGGTTTTGAAGTCTCTGCATGTGTGGGTGAGCTGTACTGGGTTTCTGTCAACTTGAAACTGGTGGGGAAGCCTGTGGGGTCAGGAGTGACAGAGAGCCTTGCATTCTGATCTGCCAGTGCTTCCTGTCTGACAGAAAGGGGTGCAGATGAGGGAAATTAATTATTCAATTAATTCATACAGTTCAGGTGGACTTTGCTGGAGAGATGCTCTGCTGAGGGGATGCGGAAACTGCTCATTTGATAATCCTGTAACTGACAGAGAGCTCAGACTTTGGGGGTTGGAAGGCAGGGATGCTGTTAGTGCACCCCCAGAGAACTTGGACCAAGGCCTTGTTGGCCTTGAGTGAGGGAGTCCTTTCTCATTTCTCTCTCTCCCTCTTCCTGTGCTCTCCTGCTCCTAGCTCTTTATTTATATTACAATAGTTGACTGGTCTTGATCCATCCATCCATCCATCCATCCATCCATCCATCCATCCATCCATCCATCCACAGTGCATACTAAGTAACTGGCACATGATGAGGGTGTGGTAGATGCTAAAGTAGACTTGATTAGAGTCCTGTTCACTGCAGCTGATAGTCCACATGCAGTCCTGGTGCCCCCTTGGGCTGTCTAGGTAGTGTGGGAAGAGACTGTGTGTTGTGGCCATAAGAAAGTGAGGATCTGTAATTGGGTCGTCAGATGGAGGAGCCTCCATGCCAAGGGAGGGTGGGCTGACTGAAACTGAGAATTGGGGCAGGTTGGTGGAGAGCTTGGTGAAGCCACACAGCCATTCCTATGGCTGGAGTGGCCAGTCAGGATTTGAACAGGAGAGAGAAGGGGAGAGACAGGATCGGAGCAGTGTGGCTGATGGATGATGTCAGAGGTCAGGTTGAAAGCTGTCTGGGGCTCATGTTCTACACCATGCATATCTCCTTTGTTGGGCTTTGCTGAGGTTAAAGGATGTGAAAGTGAGTGGTCAAAGGTAGAGCCCTGATCTATGACTCTCTGGTGAGCAGGAAGGGAAGAGAGAATACACTGTCTAAGCAATCAGAGAAGGATTCTAGAAGGTGGAATCCCCGTGGTACTTAGGAGTGATACGTTCTCATTATTCTTTCCTTCCTCTTTGTCTTCCCGCATCCATCTTTATCAGAGTCATCTGTGAACTTGACTGGGACCACGCAGAGTGACTTTGGCAGACATGTTCCTTCTTGAAACGAGAAGGGGGCTATATTTGTGCCTTTCTCATCACTATGATAAAATACCTGAAAGAAGCAACTGAAGGAAGGTTTTATTTTGGGTCGTGGTTTGAGAAGGTCCAGCCTGTCATGACACATGGTGGCAGGAGGGGTTGAGGCTGGGAGCCCAGGAATATGCAGTGACTGGTTGCATAGCAACCTCAGTCAGGAAGCAGAGAGGTCAGGCTGGAACCTAGTGGAACCCATAAGGTTGGCCTCAGCAACCTACCTCCACTAGCTAGGTTTCACCTCTTGAAGGTTCTACAGTCTCCCACAGCACTGTCACCAGCTGGAGACCAAGCATTCAGGCCCATGAGTTTCTGAGCGACATTTCACATTCAAACCATAGAAGGGTGTAACTTTAGATGTTGACGGAAATATCTTGGGGTTGCCTTGCTGCTTATGTGAAAATGTTATCTTCAGGAGAGGGACTGAGGGGTGGTACAGTAGGAACCTCCTGCCCAAGTATCTTGGTGGGGGAGGGGTAGTAGGGGAGAAGAAGAGCCAGTTAGATTCAATCAGTAGTCTTGTAAGCAGTGACTCTCAAATGTTAGCAGATTGTAGAATACCTTAGAAATTTTATTAGCAGAGCAGATGTCAGGGTCCTGCCTCCAGATAAAATTTTCATGTTAACCTATGCATTTCATGCAACTCAGATAAAATTTTCATGTTACCTATGACTCTCAGAGGTTTCAAAAGATATGACTTGGGAACCGTGTTTAGAGAAATGCTGTTTTAGGAGTGCAGGTAGGGGTCTGAAGATGGTGCCGACTAGTCAGTGGTTGGCCTCAGGTGCAAGTCTATGAAGTGAATGTGATGGTGTCTGCTGCTACCTTCTGGAATTCTGACCAGTAGAAAAGGTCCAGAGCTCCCTAATTATAGCACCTGCTGGCTTTCCCGTCCCCTCCTGCTGGTGCTGATGTTGCTTAAACTGAGCAATTAGAGTTGTAGGATGCTGTTGACAGCCCCAGGCATGTGTGACCTGTCTTGCCTTTGGGTGGTTTTGTTCAGACTTGTAGTTTGGGGATAGCTTGTGCCCAGAGTTCTTGCTCTGTGTATTCCTTCTCAAGTCAGCTTCCGATTACTTGTATGTCTAATGGTGGTGTGTGGGTTGGAATATAGTTATTATGTTGTACAAGTTCAGGGGCCATGATTCCATAGAAAATGCAGAATGGCAGTGTCATTGGAGCTGTGCCATGGCAGGGCTCTGTGGAGGGCAGGATTTTGTTACTAAATTCCTTGGTTCTATGGTCTTTATTTTTTGTTTGGATGTCCAGTGAGGTCAGTGGAAATATCACTAAGAATGATAATGACGTAGCTTATCTCAAGACTTTAGGATACATTTAGAGTGTATGAATGTGGCACTGTACCTAGTCAGTGCACAGTACCTGCAGGGGTAGAAGGGTAACCCCCGAATAAGCCCTTCTCAAATAGCATAACATTTACCCCTTGAGACTGTGATTTAGTCTGTCTTCTCTTGTCAGGGCCTGGAAAATGGGTGTCCTGCTAGCTTTCATTGTTGGGACTTCTAGGGGTTGGGTAGGGTTGGGAATCCATTTGCTGTAGAGACTCAGGGTCACATTCATGGAATCTGGATGTGCCCAAGGTAGCTCCTGACTCATTCTCCCCATGGCCAGTGGGTTGGAGGGTGTGAACTGGGGGTTTCTGGTCTTTGTACAGAAGGGCTGGTGTTAGGGGATAACCGGTCCCTTGGTAACTCCCCAAGTCATCCTCCTCAGTGAGCTAGCTTCTTTATCTCCTACCCAGGCTGGTGGCCTGCTGAAACTACGTGCTACAGCTGGGCCTGCAGAGCTTAAAATAGCAGTATGAGCTGGCTGCCTTGCATGTGGGGAGCCCGCCTGAGGCATGGTGGGGCAGCCGCTTGGGGCTGGGGCCTGGCTGCCCCAACCACTGGGTTAGAGAGCATTCTTGGGGGGTTTCTTTTTAGGAGTGGGGGATCAAAGTAGTTGGGGATTGTGTGGCTGGGGCAGATACAGAGAGCTTGCCTACTCTATAGTCTTTGTAAGGAAACACCTTGATCCTTCTAACTGCAGAGCTCAGATGCCTTCAGACTTGGTGTCATCCTGACCCTTTGTGCTGCCCAAGATTAGCCCATTCTAGCCTAAGTGAAGAGAGAAAGTGAAATATGAGTTGAGGCAGGTGCCAGGGCATCTGAGGTGTCTGCTAGTCAGACCGTAACCTGGGGTCTTCCTCACTCTTAACAGCCTCATCTAAGAAAATTCAAGATGGTGCCCAAGGGCTTCAGAAACTATCTCCAGGCCTGCTGGGTTCGTTCATTCATGAGGAAGATGTGTACTGAGCACCTCCCATGTGTAAAGTTCTGTTTTTGGCTGTTGAACTACAGCAATGAATAAGACAGATGCCAATCCTTGCCCTCCTAAAGCTCATTTCTAATGGGTGATGACATCATAAACAATCTACATAGTAAAGATTAAGCTCCATTGTGTTTAGGGGAATAAGTGCAGTGGAGAAGACAGAACAGGGTGAGAGGCATTGAGTGTGCTGGGGAGGTCTGGTTCTCAAAGGGACAGACAGGAAATGCTCCTAGAGAAGGGCTCATTTGGGTGAAGGTTAAGGGGGTGTGAGAGTTGGTGAAGAAAATAGTCAGTGTGAAGGCTGTGAAGTAAGAGACAGCAAGGACAGTGTGGCTGCAGTGGAGCGAGTCAGGGATGTGTGTGTGTATGTTCATGTTTGTATGTTTTACAAATTCTTTTAAGAACTTCATCTTTCGGGCTGGAGAGATGGCTCAGAGGTAAGAGCACTAGCCAATCTTGCAGAGATGACCCAGGCTCGGTTCCCAGCATCCATATGGCAGCTAACAACCATCTGTAATTCCAGCTATAGAGGATCTAGCACCCTCTTCTGGTCTTCACGTGCACTGCACACATGTGGTGCAGTTACATATATGCAGACAAAACACTCATATATATATAAAGTCACATAAAAATAAAAATAAATCTTAAAAAGAGCATCTTTTACTCCAGGAGTAAATAGAGAACATTAGGGTTTTGTACAGAGAAGTGGCTTGGTATGCCTCGCGTGACAGGATCACTGTAGTACCTGCAGTCGACAGGTGTTTCTTAGGAGGCCCCGGCAGACTAAGAAAGCTGCCCTGTGCTTTCCCAGTGACTTGTCCGGCCTCCACCACTAGTCCTCAGACCTTAACCACTGATGCTTGCACTTCTGGGGAGGAGGGCCCTGGATGGGGCTGAGCTTATTCTTCCTGCCTTGGAGTCTCTTTCAGAGGTGAGAGAAGTGGGTTTGTTACAGTAGTTCATTAGAGCCTGCTTAGACTGCAACTTGAGAGCCTGGTAGTAAATAATCAGAGAATTTGCCAGCTGTTGTTAAACTATGGGTAGTTTGAAATTGGCCATGGTGGCCATTGGAAAGGACTCTGGATCATGGCTTTCCCCTGGAGCTGGTTAGTAAGCACTTGCTAGTCCACTGCTGTTTTATTAGCTCTACTGTGCTGTGGTTTTGGAAGGCAAGGCCTGTCTTTGCTCTCGGTTGGCAAAGTGCCTGGGCCAATGTATGAAGTCACAGGGGATTTTGGATGAGGATGATGAAGGTGGTATTTGGGGGCAAGTAGCGGTATATTCCTTAGGATTGGCAGAACTTGCCTCATGGGGTTGCAATGGACCTGGAAATTCCATGACTGTCCTGGCTTGGATGTATTAGTTACTTCTGTTGCTGTGATAAAACATCATGACCAAGATACCTTATAGGAGGAAGAGTTGATTTGGCTTACAGTTCCAGAAGGATAGGGGTCTGTCAGTGTGGGCAGGCATGGCAGGAGGCAGCTGGAGCAGAAAGTTGAGGGTGCTTACATCTTCAAGTAGGCACAGGAAGCAGAGAGAGCAGAACTGGAAATGGGATAAAGCTAAAGCCCACCCCCAGTGATGTGTTTCCTCTGGAATGGCCACACCTCCTAAAGGTTCTATGACCCTCTGAGACAGCACCACCAACTGGGGACCAAGTGTCCAAATACTCAAAGCTTATGGGGGACATTCGCACTCAAACCACCACACTGGATAATCCTAGTAGAGAATTGCTCTTTTTCTCCCTTGCTGCTTCCTTTCCCTGGCTCCCCTCATGTGTGTAGGATGGGTTTGTGTAGCCTCAGTAGGACCAGCTTCATATGTAAAAGCCGAGCCTAGCACTGGTCTTGGGTAAAGCCGCTCTGTGAAAGGAAAGGTCTGTTTTGGAGGTCAGGAGGCCTAGGTTCTATACTGTATCAGTCACCTTTCTATTGCTGTGATAGAAATACTGACCCAAGCAACTTATAGAAGGAAGAATTTATTTGAGCTTATGGTTCCAGGGGAATTACAGTCCATCATGGCAGGGAGGCATGGTGGCTGGAGGTGGCTGGACCAGGAGCAGCAGAAGCTAAGCTCTCACATCATCATGCATGAACAGGAAGCAAGAGGGTGACTGGAGATCTGGCAAGGCTTAAGAACTCTCTAAGCCCTCCCCCAGTGATGTGCTTCCTCCAGGCTAGCCACACCTTCTAAAACCTCCCAAAACAGTGCCATCATCTGGGGGCAAAATGTCCAAATACTTGGAGCCTATTGGGGACATTTTCATTCAAACCACCACATATCCTCAACTCTGTTCATCAGCCTAGATCTCCCCATTCCCTCTGTAAGCCCCTGTTTCTCATTTATAACCTAGGACATATTCCCTGCTTATTTTGCAGGGGTCTGGTGTGAGGATTAGATATGACCAGAAGTATGAAAGTCCCTTGTAAAAAGCTGAACCAGTCCCAAGGAACAAAGTTTTGCTCATAGCCAGCACTGGCTCTCCCCTTCTTTGCCTTCCTCCTGTTGGGTGCTGTGCAAGCCCCACTCAAGTCACCTTTCTCCACAGTCTTCCCTGGAAGGCTGCCTTCCAAGCAGGGCCTCTGAACTGGGCCTGTGAGCACTCAGTTCGTACCATGCCCAGCGGCACTTCTGCTTCCCTGTCCTGGAGCTCTTCCCAAGAAGCAGATGGAGCAGGGTTGCTTCCTGGTGACATCAATGATGACTGATCCACAATGGGTACTATGTGGGTGCTGAGAACTCTGCTGGGGCCACCTAAGCTGTGTAGGTATCCTTTGTTTTTGTCACAGTTTAATGACATGACCAATTAGAGTGTGTGAATGTATGGTTCTAAAGGATAATACCTTATAGTAGATGTCTCATCTACCCATCGTGGTCACACTCAGCCCCATTTTATGGATGAGGAAATAGAAGTGTGCTCATTCATCCATCCATCCATCCATCGAACATGTGCCCTGTGCACATAGAGCTTCAAGTCTCTTCTGCCCAGGTGACCTAGGACTGGGACCAGGGTCCTGACCTGCTTGGCCCCCGAAGTCTGGGTGTGCTTGCCTCATGTTCATCTCCTCAGGAGGGCAACAGGCTGTACAGTGCACCTGCAGAAGGATGGATACGCCAGGCCTCTACTCCTCCGCAGGCCTCAGTGGTAGAGGGAGGGGTCAGTTCACTGACCATCCCTGCTGTGTCCAGCCAGCAGTGCCTGTGACTGGCATTTCCTCTAGCAACGGTGTGGGGGAGGGGAGGAGCAGGTATGCACTGGCACCTGGCCTAGCTGGAATATTGGAAGTGCCTCTTGGGGCTGGAACTTGAGGGTTTGAGTAACACCCGTCACCCAGATGCACTGGGCCTCACACAGTCCAGACACATTCTCTGAGCTCCAGGATAGATATTTGAACCCTGTGGTAGTTTCTGGAGATGACTGTATCTGGTGGGTGAACATAGGAGGCATTCAGAGGTGGCCGGGGGGCAGATGGTAAGGATCCATCATGGTAAATGCATGCCATTCAGGCAGAGAGGGTAGTATTGGAGTGTCTGAGGCATGTTGGTGATGGGGGCTGGGGGCAAGGCTTATGGGTGCAATGCATTGTAGGAGACAGTTAGTTTCCTCTTAGGTTTAAGTGTACATGCATCTTTGATCAACTTAGCCTGGTGAGTTATTTGTGCATGGAGCTTCTTTGGGTCTTGTGTGTAGCATTTACGCAAATGACCATGTTACAAGGCAGAGTAAAATTAATTCCTAAAAGATTCAGAACAAGAAGAGCCTTCAGTGTTGGGGGGCAGGTTTCCTTCATGAAGCATATAACATTTGAAGCAGTGACCAAAGGCAGAGATGGGTCAGGTAGTGTACAAGCCAAAGTATGGAGTCCCAGAGTTGGGGGTGAACAGTGAGGAGCTAGGCTGTCAGAGCATAGGTCACAGGCAGGGTTTGTAGGAAGTCAGGCCGACAGTACAGTATAGAGGGGCTCCAATGACAAGCCCAAGTATTTGTGTTTATGTCCCTAAGAAGCCAGTGAAGATTTAGAACTGATAAGGGACAGAAGTCCCTGAACTCTGCCTTGGGATAATAATGGTATCAGCATGTGGCAGAGAGAATAAGGAGGTGACCAGGGAGCTGGGAGCCCAGGCTGGGGCCTGGCAGCTGGAGGGCATTAACAGGGAGGGAGCTTGTGGTAGGAGATGAATGTGTGCCTCTGCCTTCAGCGTGGCACGTGTGCACAGCACTGCATTCTGGGTGTGTGCTGAGAGAGTGTGCGGTAGTGAGTCACGGTTGAGTACACACCCAGTACCATTGGGTGACAGCAGGGATGACTTTCTGCTGGAGCATCCTGAGACTTTGGAAAGACTTTCTAGAACTCCTAGAGGTTTGATAGCCCAGATGACTGAGGGAAGGGTGTGGCTTATGACCATTTTTACCTTAAGTACCTTGAGATGAGGAAAGATGCTTGGAAGTTTGATGTGGTCTGGGTGCTTTAAGGAGGCACCTTGAGTGACATGGACCAGCCTGAGGTGGGATGAGGGAAATGAGAAAGACTTGGGTGACAGCTCTTTCTTTGTTTCTCACCAATGGAGGTTCAGAGGCTCCAGAGTGACTTGTACACTGTGAAATTTGTGAGTGTTCAGGCATCTGTCAGGGAGGCCTTACCCTTCTGGGCCCTGTCAGTCTATCAGCGCAGGTGGAACGTGCATGGCTCCCTCCTCTGATGGATTCCAAGAAGGGTGGACATTTGGGCACTTTGCCACCTTCTTAACTGTAGAGCACTGCCAGGTGCTTCAGCTCTGTCCTTCCCTGGGTGGTTCCAGCCCCAGCCCTGTAGCCTCCAAGGCTCAGTAGAAGGAGAAAGCAAAGAGGAGCAGGAGACAGTAGCTCCTGAAGTCAGCAAAAGGGTCCCAGCTGCACAGCCAGCTTTGCTGGCAGGCTGGATGCTGGGTCAGAGAGCGCTGTCCCAGCCGGCAAGTCTGCGTCCTCCACGGAGTGGTTTAGGAATATTGGATTTGCTGGGTCAGTAAATTTCCGCTGGTGCATGGCAATAAACCTCAGGCTTCATCACACTTGCCTGTGTCGGGCGGTCTGCCTTATCTCATCCTCCGGAAGCCACCTGCCCTCCTTGATAAGTGCTAATAACAAATGCTTTCTTTCTTCTCTGCTTCTCGGGACTGAATGGTACAGTGTGGGCATGTGTGGGACTGTAGGTCGGTCTGTCTGTCTCTCTGTCCAACACAATGCCTCATGTACCAGGTCCTTCTGGGGGATCCAAGAGGGTGATTGGCCTGGGCATAAAAGATGGGCCTGGCTAGGGCCTCTCCTGGAGAAAGGGCCTAAGGAGCCAGTGTGGGTGGCTCTTTATCCAGAGAAAAACCCTCTCCCCAACATTGGAAGGAGAAGGTCATTGTGGAGTGAGGATGACAGTTTCACTCTTGTGCAAAGCCTTCCCTCTTGGAATTGGGGCTCAGTTTTCTAAAGAGCCGCTTTCATTGGCTCCAGACCCCTACAGAATCCTACAATGGAGGCTTCAGGGCACCAAAGTACTGGGCACAGGCCGAGTGCTGGGCAGGGGACAAAGAGGATGCTGTCAGCAGCTCACAGGCTGCATGGGCATAGGTGTGGGGTGAGGACAGGGACCAGGTAACATTGAAGTAGGTTGAACTCGGTATCACTGGGGTCTCCAGAGGACATGGCCCATGCTGTTGCCGACTGGATTGTGGGCATGAGCCAGTTGGGATGTGAAGGAAATGGGGTTTCAAGCAGAGGAGAGCAACCAGATCAAAGACCAGGGGGAGAGGAAGAGTGTGGTTGGTTGGGACTATTCGCCAAGAAAGGTGCAGGCAGGAGCTGATGACGGGGACAGAGATATGGAGATTCTTAGCTGGCCTTCTGTGCTCTGACCTCACCTTCCTTTCTGGTTCATTTCTGTTCATCTTCCTCTCAGCTGGCATGTGGTGTGCCCTCCCCAACATCCTCTGCTGCTTTTCCTAGCCCTTCCCCGCCCAGGATGCTCTTCTGCCTGCCCACCCCTGCCCACCTCCTAAGTGAAAGGCAAGCCCCTGTTATCAGAGCTCAAAGATCCACAGAGAACTAGCTAGTTCAGCCTTCTTCTTTGTAGTTGAGAAACTGGGGGTCACAGTAATCAGTACCCTGAGGCTTTCAGCTGGGATAGAGCAGTGGGAGACGCCCACAAGTCCTTCTCTTTGTACACTCTCCCATGAGCTTCTGTGCATTTGTTTTATCCATTATTTCCAGGCTGCCCTGTGGGCCAGCCATGGTCTTGGGGCCTGGGTGTACAACAGGGAGAAAGACAAACCAGCCTCTGCTCTGGGGCTTATGGTCTGCTGGGAGAATCAGCCAGGACTGTCATTGAGAGACGTACATACTTTCAAACTGTGATGAGTACTCTCAGAGAAAAAGACAAACTGTGTATACAGAATGTAATGATGGAGGAGGGGGCTTAGATTTGACAGGAGGGGAACCCAGAAAACCAGAAACAACCTTTGAAGAGGATTCTTGAAACTTAGGGAGGAGTAGAATGGAGCTGGTCAGTGAATTGGGAAGGGCAGTGGGGCAGAGGTAGCAACATGTGCAGATCCTCAGAGGAGCGTAAAACCTAGGGTGTTTTCTGGAGCCTGGTGAGGAGGAGGAGAGAGTGGCTGGGAGTGGACTGGAGAAACAGGCAGGGTTTATTGGGCTGACCTTTAAGACTTTTAAAAATGTTGAGACAAGCTGGGCATAGTGGTATACACCTTTGATCTAAGACTCCAGAGGCAGAGGCAGGTGGATCTCTGAGATTGATGCCAGCCTGGTCTACATAGTGAGTTCCAGGGCAGCTGGAGCTATAGGGAGGCTGGTCTCAAAAGAAAAAAAGAAAAGAAAAATTTGGGGACAGGGTCTTATGTATCCCAGGCTGGCCTTATCTTCCTGTCTCCACCTCCCAAGTTCTGGGGTTACATGTACAACCATGCTTGACTCTTTTTTTTTTTTTTTTTTTTTTAAGAGAGGGTGTCCCTGTAGCACCAGCTGTCCTGGAACTCACTATGTAGACCAGGCTGGCCTTGAACTCACAGAGATCCGCTTGTCTCTGCCTCCCGAGTGCTGGGATTAAAGGCGTGCACCACCACACCCAGCTCATGCACGACTCTTAAAGGTTGTTTTAAGAACTTGGATTATCCTAGAAAAATAGAATATCAAACAAGCACGTGGGTGTGTAATTACACACACGAATACGCAATTGGAATCTAAGTAGATGAGATGCCTCTGAAGGGGTTAAAGTAGGAGAGGGTTCTGTAAGATGACTTGCTTATAGTAGGGCTGTGGAGAGCTCTGCTGGGGCTGTGTAGGCCCCTGGTGAGCAGTTAGGTAGCATGGACCAGGCCATGTCTGTGACATTGTGAGAGTTGGAGAGATGCGTGGTAGCTGGCCCTTTGTGTTGTTGAGGAAGGAGCTAGTGACATATGGGAGTTCAGGTTGAGATAGGGGTTCTGGCTTAGGCAGTAGTGTAGACATCTAGGTCATTTATGTTCAGGTTGAGATAGGGGTTCTGGCTTAGGCAGTAGTGTAGACATCTAGGTCATTTATGTTCAAAGAAGGCAAAGGTCAGGGATTGGATAGATGGCTTAGTGGGTAAGAGCACTGATTGCTCTTGCAGAGGACCTAGGTTCAGTTTTCAGCACCCACATGAAGGCACCCACATGAAGGCTAACAACTTCATTAGTGAATCTAGTTCCAGTGAGTCTAGGGGGATCTGATACCCCCCTATGGTCTCCACAGGCATTGCTCAACATGGGTACACTTACATGCAGGCAAAACTCTCATACATATAAAATCAAAATAAATAATTTTTAAAAAGGAAAAGGCAAGGTTGATGAGGGAATCTTAGGTAGGTCAGTCTCTGTGGAACAGGTAAAATCCACACTGTCTATGATAGCCATATAGAGAGGACAGGTTCAGTATGTGTGCTTGGGGCTCAGAAGACGGGTGAGGACCAGCTGAGCGCCTCAGTGTCACTAGATTGTTGGGAAGGGGCTGAGGCTCCTACTCTTAGGATCAGGGTCTCAGGACATCACATGTTGATGGTGAGGTATCTGGTTTCTTCTTTGTTCAATCACATCTTCACTAGATAGGGATGGGGACTGTGTTCGCTATAGTAATTACTCTTGGTAACAATCATTATCAGTTTGCTGGGCAGTTTTCTATGGCCCAGACTTTATGTTGTCTGTATTACAGTTGTATTTGTAATCTCTGGTCTCTTATTTTATCTGCTGCTTGGAAAATGTACGTGGTCATCTCCATTTATAGTTGGAGAAATGGAAAGTGCTCATTCTGGGTTATCCACTTAGGCCCAAAAGCCTTGGTGGCTGTGTGTTGCTGTTGCACCAGCCCTGTTCCCTGTAGCTGGGTTGGACAGGGTGGATGGAAACATCTCCGCCTTCTCTATCCTTTCCATAGAACCTGCCCAAGCTGACCCAATCCCTCAGGATGTTTGTTGTGAACTGATTTCAGGGGGTGAGATTGGCTTTGTGACAGTCCATGCAGCCCTCCTACCTGGCTCCCCATGATCAGAAGCCTTAGTGTAGTGCTCTTAATGAGGTCAGGAGTATGGTCCATAGTTGTGGCCCTGTTTCTTTGGAACTAAGCTAACTGACCTGACCAGAGGTGCCAGTACCTGCCCTGACCATGTGCTCTGTTATCATGAGAGGGATACCGACACACAGCCAATAGTCCCTGCATCACCATGCTCTCCTGGCAGCTAGGTCTCTAAGGTAGGCTGACCACAGACAGAAGCAGCTTTACTCTTTGGTTTGAGACATAACATGTAATACTATGGTATTCACACGAGTTCCTGGGACCCAGTTGGAGGCAGAGGTGCCTCCTGTCCACCCTGTTCTTGGAGCCCTCCCACCTACCCAAGGGTCAGTGCCCCTAGCATAGGAGGGGACCGGGAGCAACCTTGTCCCCTGTCTTGTACCTATCTCTTCTGATTTTCCCACCTCCTGTCTCTTGACCCATCCTGGCCCCAAATGGCTCCCTGGATCCCTAAGTTTACTTGTGGTTTCTATATCCATCCATTCAAAGACATGGCATGTGTTGGGATGACAGCTGTAAATGCATCAGTTGGCCTCATGACATTTGCACAGTTACCTGATAGGCATTTAAGTTTCCTGGGCTCCCTCATCAGTCTGATGCCCTCAGGTGGCCTCCCTTCAGGAACAATTCCATAGATTTTGGCTTAGGTCTCGTTTGGGGAATGAATTTGGAGCTCAGTTGGCTAGCTTGGGCATGGTAGTCTTCCTTTTTTCTAAGTAGCTGCTATGTTGTGGTCACTGTGACATGCACCTGAGGCATGTGTGAGTACGTGTGAATGTGTGTGTGTGTGCACGTGTGTGTGTGTGTATGTGTAATCAACAAGACATAGCCACTGTTGTCTTTTAGAAGCCCAGAGACCAGAACAGTGAGTACACTATGTTACAGTGTGAGCAAAGTGTTGAGAGGGGAGGAGGAGCCACTCTCCAGAAGAAGTGCCCTGCCCCCCTTTGTATTATATCCTGAGCAATTAATTCATCCCTCCTTGGAACTGGGCCCTCCCACTGAGACAAATCTTAATTGTTTTCTTCATTGGTCTCAGAAACAATCAAGAAAAGCAGATAAAAAAATACCTTCTCCATCCCTCCCTTGCCTCCCACTTCTGTAGCCCAGGCTGGCCTTGGACTCAAAATTCTGCCTCGCCCTCCCAAGTGCTAGAATTACAGGTATAAGCCCCCATGTCTGGTTTTGTTTTTGCTCCTTTCTCTCAAACCTCTTCACTATCATTGTTATCCTCCATTATGAATCCACATTCCAGCTGTTTCATTTCCATAGCAAGTAGGAGAGTGGCCCCATCACTGTTTCCTGCCTAGTGAATGAGGACATCTGGGAGTGGGGGCCCTGGTAGGGACCACTTACTCATTCCCGAGTTGTTTGCTCAGCAATTAAAACATTCCCTATACAACTAAAGAAGATCCCAAATTTGGAGTTTAGAGGCTAGACTGAGTAGCTCTCCTACAGAGGCTGCCAGCCTGCTAGTTCTTCTAAATAGAAAACAGTGCTTTGGTCTCCCCTAAATCTGGTTTTGTGGTTGGGGCTTAGTGGTGTGAGATTCCCCCCCCCCCATAAGGAATAATCAATACAGGGAGTTTGGGCAGGTGAGGAAGAGACTGAAGATTGAGCCCTGTCTCACCTGAAGCCTGGGAAATTCGGAAGAGGCACAGCACTTGGCATTTCCTGGGAAGCCCACATCCCCTCTTGCCAGTCAGTAGAGTTGCGGAATGTTGGTTTCACACATTCAGTTATTTTCCTTTCCTCTGGGAAGTCTGAACTTGCTTTTTTTTTTTTTTTTTTTTTTTTGTTCCTTAAAAGGAGTGGGGGTGGGGTTGGGGGGTCAGGGGCAAAGTAGATCTGCCTTGTTTGCATGGCAGAGAGCCCCTCAAGGGTACCTTGTACCTTCTGGCTCTCTCAGGCCTGATGAGGTGTGGAGGATCCAGAGAGGAGTGGAGGAGTAGCTTCTCCTATCAGCTGTGCTACCTGGGTGCTCTGTCTGTACCCCATTCTAAGGAACTGAGGCAGCCTCCACAGGTGGCCTTTCTACATCTTCCTTTTCTTCCTCTTGCTGCCAGACTTGGCTTCCTAGGCCCCAGTATGGCCACGGGCCCAGCTGCCTCAAAAGCTGCAGAGTAGCTCCAACTTTTCACGTGTCCTACAAGGCCTTGTAAAGTAGCTTCTGCTGACTACTGCCACTCAGACCTGCCCTTCACTGCCTCCTGAGTGGACCACACTGAAGCCCTTCTTCCTCTACCACTTCGGAGAGCCCTGGTCCAAGGCATTGCTACAGGATAGCTCCCATGTGTGCTCTGTGTATCACTCTGCTGGGTGCTTCTCTAGTGGAGTGGGAATAGAAGGCTGGTTTCCACAGCTAGATGGTAGGCTTCTGGCATGTTCCCATTCATCTTGGTCATTCTTCCTGGGTCTTTCTCAGGAACCTGCCCACAGTGACCTACCTGTTCCCAAAGGTTGGCTTTCTCTAGTGGGCAGAGAGTAGAGGGTGGGTGTATTCTGGTTCCATCTGCCTTTGTCATAAGACAGTGTGGACTCTCCCTCTTCCCACTGTATTCTCCTACCCTTCCCTCCCTCCACCCTCTGTAATAGCACCGAGCCTCTCCTGATGTCCAGGCCAGAGCATTACCCCAGTCACTTTTCTCCCTGTTGCCTCTAATTCAGGGTCCGTTTACATAATGGCCTCCCATCAGGGTGCGCCCCTTAGGCTCCCTGTTATACTTTAAGATTGCCAAGGGAAGCAAGTATTTGAATCCAGGAGAGTACTGACATGGACTTACAAAGCTTACTTACCCAAGCCTGCTGTTCCCTTTTCTATAAAGTGGGTTGATGACCACATCTATGTGGTAGGTTCAGCATGCATGGGAATGTAAGGGCTTATCAATCACAATTTATTTTATTATTCAAATTGTGACTAAGCTGGATGTCCTGGTGGGACTTCATTGCAGTTTAGTTCAAGGACTGTCAAGTGTGACCAGAAGGGAGCAGAATTGTGACATTAGACAGCCACAGCCTTCTTCTCTCACCTGCCTGTTATCACCTGGCCTTCTGGCCCCAGGCCCCAAGCTCCTCAGGCATATAGCCATTTCTGATCAGACACAAAGATGGAACAGTGCAGGGATGGAGGAGACTGGTCTGACTGGTCCAGGTGTGAGCTGGAGAGACGAGGTGGAAAAGGACAATGTAGGGGCTCACATGGGAGGACCCTTAGTGACACTTCATCTCCTCTGAGATATGAGTGCCTGTGTGTTGAGAGTTTACCTGCTTCAACTTTTCTTGCTAGCTCACTTCACACTCACAACACCTCTGGGTGCTCTTGACCCCTACACTGACAGGAGGAATGGTAGCTAGACAGGAAGCTACGTTGCCCTTGCCCTTGCTCATATGGTGAGAAAGAGCTGCTAGGGAAGAGCGGGTCTCCTGACTCCAGTCCAGCTGGTGCTCTCTCCTCTCATCAGAAGTAATGTTGTCAGAAAGAAGTGGCAGCCAGAGCCCTGGAGCAGTCAAGTGAGGCTGAAGAGGACAAAAGGCGTTAGCCATTCTGGTCAGGCAGCCTGGTGTTCCCTTAGGAGCCAGTTAGACATCTGCCTCTTCTGCAGACAGCATCCCAGGACCGCTGTCCTCAGCAGGAGGATACTTTCTGAAGAAGGCAGTTCACACTGGACTTTGCTGCTAGGCTTCCCTACCTGGGTTGTGAAGGGGCTCAGAAGAGTGAAAACACAGCGTGTTTCTTTAAAACTGCCCTCGGGATCTCATAGTAATCACCTCTAGGATGGGGGCCAGGGAGGATAAAGTCCCCCTGGTTGGAATCATAGGGCCCCTCTCCCCAGCTGTGTCCATCTGCTCCTCCTTAGTGATGAACGACCTCCTGTCCTAACTAGATTTTATGGTGCCTTGAGGACTGGCTGCAGCACATCTCTGTTTCCTCAAGGGCTCCCCAGACCCAGGGCAGAGGGGTTCAGGATAGACACCCCCACCCCTTGGAAGCGCATGGATTCTTCCATCAAGCCATTCCTGTGGATAGCCTTCCAGAGGCCAAGCCCCTTCCTTGTTAGGTGTTGGGTTAGAGACTGGTAAAACTTAACCCCTGCTGTGGATTCAGCACTCCTACTAAACGACAGGGACCTGACACAAAGGAGAGACTTGATCTCTGCCTCCTCCTGTGCCTCTAGCCTTCTAGTCTTCATTTGCAAACTGTGGTGGCCCACAGGTCAGCAATGCAGACTTCTGCACAGCCCATGGGAGGCTGTCGGCGTCGCAGTGTTTTACAAGAGGATCAAACACTGTTTTAGATCTTCCCAAGCCCCTGGCAGGCACTTCTCCAAGAGGACCCGGACTGTGACTGAGAGTACTGCCACGTTGCTTGACTGTCCACACAAGCAGTGCCCCACTTGAGCCACCTGCCCCTTGCAGCGCGCTCCGATCCGGATCCCCAGCCCTTGCAGCGTCCCACCCCGGGAACGCGGAGGCGGGGGCTCGCGCAGCTGCAGGAGCCTCTCGGAGCCGCGCGTGCGTGTGCGCGGAGGGGGTGGGGAAGGCGGTGGGAGGGCAGTGTGCCCGCGGAGGCCCTGGGGCGCTTTACCACACCTCACGCCTCCCCTGCGGTCCCTTTTGGCTGTGCAGTAGCCAGCCTCACGTGTGCAAAAGTGCGCGCGCGCGCGCGCGTGTGTGTGTGTGTGTGTGTGTGTGTGTGTGTGTAGTGTGCGTGAAGGTCCAGCTCCAGACCATGTGCCCCAGGCTGGACAGGCCAGTGATCCAGGGGGCGGCCAGCCTGGTAGTGGCAGCATTTCTTTCCAGCTCTTTCCCCCACACTGTCCTCTGACTTCTTTGGGTCCTGGATGCCCCAGCTGTCTCCTCCTCTCTCTCCCTTGCTCCAACAGAAGGGACCAGTGTAGGTTTTGGTTCATTCCCAGTCCCGGAGCCCTTGACATTTAGCAGGGCTCTGGGCGCACTGGTTTAGGCACCCAGCAGACCGCTAATCCTATTAAAGATATTGTGTCATTGGGGAGGGGGGTGGCTCCCCCACCGAGCCAGGCAAGCCTTGCGCCCATTGGTCAAATGCAAAGCAGGGGGCGGGGCCCAAGGCCGGGGGAAGGGGCTCTAGGCGATTTCGGAGTGCAGAGTTGGGGCTGGGATTTCGCAGGGAAAGCCCAGCGGTTGCAGCTGCGGCGGATCCCTAGGCTCTGCGCGTCGTGCGCCCTGGGCAGCCCAGGGCCGGCAGCAGCTCCACAAAGTCACGGAGCAAGGGGAAGCCGAGCGCCCGCAAAGTGGGGCTGGGCTGGGAGAGGCGTGCCTGCGGAGCCTGGATCCCCGCGCCCTTCAGCCTCGTGTGTGGGGAAGCCGGTGCAGCCCTTGCAGCCGGGAGGCGAACTGCCGCCCGGAAAGAGCAGTCAAACTGCAGCCTCTCCAAAGAAGCCAAGTTAACGCAGACGAACGGGCTCCCAGAGAGCGACCGCGAGCCTGCTTAGTTAGAGCCTCGCGGTACCGCAGAGCTCTCCGGGACCAGCCGGCTAGAAGCAGGGCGCCGTCCCATAGGCAGTGACCCCCAGTTCTGGGTTCGTCCGTGAGTGCACCCCGGTGCAGAGAGAGGGTGTGCAAGGCTGCACCCGTCCGCCTGCAGCCCGACTGGGGTGCCCCCTCCGTCCCGCTGTGGGAGCGATGCCCCCCGCCCTTCGCGCCCCCCGGGAACGACGCGAGCATGGAGAAGTCGAGTAGCGAGGATTCTTCGATCCACCGGAGTCCATCTTTGGACAGCAAGGACTCGGACTTTGTCAAGCCGTCCACCTCGGGCCGCCCGTTCGGCCGTGGCTTCACGGCTGGAGCCTTCTATGGCACCGCGGGCTCCCGGGGACAGAGCCGAGCAGAGGCTGGCGTTAAGACCGACAAGTACAATGCACCTAAAGGCAGCAAGTACGTGGTGTTTTACCTGGACCTGTCCTTTGTGTTCCTCCTAGAATTTAAGAAGTGCAACATGGCCAGGGGCTGCCTCTGCTGCTTGAAGTACATGATGTTCCTCTTCAATTTGATATTCTGGGTAAGTCCTTCCATTCAAGCTTTCGGTTGCTCCCTGTCTTTGCGTTCCATACTGTGAATACCCTCTTCCCGGTGCTGCATTGATCCATTCTCGGCTCCAAGGTAAGTCCTTAAAAAAAACTGTACCCCTCCCTATGCATCTCTCTTTCTCTCTCTCTCCTCTACAGCTGAATGGAGGCTGCAACTTGCCTTCCAAGAGAGACTTGCTCTACTCCTAGGAGGCGGGCAAAGTTTGCCACCTCTTCATTCTCCACCTGAGAAAATCAGTAGGCACTAATGTGCCTGGGTTGGGGAACCTGCAGCAGTGGATGTGGGGTCAGACTTTGAACAGCTGTACCCCTGCCTTGGTGGGAGACACAGGTGAAGATGGTTTCTGAGTTTCTTTTCTTGCTCCCGAATGCTTAAGAACAGCCAGCAGCATTATGGGAGTGGGATGGTGGGGGTGTGGAGGTCACAACCTCGCCCTCCTCAATTCCAGGGGCTCCCAGGAAGAGGAGGTAGTGCTGGCTTCCCATATCCACTTGGGGCTGATGTGGGAAGGGAAGGCTGGGGGCAGCGTGCCACCCCGGGACTGACTGCTGCTTTTGAGGGATTGCTGTGGACTGGGCAGTGAGCAGACTGGCCACATGTTCCCTGGCTGTAGGAACCCCAGGGACTAGAGGGGACAAAGGGAGATGATCTGCGGTGCCTTGTCTTTGGTGAGAAATGGTTTTCTAGAGAAAGTGCCTATGGATGGAGTAACTTGGTTATCCTCTGTCCACTGTGGGAACTGGAGGCAGGGCATGCACAAGAAATACTAGTCAGGCAAATTGGACGAAAACTTCTTCAATTCATCTGTGTCTTTCAACCGTACTGCTGCCTCTGCCTTTCTTCACCAGAGCTCAGACTAGTCAGCACAGATGTTTGGCTTGGTCCCAGGCTGTGTCCTGCCGGCTAGCTGGAGGCTGTCAGCTGCCATGGATGGTCCAGGAGGAGCTTGGGGGCAGAAAAAAGTCATTCCCAGTGAGGTTGGGTAGAAGCAGCATGCAGCTTTTGTGGAGTGACCTACTTTAGCAGAGAAACTTTTGGGGGCGTGTATGCGGAGGGGACAACTTTCCCCACAGAAGGAAAAGCTCTGGCCCATGGAGGAAGAAGCCCACATCCCTCCTGGTCTTTGTTAGCTTCTTGGATGACCTTGGGCAAACTCACTGTGTCCCTTAAGGACTATGCTTCCTCTCCAGTGTAGTGCAATGGAGGCTGTTAGGATGGTCTTCCTCACTGTCCTCATCCCCTTAGCTGTATGACACCCTGGGGTCAAGGAGACATCTGGGTGCACCTGTTTATTTTCCAGAAAGACTGATCTGAAATGAGTTGGGTTTCTCTAGTTGTTTCATCGGCTTTGTGGGTCGGGGGAGCACTGTGATGATTATGATATTACCTGTCATGTGGTTGGAGTTTTATGGAAGCTAGGGCAGTTATTCTTTTTCTGGTGACAAGAACCATTGGAATGTCAAGAATGACTTTGTCACTGTCTTGTGGGCCAGTGCCTTCTGCTCTTTCCATTTCTTTGCCAGGTTCTGTTAGCTAAGTACTAGTGTGAATTTCCCTGGTGCCTTGGTCCACGTGAGAGCTGTCCTCTTGGTTGTTTACTGCTTTCTTTTCTTTCCTTTTTCATAGTCTCGGCCTATCTTTCTGGTTTCCTTCACCCTACATATATTAATACTTTTATGAAGATTTGGTGAGTATAAGTGCTGCTCAGTGCCTTTTGGCCAGTAACTCCCACACAGCACCATGAGCTCCTCCCCACCCCCACCTCGCCACCTGCTGGTCGCAGTTGGTATAACTGTTCGTGATGCCTTCAGAATGATTGCAGGCTTGCTCATGGTCTGTGCCCTACACATTCCAAGAACCTATAGTGTGTTTACAAGCAAATGACTAGAGCTCTGAATTGCAATGTGGTATGATGTGGTAGGGATCCCTGTGTCCCAGCTGATGGGGAAGAGAATTTGGACATTTAGTTTGCCAATGATTAAGACTCTTCTAGCCCCTTAGTTGTTGGGTAACGAGTGATTCTTTCTGTCTTCTCTAGAAGCCTGGCAGCAGTTCCTGAACTAGTTCTTGAGATGCCTGCCCTTTGCAGTATATAGTAAGAGACCTTACTGCCTGACTCTAATTAGAACTCTCTTCTGGCAAGGAGTGGTGCTATCCCGTCATCCAAATTTTCTGGTCACCTCCTATTTTCAGACAAGTCACAAACTGGAAAGAGTCAAGTCTCAAAGACACATTTCTTTCATGCTAGTACCATATAAGATGCCGAAATAAGATACAGACTTTAGGAAAGATGGGAAATTTAGCAGAAGAGGAACGGGTGCTTGCCTATGTGCTTGCCAGTGTCTATTGGGAAGTGGAAGAGCTGGCAGACCAGGATTTCGGGGTGGTGGGTCACTGCTGTATTCAGATGAAGACTTCTTGCAGGCAAGTGCTCCTCACCCTGATAGAGGAGTGGAGCAGAGGTGAGTGCTGAGTGAGAGGAGACACCATGGTGGGCTATGGATGTAGCAATGTGTGTGTAGGGGGGTGCACAATGGTGGGAGGCATAGGAAGAGATGAAGAGGCTGGGGTGAGGGAGGGTCAAACCCAGCCCACTGAAATTAGGAGCCACTGTTAAGAGTTCTGCACACATCACTTGTTTTAGTCTGTGGCTCAGATCCCCAAAAGAGGCTTTTTCTGAGGCATTAGAGTTGAACTTGAGACCTGCAGTCAATGGAGCATTTCCCATAGATCCATAGCCTACCTGGTAGTCCTCCAGACCCAATGCCAAGCCCTCCAACCCCCTGCAGGATAGAGCCTCAGCCAGGATTCCTGGTATGGTGCTGTGGACTTAACACTGCAGCCCCTCAGGGCTGCCGTGCTTTCTCACCGCTGGGTGGAGCTTTGACCGCAGCGGTATTGGTGAGGGTCTGGATGACGTCACTAGGGACACGCAGCTGAGGCTTGGCTGGGCTGCTAGTGCTCCTCCTACTTACTAAGAAAAGGGCAGGTGCCTCCCAGGCTGCTGGGCGCCTGCCTGCTGGTGGGGGTCCAGCTCCGCTCCTGGCATGCCTGCTTTAGCCAGACAACGCTAGGCTGGTTGGCGGCCCTGTGCACTGTGGGAGCCTGGGGCACCCAGAAGGGCTGCTTGCTGAGTCCTGACATGGATGGTGACAGTAGAGGAGAGGAATCTGTGGCTACTCCCACCTCTTGGTGCATTATATTCTCCTGAATCCTGATTCTCGGGGCCACAGAGAATGATGGTTTCTTATTAGGAGGCCTGCAGGGGGACCAAAGTTTTTCTCAGCCAGTGCATCTTTGGATTCCCTCAGGTATGCCTGGGATTTGATTTCATTCCAGGTAGAGACTTAGGTAAATCTCCAGGAGGCCTTTTGTCAATGAGAAAAGGAGAGAGTTACCAGAGTGGGCTACCAGAGGGACCTCTGAGTGCTGGGGGGCCCCTCTGGTCTTTTCTCTGGCCAGGAAATCCTGATCCAAGCTTAGCTTCTCCCATGCCAAATCCAGATGCTGACTGAGATACAGGGGTGGGGGCAGGTGGGTACCCTAATTGCCATTCAGGAAAACAGTCACTTTTCATGCGTACCAGCAAAGCTGTCCTATCGCTTTAAATCATGACTGGCAGAGTGGTGACATTCTGGCCCCTTTGGAAGCCTCTTCCTTGTATATTGCTCCCTCTCATTAGCAGAGGAGACAGTGTTCAGTGTGCCTGCTAAAGCAGGGGAAAAGTTGACACGGGGCTGCTGTGGGTGGGGCTCTGGGTGGGGGCCTTGATTAACCTACCTGAAGTGGGGTCAGGCCCCTCAGACTGCTCACTGTCTTTGGGGGACAGGCAGCCAGGCCATGTGTCTCTGACTGCCTTGGCTACCTGTGTTCCATATTGGCATGGAGTGCCTGTGTGGGCTCCAGACTAGGGTCTGTGCAAACTGAGTGTTGAGAAGCCTAGAGTGTTCTGGGGAATCTGTGGGGTACCTTCTGAATGAGAGGACTTACGGAATCTTAGCAGGAAGCTCAGGTTGGGACCTGGCCTTACCTGGCCTCTCCATGTAGGAGATTCTGGTGAACCAGGCAGCAAGAGGCATTTAAGAAGTTCCCATAGTGCTCTGGGGTGAGGGATGCAAGCTGATGCCCCCAGAGGCTGGTGTAGACAGATCTTTTGGGAGATGGGATCAGGCCTGGCTGCTGAGGCCAGGACGTAAGATGAAGGGTCTTGAAGATACTCCAAGAGACCCCTGGAACATTGCCATGAGAGAATGCCAGCTCTGTGTTCATTTCCAAAGCATTAAAAATTAAACGTCCTTGCCTTAATATCTATTTTTAAATCATGTCAGAGCTAGCATTCATGTCAATCAAGAAGGGCTGGGTAAGAGGAGGAGAGAGAAGAAAAAGTCTCAGCTCACTACACTTTGAGCAAAGAGCCGCTGGGACCTGCAGCCCAGCTCAGCCAGGCCTGGCCCAGGAGAACATGGCAAACACCAGCCGGCCTCTATCCCAAATAGGGAGGCATGGTACTCCGGCCGCTTCTATCCTATGTGCTTGGCTGCCCTTGGCTGAACTTGGCAGCAGCCTTTCTGTGACTTAGTAGGGTATTGGGTCCCAGTTGAGTCCATTCACTCACGCCACAACTATTTGCTGAATGCCCGCTGCCTGCACAGGAGCCTCCAGTTGGTAAGGACAGGGTCAGATCAGTTTTCTCGGGCCAGGAAGTCATGGAATCAAGAGGTCATCTGGCCTGTACCAGCATTTGAACTCGGGGCTGCCAGGGGTGAGATCTGTGTGGGAAGGGGCCTTCTGCTTCCCAGGGTGGGCAGCCACAGGCCTGGACCCAGTGTCCTGGCTTAGCTTGACTTTTCCTTTGCTTGCCCCTGGTGGCTACCCTCTGATTCTCTTTCTCTGCAGTGTTTTTCCTATCAGAAAGAAAAAGAATTTTAAAAGAGCTTCAGGAGCCCCTTCTTCCCCCTTAGTTTGGGAAAAACAATCAGCGAATGATGTGGCTTTTCTCTTTTCCTTCTATTGAAAGGACAGATGGATGCCCTATGGTCTGTGTACACAGTGTGCATTTATTGAGCACCTGTTGTAAACCATGCTGTTGAGCGGCTCAGAGTTCCATGGAGCTCCACACATATAATGGCAGTTTCTGAGCAGTAGATGCTCAATAGAGCAATTAAGGTTGCTCAATAGAGACTAGATACAGAGATATCAAAGTCGAGCAAGTGACAACTTGGATTTTGAGGGGTGGATAGGAGCTTGGTGGTAATCAGGTAATCAGGTAATCAGGGGTCCAGGCAAGAGAGGAGGGTTGGGAGAGAGGGAACAAGTTGGCAGAGTCTGCAAGGGAGTGCTCTTCTGTATGTCTGTCTCTTAGTTTATCTGGCAGTGACCACTGTGGCAGGTCTTGTCTTGTCACTCTGCTGCTGCAAGCTGTTGTGATGGGTCATCCAGCTTCCAAGTGCTGCCCTGTCCCCCCCATGTCCTGGCCTCCCCTTTTCCCACTGTTATGTGCCTGCTCATTTGGTTCCAGCAAGGAAGCTTTGAAGCTGGGCTAAACCCATCGGGCAGAGTTAAGTCTTCTGAGCCAGCTTTGTCCCAGATCACATTTGAAAGCTAATCTGCCTGCAGAAGTGGTGGGGGGGTGGGGGTGGAAGGACTGATCTTGGCAGGAACATTAAAAATGGCAGGTCGGCCAGCGGGTGAGATCTGCAGCGGGGGGGTGGGGTGGGGGGGAGCACTAGGTTCAGATCTGCCTTGAGACCCTGCCCTTTGTCTAGGAAACTCTGTTTGGGAGTTCAGGGGAGATTTGGAATCTCACTTCAGATGGGGGTCTGCCTTCTCTTCTCATATAGCTCAGCCAGCTTTGCAGACTTGCCAGAGAGCTAGAGAAGGGACTGGAGAGATGGCTTCCTGGTTAAAAGCACTCACTGCTCTTAAAGAGGACCCAGGTTCAGTTCCCAGCAACCACATGGTGGCCAACAACCATCTATAACTCCAGCTCCAGAGAATCCAATGCCCCCTTCTGACCTCTGTGGGCATTGTACACACAGGTGCACTTATATACATGCAGGTAATACACTCATACATGAAAATAAAAATAATAAAATATTTAGAAAGAGAGAACTGGAGAAGCCCTGGGGGTGGAGTGGGGGTGCTTCCCGCTCTCCTGTGTGCTTGGGAGCTTCTGCATCAGGACCTGCAGGGAGTGCTGTTTTGTTGGCTCCAGGTGATGGATGGCTGTACAAGAAGATAGCCAGGGTTTCTGCCTTCAGAGCCCTTTTGTCTGTTTCAGGGATCCTTGCTAATGTGTATTCAGATTAGCCAGGCAGCTCTCCCCTCCCCCATGTTCCCATAACCTACTGAAGAAGTCTCTGGGATGGAGGCTTGTGTTGGGAAGCTGCTCTCCAACCTGTGGGTGCCTGCTGTCCTTGTCTGTCACCTTGTTAGCTATTCTGCAGGCTGGGATGAGGCCCACATGAGGTGGCACATACACTGTGTACATATGCATCCTGACAGGTGCCTGACCCAGAGGAACCCCTGATCTCAGATGGTTCAGAACTCAACACCCTTTTAACTTCCAAGGCACCTGCATGGGTCAGCTGGTCATGCACCGAGGTATCCGGAAGTTTTTCAGAGTTAGGGATTTCCACTGTCTATACTTGGAGAAGCACTGCTCTAGGTCCGCAGCCAGGGATGGTGCTGTTGGGCTGGAGACAAGGCTGCGTTGTTTACAGTGTGGGTGTGGCCATTGAGGTTTCCAGTGGCCTGTCAACTGAAAATGGACGGTTCTCTCATACCATAGGTGTAAAATGCTGTTTTACAATGGTTTTCATTTGCATTTCTCTGATTCTAGTAGATAGCTTTTCTCCTGTTGATTAGCTTTTCTTTCCTTTTCTCTGAGTGCCTGACTATCTGGTTCACTTTTCTATTGACTTAGTTGCTTTTCTGGTTATTTTTTTGAAGTTTTACTTATGTTTTAGATATTAATCTGTTGTCAATTAAATGTACCACAAATGCTGTTTATGGCTTCTAGGTTGTAGTTTCTCTTTTTTTTTGTCTTTTTGAGACAGGGTCTCCCTGTAGCCCCAGCTGGCCTGGAACTCACTATGTAGACCAGGCTGGCCTTGAACTCACAGAGATCCGCCTGCCTCCCGAGTGCTGGGATTAAAGGCGTGTGCCACCACGCCCGGCCTTCTCTTTTCTTTTTTAAAAAAATATTTTATTGTTTTTATTTTATTTTATGTGTATGAGTGTATTGCTTGCATGTATGTAAGTCCGCTTGTGTTGTATAGAGTCCAGAAGAGGGTGTTGAATCCCTTGGAACTGGAGTTATGGGTGATTGTTAGCCACCATGAGGGTGCTGGGATTTGAACCCAGGTCCTCTGTAAGAGCAGCCAGTGTTCTTAACTGCTGAGCCATCTCTCCAGTCCCATGGTTTCTCTTTTCACTTTCTTCATGGGGCCTTTTGATAAACAGAAAAAGAGCTTTGTCAATTTCTATATTAGTTGCCTTTCTGCTGCTGTGATACAATACCAGGGCCAGGGAACTTATAGAAGAGATTATTTTGGCTTACAGTTCCAGAGGGAGAGTCCATAATGTTAGGGAGCCATGGTGGGCAGCCAGAAGAGGAAGTTGTGATCTCACCTCTTCAGTAGCAAGCATGAAACAGAAAGGGCGAAGTGGGGGCAAGGCCATGAACTCTCAAAGCCCACCCCTAATGATGTACTTCCTTCAGCAAAGCCACACCTCCTTACAATTCCATGATTCCTAAGCAGCACCACCAACTGACCAAGTTGAGCCTATGGGGGACATTTCTCATGCAAATCACCACAGTTTCATTGTTATGTTTTACTTTCTGTGTGTTAAGAAATACATACTTCATGGGTGTCTTCATATCTTGGCAAAAGGACAGTGCTTGTCACTAGATAAGCACTCAGGAATTGTTGAATGAATAAGTATGAGTTTTTATATTTCTCAAAGTTTTTCTTCTTACACTGACATCCTTACTAAGTGTGGAGTTGATACTTGTTCATGATATGGGACAGAACTCTTGATTTCTTTTTCATCCCCCACCCCTCCATGTGTCAGTTATCCTAGACCATATCCTCTCTGCAGATGCATGGCACCGCCTGTTTCCATACGTGCCTGGGACCTTTCATTTGAGTTATTTGTCTGTTCTGTTCTGTGTTAATTATCACAACTGTATAATAAATCTCCATGGTGGGGCAGATTTCTTATAAAATTTTCAAGAGTGTCTAGCTGTTCTTAGTCCTTTGTTCTTCTGTATACATTTTGGAATCTATTTGAATAGTTTTACCTGAAATCAATCAGTGCCCCTCCCCTCCCAACCCTGTTGGTATTTTAATTAGCTGGCCTTTATTGAAATTGTTTATCAGCTCAGGAGGAATTGCCATCTTTGAGTTTATCTGTGAGTATGAATTGTATTCCATTTTTGTATTTCTATCCATGAATATTGTATGTTTCTTTACATTGTTAAGTCTTCATATCTTTGTATGTAACTTTATAATGTTCTCCTTCAAGGTCTTCTACATCTTTTTTTAAGCTGAGACCTCTGATCTTTTGTCCCTTTTCCCATCTCCCATTCCCTGGGGTTTACCTGTGCTGTGTACATGTGGAAGATAGAGGATCTGCAGCTATCCCTCACTGCTCATCATGGTGTGGTGGTACAGGGTGAGGCCAGTGCTTGGTTTTGTACCATGTGGGCATTTTCTTGGTTACCTCATCTGCTCCAGCACCTGATAAGAATAGGCAGACCTATTTCCATTTGCCTCTAAGGAGATAGAGGCTTGGAGAGAAGGGATTTTGCCTTGAGTCACTAGACTAGAAAGTGTCAAAGCCAAGATAGGAAGGCAGTCAGCTGAACCCCAAAGCCCAGGAAGGCAGTCAGCTGAACCCCAAAGCCCATATTCTGTCTGTGACCTCTTGGAAATCATCCTGATCCAGCTCTCTTTTATACTCAACTTTTGGGAGTACTTTTCTTGGATCTATGCTTATAGTTTGGCACAGGGTAGCACTGTGGTACCAGGACCATGGTTGCACACAGATAGATATGAATCAGGTGATAATTTATGCCTTCCTTTTTCTAGCCTCAGCTTCAGGAAGAAGGTTAGAAAACAGCCACTGTGGTCTTCAGGGCATCTTGAAGTTCAGAGGGTGGCCAGTTATATACAGTATCAGTATATGAGACACTTTGTTATGAGAATATTCAAGACTTCATGCCCCTGTGTGAGTGCTTTGCTTTCCATTTTCCTCATTGCAGCAGGATTTACTATTGGAACGGTACAGCCTTTGCTTTTGTATTTTTGTACCTTGGACCCCTCTGCTAGCATTTTCTTTCCTCCCTTTCTTCTTCCCTTCCTCTGTCTCCTTCTTTCCTTTTTGGAAAGGAGTAGTTAGATTTTTCTGTCTTACATCTTTTCCTTGCTTACTCATAGTATGTACTCAGAAAATGCATGTTGATTTATGGGTGAATAGTGAACTGCGCAGCAATACTAGGTAAGGGGCAGGGCCTTGTATGGGTGATAACCTTTAAATGACTCTTCAGAACTACTGAAGGAGAGGCTTCCTGCTGGGAGGTGGGCACCTGTGGCCTTAAACTGTATCTACCCATACTCACTGCCTGGGAAGCCAGATTTAAGAAATCCTGCCTTGTTCTGTCAAGCCCTTCTTGGGTCCCATCCCCCTGGGCTGTGCTTATGCTTTCTGTTTGGCTATGTACAGCATTGCCTTTGAGTTCTGGAAAGCACCTCTGTCGCCACCCATTGCATTTTCAGAGGTATGGAGGACTGGTGGATTCTGCCAGGCTGGCTGTGGGACTGCCTGGAGGACTGATGGTTTTGCCTTGAAATCTAGTTCTAGGAGGCCTTTGGTTCAGACCTTGAGCCTATCATTCTCCATAATTGCTGAGGACATAGAGAAACCTACTTTGCATTTTCTGTCTCAGTTTCCCTTTCTGTGGTGTGTTTAAATTAAGTATAATGGCCAGACCATTATACTCTTTGGGAAGAATCTACATAAAAGGGAAGTCAGGTTAGATTTGTCCTCACAGAAAAAGGCCAGGCTGGAGGGCTGAAATCTGTATCTCTCCAGGTCAGGATTTGCGGCCCCTACATGAGGGGCCACCTCCCACATAGCACAGACCCCAAACAAAGCCCTGCTTGGTCATGTGCCATCTCAGCCCCTTGTACCCAACCAGTCTCCATGTGGCCTGTACTTAAGTGGGACAGGGTGGGTGGTGAGCTGTTTGGCTACCACTCATCTTCCTGGATGGGAGCCCTGTTATCACAAGGTAGATTATATACTTGCAGACAAAGCCAGAAGGGATGGGCTTGGGAAGGTGGTATGGCTATGCATAAAGATTCTCCGCTGGCCTGGCATGTGTGGGAGGTCCCCAGACTTTTCCTTACTGCTCACTGGTCTGGTTCCACACTTGTGTCTTTCCCTTAGGCACCTAGACTACAAGATCTCAGAGCTCCTCCGTGTACATGTACATGTATATATGCACACACCCATATACAGACACACATGCATGTGAACAGGTATGTCTGCATATGTGTGTACATATGACTGTATAGACATGCAGAGTGCTTGAGTGAAACTGCTGTAGTAAAGCAGCACTACACTAGGGAGCTTAGTTTTTGTCCTCAGTTCTGCAGGCTGCAAGTCTGAGGACAGGGCCAACATGGAGGGCTCACCCAATTTCCAGGCTGTCGTCTTTCATCGTATACTCCTGGGGGGGCGGTTTATAAGGGCACTAATCCCATTCCTGAGGGATCTACCCTCATGGCCTGATCTCTTCCCAAAGGACCCTCCTTCTATCATCACATCGGGAAGGTAGGATTTCAACTTGTGGATTTTGAGGGGGAAACAAAAATTCAGTCCAAAATGGTGTTTCTATGTAAATATGCTTAAATTCACATATATGTTAAGTATATGTCTGTATATAAAACAGTTGTCACTTTCATAGCATAAATATATGTACATATATATACATATATAAACCTCTCTATATGAATTTGTTTAGTGAGATTTCCTGTGTGTGCAGCTCTTGGGTATAAGCTGCTATTCTCATTCTAAGCTCTCTCTTTCCTTGCATGGACTCTGGATAAGCAGGGGTTCTTAGGCAGCAAGCACCACACACCTTAGGAAGACACATCTTTGTCCACTGATAGATCTATGAGCAGATCCCAGCAGTGCTGTTTGGCATTAAGTGGGGTGCAGAACATTTTCCATATTTCTTTTATCTGGCCAGACCTTTTCTTTGTTTTATATCAATACCCCATTCTCTTCCCTAGGAATTACCCCAAATCTGTGAAGGACATACTATAGTTCTCAGACCAGAAAGGAAAGCTGAGCCTCAGGCCATGGTTGGGGTAGAGGGAGCCAGGGCTGTCTTGGGAATCTGGACATCAGGGTAGGGGTGTTCTGTCCCGTAGATCCTGTCTGATGCATGTGTTCCTGCTACTTTGGACCCTTGTACTTGTGTCTCATTGCTCAAGAGTCAGCTTCCCAGGACAGACTCTAGTTAGAGCCATGTGCTTGTCCTTGACTGGGTGAGCAGAGCGTCTTGGTTGACAGGACAAGGCCTCGTGCACTGGGGAGGAGGCAAATTCTCTACAGGAGATGGGCAGTGCTTGACACCAAGAGAAGGGAGAGGGCAGCTGGGCAGCCAAGCAACAGATGCCAGCTGCAGTGCTTTACCCCCAAATGCCACATGACACTGGGCTCCAGAGACCTGTTCATTCCTGAGATCCATCCTCTCCACCATTCCTGAGTAGTCAGGAGTGGATGGGGAGGCTGAAGCCCAGGAGAGAAAGCAGCAGCTGCTGGCTTGTTTTAACAATCCGGGCCTCCTATACCTGCCCCTGGGTGGGAGGTAGGCATCGGTACCTACTCCACCTGTGCTTACTGCTGGCCTGTGTATACATTGCCTTGAATCACCCACAGGAGTGTTTCCAGGGCTCCTTCAACTAGGATACCTTTTGGGGATGGTTCCTTGTAAACCACATTTATGGATCCTAGTATCGCAGGCCCTTCTCCACACACATTCCTGGTGCCCACTCCTCGGTCTGCTCACTGTTAGGACTGACTGGTACCCCATGGTGGCGATTACTGTTCAGGGCACTGCTTCCTTTCAGCCCTGTCCTGGAGCCACTCAACATCCCTTACTGCTAAGTTCTTCATCCCAGAAATGTGATCAAACAGCTAGTCCTGATGGATGCTGTGGCACAGCAGGGCCTGGGAACACACTGCAGGGGACACAAGAACTTGCTGCCCTGATCTCCTGAAGCTTGCAGTCCCCTTGGGAGAACCCCACCCATCTCTACCTAATCAGGAAGGCAATGTGGACTACCAGTAAAAGCCAATGCCTACAGTCATCCAGACCAAGGCTAGCACTTCTTGAGGTTCTTAAGCCAGATCCTGACTCTTGTCTGAGTTACAGTGTGCTGCATTTGTATACATAGAACTCTCTCATAACCACGCATATCATACAACCCTCGTGCTTCCTTGCTTGCTCTGGCTGCCAGGAGGCTCAGCATGTCTCTTTACTAGTATTTTCTTTGATCAGGAACACCTTGTTCATTTTCCTTGTAATGGTCCTGTTGTGTCTGGATCTCTATAAGTCCTTTTTGGAAGTGAGGGCAAAACCACCAAAGGTTGGTGGCAGGGCAGAGAGCGTGTGAGAGAAGTGCTGTGTGGGGAGTAGCAGTGGCTCAGGGATAGGGCCAGATGGCCTGAACTTGGCAGCGGTGTGGGTTTAGCCTGTGGAGGGCAGGAGACACAGCCTTCTGGGCACAGTGGGAGGGGAATCTGAAATCAGCTGCTCTGAGTGTAATTTCCCACTCACTGTTGTGACCCCAGGAATAAGGGACAAGTTCAGAAGCCAGAGCAAGAGAGGAGGGTGGGCATGTGCGGTGAGCAGCTCTTGCTATTCCCACTTTCCACAGAGGTCAGAGTGTCTGTGTGTTGAGTCCAGCCTCTACCTCTGCCCTTTGATGGGCACAGGCCTTGTATGGGAAGCCTCTTTTGCAGACACTCTCTGAAGGGAGGAGAGGGTCTGGAGGATGGAGAAGTGTGACTTGGGAGAAGCAGGGAAGGAGGAAGAGGCCCACAGGTGAGGGGACAGTGGCCAGGCAGAAGCAGTGGGATGGTGGCAGCAGGGAAGGCAGAGAAAGCAGGCCTGTGAGGAAGCCACAGAAGCGGGGGCTGTAAGGGCCTTAAGGGGCTCTTGGATGTGCAAGATCTGCCCAGGAAGGGCGGTTGGCTGGAGAAGAGCTTTCAGCAAAGATGGCACTCTGGATTCTGTCAACAGGGCACTGTGACTGGGGATGAGAATCAAGAGAGCCTGGTGACTGACCGGGTGATGGATTGGGAAGCTTGTTGGCACGGGTTTCTCAGGAAAGCACTGTGGTGTGTGACGAGGCTCCTGTGCTTTTCGTTCTCCATAGGAGGTCAGGTGTATCCTGAAGCCAAGCTCTGCCCCCCTCCCTCTCAAGGGAGGTAGCTCTTGCTTGTGGCAGGAGCCAATCTGACCCAAATCAGAATGACAGCTTGTCAGGATGTTGAGCCTGGGCTCTGTAGCAGCCCTGTGATGTCTGACCCATTTAGGACACCCTGTGTAAGTGGTCCCTGGAGCCTGGAGGGAGGCCTGGGTGGGAGATTGGGGACCTTCTGGAACTGGGAGAGTGGGGGTAGGGTGGTGGATGCTGTCAGAAGGGGAGCCAGCATACAAGGTGCTCCATTTGTTACCATTTATGGCAGGCCCAGAGAGATCCCTGCCCTCCCTTCCTTCTTTTCCCTCCCCTCCCAGACCTTCCCCCCAACCTCAGAACCCCTGTCTCAGCTTCTTGCTGGGGGGCGGGGGCCGTCTGTGTGAAAAGTGCACGTTTCACATAAGCCTCTGGTTGAGGGCTGCAGGTCTGAATCAGATCCGTGGGAGGAATATTGACAAGATTCTCAGCCTTGCTGATTTCTTTTCTCTCCTAAATGGCAACTGCTTCCAACCTATTGTGGGTGGGTGGGGCAGGGTGGGACTGGGCTGGCAGCCACCCAGCAGCCTGGGAGATCTGGGTACCTGGCCATTTAGCCAGCTGTTTCCTTCCCACTTCCAAAGAGAGGTACTCCCTTACTGCATAAGATGCAGCCAGGTAACTCTTGACTTGCTTGAGATCTAAGAGGCAGAGTGGAGAGGAGACCAGGATTATCCCGTTTTCATTTCCCAAATGTCTTGCCAGTAGACTGTATGATCCCAGGCAGGCCATTTCACTCTCTGTGTCTCAGTTTCCACATGTGGAAAATGCTAGATTTGCCCACTCAGGGCAGCCTCTGATGTTCTGCGCATGTGTCTGGCTGCCTTGGTATTTCTAAAGGATCCGTGGTTGAGATACATGGTTTTCTTTATCTTACAGTAGGATCAGTAGACTGGGAATGATTCTTCACATCTCCCTTGTGGGGAAACTGGAGTCCAGGGTCCAGACAGGATTGCAACCTCTGCATAAGCTAACCCACTGCCTTAGTGCTAGGAAGCTGACCCAGATCTTGCTACTATGCCTGGAGCTCACAGTGCTGGCCTGGGTCAGGATCAGGAGCTCCCAGGTGCCAGCAAAATTCATCCCTGCGGATCACCTTCCCTTGCTTTGTAGCAGGAAGAATTGTCCCTACACCCCAGTTCCCACTGCAGGGTAGGAAGTTGTTTCTAGGTCTGTAGAAGATGGGGACTCCGCCTCCCCATAGTGAGTGGTTTTACCCTGCCCCCCATGCCTGAGAGGGCTGTCATGCCTATGGAACAGGTAATGAGGGGGTGGGCTGCTTTATTAAGCACTCTTACTAAGAGAGAATATCTGCACCGTGTTTGACACACAGAACTGTGGCGGCTCCTTTCCTATTGTTGGAGCCTTAATTGTGATTATTCTAATTCCTCCCTCCAGCAGTAGCAGTCATCATTCAGAAGGGCTTTCTCTTCCTTCCTGCTTTTCCCAAACCCCTGAATGATGGCTATCTTCATTTGTTGCAGAAACTGTCCCACTGGCCCTGCATCCTCTAACTGCTGGTGTCTAGGGTGGCCCCCAGGTGGACACTCAGCTGTCGTCTTGTCCCCTGCCCCCCATCCCCGTGTCATGTCTCCTCCCCCCAGGGAGGGGGGGGCTCTGGGTTATGATCCCAGCTGCCACCTTTTTTGCAAACACCCAACACCTGGTATCTCCAAGGAACAGACAAAAACTCCACCTAACACAGGGCTCATCGCTAGGGCTGTTTCACCTACAAGGTTGCTTTTATTTATTATTTATTTATTTATTTATTTATTTATTTATTTTTAATTTATTTACATTAACTTTGAGAGAGAGAGAGAGAGAGAGAGAGAGAGAGAGAGAGAGAGAATATGGAAGTCAGGACAACTTGCAGGAGTATGCTTTCTCCTATCTTTATGTGGGTTCTAGGAATTGAACTAAGGTCATCAGGCTTGGCAGCAAGTGCCTTTACCTGCAGAGTCATCTTGCCAACCTCCAAGGGTGCTTCTTAATCCGGAATGTAAGAGTCTGTCCTGCCCTCTCTATGTTGTGGGGAGGTGCTCCCCTCACCCTTCATGTCTGCTCTTAGCCGTTGTTTCTCACATCCTTCTTTTCCTCTCAGAGGCCTGTCTTTGTCTCTTCCCGACTTTATCACAAGGAATATGCTCATGGGGAGAGAGACTTAAGGAGTGGACATGCAGACTCTCGTGTGTAAAATGAGAATCAAACCTTAGTACTTGGCTACTGGTCCTGGAAGAATCATGAGGAAGTTACAGTGAAAAATGTTCATGGAAGTTCTCTGAACAAGTTAGGAGTGCTGTTTTGTCTTTTGATTTCCTGTGTTCTGTGTCTGTTTGTCTTGCTACCTTTCTACTTTGCATGTCTGAAGTGGGCACAGAGCTATATCATAGATGTTCCTTGGGGCATTTCTCTACCAGGCAGCTGATGTGTGTGGCTGAATCTATGATTGTGGCTTTTGTTGTTACTAGATTAAGGTCTGGGCTACTTGCTACTCAAAGGCGGCCAGTATTTGAGATCTGATTGGTAGGAAGGCGTTCTGGTTTGCTTTTCTATTTCTGTGACAGAGCACTCTGAGCAAAAGCAACTTGGTGATTTATTTGGCTTACATTTCCAGGTCACGGTCCATCACTGAGAAAAGTTAGAACAGGAACAGAAGCAGGATCTTGAAGCAGAATCTTGAAGCAGAAACCATGGAAGAATGCATTTACTGCCTCACTCACTCATTCAGTTACCTTTCTTGTACCCAGACCCACCTGCCTAGGGATGGTGCCCCCCACCCACAGTGGACTGGGCTCTTCTGCATCAGTCATCAGTCAAGACAGTGTCCTACGGACATGTCCACAGGACAGTCTGATCTGGGAAATTCCTCAGTTCAGGTTGCCTCTTCCCAGGTGACTTCAGGTCATGTCAATTTGACGATAAAAACTAACCAGCACAGAAGGAATCTGGTTTATTCAAGGGCTGATATCTTTGTAGATGGAGGGGCCATTGACCTCAGTGCTCTATCTCTGAGGGTCTCAAGTGTACAAAGAAATTTTACAGTGAAGGAAAGGACCAGGGAAGGCTGCTGCGTGTTCAGCAAGTATTAATCACCTGGGACATGTGTCTCTTTAGTTTTTGAGAACTTCATAATTTACCCTGACCTCCTAGAGTAGTTCTTTTATTTTCTTAAAACAGATATATTACTTTTCTACAAATTAAACCTCTCAGCAATTTATGTGTTTAGTGTTTGTTGATAAACAGAACAAGGCAGAGCATTACAAAGACCACCAGATATTCTGGGCTTTCTAAATCTAAAAAAGATTATTTAGCAGTTAACAATTTAATCACAGGTAAGAATTCACTTTGGAATTTAGAAAGCAGGGCCAAAGGGAGGGAAAGTGAAAGTGGTTTTGTCAGGGTCACCGCCATAGGGTCAACCGTAGGGGTTGTACTGCATTTGTAGGCTGAGGCACCCATAATGCTTGACCCCTCTGGGAACCCCACTTCCCCATTACCTCCAACTGCTGGTTCCCACATACCTGAGGTTCTGTGTTAGGCTAAGCACAGTCTTCTGTCAGAGGGGAGAGCATGAGTTGCTGGGCGTAGATTCTGCTGGGACTCCCTTAGTCTGATGTATTCAGACTCATTCCTTCTGACTGAGGTTTTATTAGAGGACCACGGGAAAGCCCTGCTTTCTCGGATCACAGAAAGAGGACTTCCAGTGGCTGGCCCCTGTTCCTCCAGGGTCCTAGATAGGGAAATAACCTCAGGCAGTGGCAAGGCCTTCCCTGCCCCCACTGACACCCTAGGGCTGATCTTCCAGCCTGGATGGCTGGTGCTTTGATTGACAACCACTAGAGCAAATTTGCTTGCTTGGGTTTATCTGCCCTGGGGGGATACTGGAGTCAGGCCGATCATCCTCTACTGGTTTCTGCTTTAACCATCTCATGTGGCAGAAGGTTCTGGAAGCTAAGCTTCACCCAGAACTCTTGCACCTGGCCCTGTCACTATGGATCTGTATCTCTTTTCCTTCCCTCATAGACATCGCTACCACCTAAGCACTGATGAAGGGAGTCTGACAATGATGGGAGTCTGCTGGAACCAAGGCTGACTGGAAGGGGCTAGAGAACCTTTCCAGCTTCAACCCTCCTTTGCCTTGTGGATCTCATGGGTGCCAGTTCTCTGGGGGTGTTTTCCTAGGGTAAACAACCTTATTTGGCTTTTAGGGAAACTGAGTTACAGGGAGGACATGCCCATTTTCCAGGTCATATTCTAACAGTGTCTACTTGCCTAGGTGGAAGCCACAGGACCCAGAATCATGGTGGTGTATATGGAAGCCCATTAGGGTCGTCATCAGGGGGTTCTGGCTCTAGAATCAGCCATGTGGATTCCTAAAGGTTCAGCCACTATCCTTCCTGTTTTCCAAGAAAAAATTTAGAGGTTGTTCTCGCAGTTTTAACAAGAGCTCCTGGGAGTCCCACAAGACCAGGCTGGCTTCTCTATAGAGGCACATGTATCCTAGGGAAGTGGAAGCTTCTGACCCAAGGCCTTGACAGCTAGTTACAGGATCCCAGGCCCTTTGCTTCAGTGGGCTCTAAGGCTTCCTCTCTAGGCCTGTTGTAGACTCCTGGGCCCTTGTGGAGGACTAAGTCAGGCCACTCTCATTTAGAAGCTGGGCTTTCAGGATGGGCTCTGGAGGGTTGGCAGGAGTGGGCCAGGGGGTAGGTGACAGACGCTCTCCTCATTGGTTCATTTGTTGTCATTATCACTGTGAGTGGATGTGAGCATGATGGATGTGTGCGAGTATAGGTGTGCATGTGCCACAGCATGCGTGTGGAGGTCAGAGACAATTTGTAAGGTTTGTTTTCTCCTTCCACCTTTATGTGGGGTTCAGGATGGGAACTCAGGTGGTCAGGCCTTCACAACAAGTGTTCTTACCTGCCGAGCTGCCTCCCTAGCCCCTTGTTTTCCCTTCTCTTTTCAGCGTCTCATGCTTCTCTCCCTTGGACTTTCCATTCCCTCACGGTATGTAGATGTCCCTTTTGCCAGGCCCTAAGGTTGGTCCTCTGACCTTGGACACTAGGGACAAGGTGTGAAGGCATCTTGGGGTCCCCCATGGTGCCTCAGAGCTGGCACTGGTTCCCACACTTAGCGTCCCTGGTGAGTGTGGAACCATCGAATCTCCATTAAGAAAGACCTTGTCCGATGTGGACAGAATGAGAGTGTGGCAGTTTATAGGTAGGGCCTTGTTGAGTTCCTTAGGTCATTGGGGAGCTCTCCTGAAAGGATTAAAGTAGCTCTTGTGAGACCACTGAGGGCTCTCATTGTTAAAGTATGAGACCAACCTCTAAATCTCTCTCTGACTTCCTGTCTGGGGATATGGTTGTCTTCCCGTATGAACTCCCTGTCTTGTGATCACACCAACTGGGAGGACTTTACTGGAACCAAGTCATTGTTGATGCCTTGCCCTTGTATCTCCAGTACTGTGAGCTCAATAAACTTTTTAAAAAAAATAAAGTCAGCCTGCTTGAGGCATTTTGTTACAGTAATAGAAAATGAACTGAAAGTGTGCTTAGCTGTTTTTGTAAAAATATATGTGTATGTGTGTGGATATGTACATGTGAATGTACATATCCACAGAGGCTAGAGGTATCAGATCTCCCCCTGGAGCTGGAGGTATAGTCAGTGCCTGATGTGAGTACTAGGAAATGAACTCGGGTCCTCTGCAAGAGCAGTAAGCGCTCTTAACCTCTGAACTATCTCTCAGCCCTATGTGTTTAACTCTTAAGAGCCTTGACCTTCTTGTCTGTCAAATGGGATGATAACAAATACTTTCCAGGCTGGTCCAAAGAGTAATTGAAGAGGTTTTGAGCCAGTAGCACCTGACAGGTGTGTTGGGCACAAGGTTTTACAGATAACTTCTGGGCAGGTGGCAGGGCCATATTTCATGGCAGGGTGACATTGGGAACACATGTTCAGACTTAGGGTGTGGGTGCCCACATTCTATTCTTAGCTTCCACTCTTTCTCTGGACTTTGTTGTGGCTTTTTCTTGGGCAGAATGAGACATCAGGCTCCCTCAGCTTCCTTCAGGCCAGGGAGTTGGGTAGGTGATAGATGAGGGATGAGCTGGGAGATCATAGCCTGTGAAGATAGAACAGGAAGTCGAAGGTGGGCATTCTGTGCTTTTAGGATGCTTCCTGGGGCTACAAGGTTAAACCAGATTGGAAATTAACTGCTGAGGTCTCTCAAGGAGAGCCTACCTTAGCCAGATCTCCAGAGACCTAGGTAGGGTGATGTGGGGCTGTGAAGGGCCCCAACTTCCCCACCTGACCTTCTGAGGCCCCTCTATAGAGTGATCAGCTGTCTCCTCTGGTTTGGACAGAGGTGGAGTGGAAGCAAAGGCTGGGCCTAGGAACAGGGAGGAGAGCTAAGGGCAGGAGGGGAGGCTGAGGCCACAGGTTGAATGCATGGGATTGGATGCCACTGTGGCTGCCTTAGGTAGCTGGCAACAGTGCCCGTGCCTGCCAGGCCGGTGCCTCGGGCCCCTCTCCTTCCTGTCTACAGTGATTAAGATATCACCAGCTGCTGTGTTCACAGCTCCACTGCCAGTAACAGATGCATCTGGATGGAATCTGGGTCGTTAAAAAAACACCCTGATATCTTGATATCTTTCTTCCTTCCTCCGCTCCCCGCCAAGTCCAGCCCCTAGGCTGGAGCCCCCAAAAGAAAGTTCAGGAGGCGGAGGGTTCCCAATGGGCTTGTCCACTGTCAGGGCCACTTAGTTAGCCAGACAGCTGTGCATGCTGGATGTCTGATTTCTCTTGCATCTGCGGTGTTGTACAGCGAAGGCCTTAATGAAGAGTGATGTGCCAGGGTTTTACCCATGGCTCTTCCCTCCTGTCACAGACTGGGGAGGCTGGACAGTGTAGTACCTGAGACAGCAGCTATGAGTTGTGGGTTGGTGCAGAACAGCTTTGGTTCCTGTCACCGATAGCTATGATGGAGTGGGGGTACAAAATCTTCTGTTTCCTTCTGTGAGCAGTGACTGGCATGCAGCTCGTCTGTGGGCTATGAGAGACCATGCAGGGGCTGTCCCAGCATGGCACTTGAGGAAGGGTAGCTGTTGCCTTTGTCATTGTGATGAGTTAGTCCTATTGAGTGTAAGAGATCTGTGCCCACTTGGCCCATGTGCCCATCTCTACTCAGCTACCATGCTCACTGTGTTGGCTGCTTGCGTCAGACCAGGCATGAGGGCAGAGGATGCCTACGACACTCAGGGGGAGGCTGACTCAGGCCCGGCAGGCAGCTCTCTACTACCAAGGCTCCAGAGATTTGGTTGTACATTTTTCTCTGCCTTGGAGATGTGTGGGGAGGATTGAAAGGAAGACGGAAGGGATGATGAGAAGGGAGAGGATGCAGACAGAGTGCTGACAGCCTGCAGCGGCTGCCATCTAAGAGAGTTTGCTTATGTAGGATCCTGCTCTAAATAGGTTACCCACACTCCCATGTCTGGCTGATTCCAGAGCCTTCCGTACTCCACACACACTCTTCCTTTCCATATTCCTATCCCAGGTTGAGGACAAACCAAAGATTACAGAACTCTGTAGTAGTTAGCCAGACTCTGGCCTCATCCTCTGTATTATCCAGTGGTGTGTGGATGTGGAACACTTGGCTGATAGGGTATCTGTTCCTTGGATGGGATCCTAAGACTTGGCCTTGCCTCTTCAGTCTCTCCTGTGGGGAGGGCATTATCTGTTACTCAGGGGAGCTGAGAAAGGATTAGGCTTATCTGGAGTAAAGACAGGAGATGCCCCGTGGCTGGAGCTGAACCTGGACGGTTTTGCAGGAGATGGTATGGTGTTGGGAGAGGTTTTCTCAGGGGTCAGTGATGTTTTTTCTTGGGACTACCACAAGGACTTGGGCCTAGAGACCTAGTTCTGCTGCCTTTGCTGACTGGGAGGTGTCTCAATGCCATGTAAGAACTGCTTCCAGCTCCCTCAGCGAGAACTGCATTGTACTGCATGACAAAGAGGCCCAACGTGGAAAGACAGGGTCAAGAGTGGCTACCATTTCTGAATTCTGCCCATCAAAGACAAGGACCCTGCCCATCACAGGTTTTGTCTGAGGAACATACATGTTGCCCTTTGCCTGAGAAATGATTCTGACTCTAGAGCCATCCTTCAGCTGTTGCTCTTTTCCAAAGATGCAAAGACATCTTTCAGGTTGCTGTTTATGGTCCTGTGACAGGACAGCCTGGAGACTCAGCATCAGACTGATCTTTTGTGGGTCTGCTGGCTCTTAGGGATGAAGGAGGGACAAGGGGTAGAGAGTCCCTGGCTCCCTGGATTGTGACCATCTGGTAGTATTGTCCCCCTGCTGAAGCCACTCTTTAGGCTTCATACCCCATTGCTCGCTCATTTCTCTTTTTCCTCTCTAGCCATTTATCTATCCATCAACTCATCCACTCACCCACTCATCCATCTATCCATCTACTCACCAACTCACCCACTCATTCATCTATCAATTCATCCATCTGCTCATCTGTCTGTCCATCCATCCATCCACTCACTCCAGTCATTCCTTCATCATACCTCCTTGCACTAGGAAAGACAGAACTAAGGGTAGAACAGTTTTGAGCTTGAAATGGCTGCTCTGACTAAACATCTTAGCCTGTTTTATGTTGAAAGTAGTATTAAAGTTACCTGAACGCTAATGAAAACCTTTCTTTGACATCCAAAGACTCATTGTTTAAGGGTGACTGAACAAGTGCGTGTGTGTTGGAAAGGCAGTGAGCAGCTGCCTTGGATGCTCTGCTGTGGACATATTACTCCAGAACAGTAGAATTCTGTGCTGGCTTTTCCTAAAAATTCTCCCAACAAGCATTCATTGAACTTTGTGCTCATGGGCAGTACTGATCTTGGCCTTGCCAGGGCGCAGCAGGAAGGCATGTGACACAGCAACCTGGGAGGGGTGCATAAATGGGGTCTCCACCTCCTATACACAGGGCCTTGCTCCATCCTGGTATGTGTGGCCTGCTGGGTCCTGGGGCAGAACTTGAACTTTCAAAGTAGGAAACAGATAGTAGCGGGGGACTGAAGGTGCTTCCTGGGCATTTACCGGCACAGACTCAAGGCTCAGGCCTTTGCAGTGGCAGGCTAATGGGCCACCCAGCCCCCAGGCAGCTGCATCTGGATGAATGCACAGGAGTCTTGGCCCAGTTAAACCAGAATTCTGTCTGTTTCAAACCTTTCTTGAACCTATAGCTACTGAGAGATGTTGGTAGGATTACTTGGGGAGTGCTGGGCAATGGGTATTTCTTCCTATGTCTCGGCTTCTTCCAAGAACATCCATGATGCAGGGCCCATTCTCCAGGGGGTTCTTTATAAGTATGAATTGGAGGCTGGGAGCAGAGACCGGGGTTCAGCAGATCTGGCCTCCCCAGGTCCTTGTTCTCCTATGATATGTAGCTCTCCCCTTAAACCATCCCTGGGCTCCATGGAAGGATGCAGAACTAGCTGACCTGAACTACAGGTTTGTCCTACTACAGAGAGCAGAAGATGAGCATCAAAGCTCTGGCTATGTAGACCTGGAAGTCACCATCAGACAGTGTCCATGGTGACCAGACAGAGGGACAGGATGTGGGCAGGTGATAACCTGCAGGGACCCAATGCCCTGGGTGCCCTCCCCTGTCTATTAACTCTCCATTAACATGCGTCAGTGGCATCACTGCTAACAGTTTGATTTATGTCACTGAGATTTTGCTTACAAATTAGAAGACGCTGTTGTGCTAAGTCGGCTTTAAAATCAATGCAGAGTAATTGCTGTACACGGGTAGCTGGATGACATTAACATGAGCAGTGTGCGTCATCCTTGGGACAAACATGATCAATTACAGTGCATCCTATGCCCTTTCCCTGACTTATTCGAACACAGCTGACCACCAAGACCTCTTTCAGCATGCCAGCCCTGGATGGAGACCATCACTGATGAGGTTTGTCAGGAGCGGGGCGGGGAGCTGTCATGTTGCAGTTCTGTGGCGATGCGAAGCAGGGACCTCATTTGTTTCCTGGTCTGTTCCACTCCTGGCTTCTGTGCAGTGTGTTTTCCATGTAGCTTGCTGCGAACATGCTTTGTTCCTGCAGGGAGTGACAGCTGCAAGAGCCACCATGTCGTATTGTGGTGGCCAGGCATGCCCATGTGTCTGCTCACCCTCTGCACCTTGTACTCAGTTCAAGAACCTAGTGTGTTGCCGGGGCTCTGTTTTAATGCCAGAGTGTAGATCCTGCAGCTGGCACTGACAGCTTGTTAGAATGACTAGCCTAGGGGCTGACGGGCAGCCAGGCTTCCGAATGGCTCTGAGTCCTCTTTGCATGCTGGAGTCATTCAGCAGATTTAAAACAAAATATGAATGCTGGGCTCCATCTTTAGATCTTATGGTTTAATTGGGGTGTGTGATGGGCAGTTGGATACTTGAAGCTCCCCAGGGACTTGCCTATAGCCAGTTTGTGGCTGTCTGAACTATTTGTTCATGTTCAGGTGAACTTGTGCTAATGATCTTGGCAAAAGAAATGAGTTTCCCCCCGCCATATAATAGACAGGAAGTTCTTCCTTCTATCTAACCAGAATCTCTGACTTACTTTTACTCTTTCTAGCTGAGATGTGGGTAGCTGGTCCCTCTCTTTCTTTGTGTGTGGGCGTCAAGTGTCAAGGTGCTATTGGGAACAGCTGGTTTCCCTTGGGACTTTTGCTGATGTTCAGAGGGCCTGTGAGGCTCTCTCTCGGGCAGAGGTTCACTGAGTACTGTGTGTTCTGCTAGGTACTGAGCTAACCATCTTCTCAAGTGTGTGGCAGTAGCCAGGGTTCTCAAGGTCTGGGGAATGCCAGAGGTGAACACTGCAGAGCCTAAGGAGTTTGTCTGTTTCTTTATGTGATGAAGCTGAAACCCAGAGGTTGCAAGAGACGTGGAGAAATCACAGCAGGGCAGCTGCAGAGGTGGGATTAGAACACAGGTCCATTTTCCCTATTCAGGGATGGGAAGAAGCTATGTCTGAGGAGGCTTCAGGCAGATGCTTCTAGAAGCTGAGTTTAGGACGCAGACAAATCTGAGAACGTGCTCACACCCAGGCAAAGCGCCATGCCAGGATGGCTGCGTGATGGGCTGAAGCATGACAGTTGTCAGGTCTGCTTTGACGTCAGCACTGGCCCCTGACAGATTCCCCAGTTCTGTCAGCTTCGCTTCGGTGGCACTTTTCCTGCCTGGGAAAGCGGGACTGCTTTCCACATATAATAAGCCAGCCCTGGGGGTTGAGGGTGGGCTGCTGGGGGCACAAAGCCACTGCCAAGGTTCCAAGGTGGTGCTTATCCCTGGGGTAGTCACAGTATCAGTGTTCATTCGTTCGTTCATTCATTCATTCATTCATTCATTTGTAACTTGTTCATTGATGCGTTCACTGACTTTGTGCCAGGTTGCATGCCAGGCACAGAAGTCCTTGGAGGATCACAACCCCTGTGCCAGAGCACTGTCCTCTGTCACCATCACTTGATGTGACAAGAGCTGTGCTAGTGAACACAAGGAGTGAAAAAGCACCCAGGAGGGTGCCCCTCAAGCTGGGGCTTCTGGGATGCTTTCTTCTGACCCAAGGAGAGCAGAGGCCAGGGCTGGGTTTTTTCTGTCTCTGGGCTCACAGAATCTTGCAGGCCCACTAAGGGGCTCAGTAGCCAAAGGACCCTGGGAAGGGAGGTGGCTATGCCCATGAGGTGTGATCCCTTCTGAGCAGGTCACATGCAGGTGCTGATCTGGGAGTAATTTTCAGGCAGCTGCCAAGCAAGGCTAGTCCTGGGGGATGTGGCTTGTGACTGAATCCTCAGGGGAAGATGAGCAACACATCCCTGTGTGTGCCTGACTCACTCATGCTTGTTCCGGAAATCAGAAGAGTCGCCAGGCAACCCCCTCCCCTCC
>NW_008360324.1:5746446-5784135 GCF_000622305.1 Nannospalax galili | reverse complement strand
CTCCTCTCTCTTTCCCTCCCCTCTCCTCTCTCTTTCCCTCCCCTCCTCTTCTCCCTCTCCCTGTCCCTGGGAGCTGAGAGCTGGAAGACAGGGACCAGCAGTTGCTTAAAGTCTAGGGAGGGAGAAGGGATCTCCCCTGTCTAAATTGATTATGTTGATAAGACTATCAGTGACCAGGGCCAGTCCTTAGCCCAGGGCCACCAGGCTAAATTCTTAGGATAAATGCACAGTTGTCTTTCAGCTGGAAGCAGGATCAGGGTGCTCTGCTTGTCCTGCTCCAGGCCATGATGTGCTGTATTGGGGCCTCTGTATGCTGGTAGTAAGTACCACAGTGGGCCAATCCAAATGATTGTTTAGTGCCGAAAAATTAAATGCAGGAGCTGAAGCCAACAGCAGTTTCTACCAACACAGGGAGACTCAGAGCCACAGAGCAGCTTTAGAAGTCATCTGCCACACACATGTCCCTGGCCTAATGTGTCCCCCAAGGCAGCACACAGCCTGAACTGAACCACGAGCTGGCGTTGGGGGAGCCACCTGGGCCCTCTAAGGAGGGCTGGCTCTGAGAGTCTGGAACAGCCCATCTGGAGCCTGGATGTGTGACTTGACTCTGGGCCTCTGCAACTCCAAGGTCACATGTGGGAAGGGACAGAGCTATGTGTAACAGGAGACTCTCAGGTGAGGGTGACATCTGAGTGGGCTGCCTGGTGAGCAGAGAGTTAAGGTCTCAGGAGTGATAGGGAACACAGGGACACTCAGACAGGACAAGATGGTGTTCACCAGTAGACTGGCCTTCACATCTCTGTTATTTCATACTTCCTCTCCCCTGGCCTCTTGTTCCAGTTAGGCCATGTCCTCCCATGACAGACCTGTGTAGGGCAGAAGGCTTGGGTATTCACTTGCAGCTGGAGCCTGGCACCCTTGGGAGACCCTTGGGCCACACTGGGGGAGCAGTAGTGAGGTCCACTTCTTTGGAGATTATAATGACATAACAGCAACCGATACTCATGGGGTGCTTCCTGGTTTGGAAAACACCTTCATATACGTGCATATCCCATTTGATCTATTAAACACAACAAAGATAGCTAATATTTATTGAGGAATTACTATGTGCCAGCACACAGCCCATTATACATGGCATCCCCAGGTGCTGTGGGCACAGGGGCCAGGAGTTGGGCTCATCCCAGACCTGGGGCTGGCATTGATTACCTCAATCTTCCTTACTGCCTTAGCCCTTGATCCTGGGCTCTGAACTGCACCACTGGTAGGGCAGCCCTCCCTCTCCCTTCTTTTCTTCTGTCCCTGAACTCTAGACCCTGGGGACCAGGAAAAGCAGCTCCCAGGGTGTTTCACTCATCTTAGCCTCTCAATTAACTTTCCCCAGCAAATCCACTGCAGGCCCTCGGCTTTTCTCCTCTGAGGTTCAGGCCCTGCCTGTACAGTACAGGGCCTGGGGCCAGGGTAGCTGGGTTGAGGTGCTCTCAGAGATGAAGCTCTGGACTGTGTGTGTCCCTGTCAGGCGTAGCTGGACTTAAAGCTAGAGAAAGAAAGGAAGCAAACCTGCAGGAGTTACACTCCTGCCAGGTACCGTGAAGGCTCTCCTCACCTCAGCTCACCCAGCAGGTACCCAACCTGCTAACCGTGGGCACTGTTGCACCTGCTACTGTGGCGCATTCATCTCCAGGCCTGCCACTGTGAGAGGCCAGAGGCAGAGCCAGCTCTTCTGGGCTTGATTGAGTTTGCTTCTGGCAGCTAAGGAACAGCCAGGGTTAGTCTCTGAATAGGAGGCAAGGGTACAACTGGGTAGTGTGCCAATCCTTCCCTTTCTCTGATCTTCTTTCTTCCCTATCAAACCTGTGGGCTGGTTGGGCCCTACCTCACCTTATGGAAGCATCCTCACTACCTGTTGCTCTTCAGGACAGACCCAGAGCCTGTTTGGGCACCAGCCATAGGCATCACAGTTATCCAAGAGGATAGTAGTTCTTGAGGTCAGACTTTCTTGGTGCTCTGCTGGGAAAGTGGCTCAAAGTCTACCTGTTCCTGAGATTTGGTTATAGGAAGCAAGGGTACAGTGATGTGCCAATCCTTCCCTTCCTCTGAACCCCTTCTTTCTTCCCTATCAAACCTATGGGCTGGTTGGGCCCTACCTCACCTTATGGAAGCATCCGTACTACCTGTTGCTCTGTAGGACAGACCCAGAGCCTGTTTGGGCACCAGCCATAGGCATCACAGTTATCCAAGAGGATGGGTAGTTTTTGAAGTCAGACTTTGCTGGTACTCTTCTGGGAAAGTGGCTCAAAGTCTACTTGTTCCTGAGATTTGGTTCTATTAGCCAACTTTTTCTGCTTTGTGGTCCAACTCTTTTGTGTCTCTCTTACCAGCTCCTTTCTCTTCCTCCACCATAGCCACCGGGTCCCATCCATATGGTCAGGGACTTTCTCTTTATGCTTTGAACTAATTCCCAAGATAACACAAAATCATTGTCTCTTCAAGTGTGAGTGCCCATTGAATTCTTTTCAACACTTGGGGTCTGGTCTTCTGGAAGGCAGAGCAACAGTGAGGTTCCTGAACTCCTGGAGACTACATCCTTCCCTCCTCTCCCCAAGGGACTCTTCAAGGTTCCTAGAAATGGAGAGGCAAGCATCCCTTTCTGCCTGCCCCACTCCAGCACATCCTGTTCCTGCCCTCTTCAGCCTTTGCCCCTGACCCTCTGTTTCCTCAAGTAAATTCTAGTTCCTTGGAAGACTTTACCTGTTCTTTGACTAGCATCGAGCTTCTCAAAGGCTTCTGGGGGTTCTCTGCTCCCCTTCTGGAGGCCCCCTTTCTGCTTGTTCCTCCTGCCTCTAGGCAGAAGGAAGAGCTGAGGAACTGGGATGTGGAGGGTTGTGGCTGTGAAGGGCCTAGGCTGACCTACATAAGCCTCCTGCCAGGGAAGTGAAGGATGCTTCTAATTGGGAACAGGGCTTAGTCAAGAGTGCGTGCCTGGGTATGTAAAGATTGTGGGTTTTTTAAAAGTAATTTTAATTTCTCATCACAGAATGTTGTGCATCCCTTCACTTTCCTCACTGGGGCCTCTTATCCCTTTAGAAGGCAGTGGAACAGTAGGAACAGAAAGGGCTGTGCAAATTGAGGCCAGGGAAGTGGAGTGACCAGATTTGGACTGGGTGACTTTGGGCCATGGTACAGCTATTCTCTGGGCCTCACAATTTCTATCAATGCACTTGACCCTCAAAATTCCTCCAGGCTAAAGATTCTGTTCTTTTGTCTGCTGCTGACCCCAAACATGCTCCGAGATGTTTGGAGGGGTCCAAGGATTACTGCTCTCTCAGGCTAGCCTTGGCCAAGATACTCTGGCTTTAGCCCATATCACCAGGGAGAGATACCTCGAATCCTTGCTGTCAGGGAGCAGTTAGCCAAAACATGCACCACAGCTGCCTGCCTGCATCCCATGCCAGCCCACCCTAAGAAAATCACACTTTTGGGGTCGAGGCTTGAGCCTGTAGTGGCAGAGTAGTGGAAATTCATGTGGAATTGCCCAGCCCTGGTGCCAGAATGACGGATGTTCACTTTGGAGCTGGGATGGGGTTCGCTCCAGGGCGTGGCAGGCGGTGCCTTCAGATGATCTCCTGGCTCAAGTTTCTTGTTGGCACTGGCTTCGGGACTGTCTGGCCTCCAAGATTCTTCCCACTGCTGCCTTTTCACTCACTGTTGTGTGGCATGGGTAACCAGCCAATGGAGTTGGCCACTCTGCTCTGCTCTGTACTCCCTGTACCCTGCTGCCAGGGGCTGCTTGTAGAGGGCTTTCACAAGCCAGCAGTGCACCCCTCTGCCTGAGAGCACCTTGCTTACCACAAAATCACAATACCTGCAGTGCCCTGGGAGGGGGAGCAGGAGTCCACAGGGCCTCCCTATAAGCCCCACCAGAGCCTGTTTTATCTGGTCCCAAGCTACGTTTCTGGACCTTTCTTTTTGGTATGACTCAGGCCAAGGATGGCAATTTGTCCTCCCTCATGGCTTTGCTCCCTAGTGGAGTAGGGCTGCGTCCAAGACCTGTCTAGGCAGAGCCAATTTCCAACTGCCCATGGCTTTCACAACCAAGAACCTATTCCTTGTATTGCTAATATTGGGAAATGTGTGTTATTCTTTAGAAATATGTTATCTCCTGATTGCCGGCTTCTGGGACGATGTTTTCCTTTTTATCATATGCTTTATTCATTTTTTAAAAAATCCTACCAACAGCCACAGGATGTGAACCCAACTTATTTATTTTTTCACCAAGAGATAAGACAGAGGAAATGAAACAGTATATGTGTGTTCATGTGTTTGTGTGTCTGTGTACATGTGTGCAAATGTGTTTGTGTACATGTATGTTTATGTGTATGTATGTGTTTATATGTGTTTATGTCTGTGTCTACATGCATGTGTGTATACGCATCTGTGCATATGTGTGTATGCATGTGTATATATTTGTGTGGATGTATATGTGAGTACATGTATGTATTTATATGTGTGTATGTATATATATGTACGTGTATATGTATATGTGTTGTGTTCACATCTACAAAGGTCTGAATAGGATTGTCAGGGTCCCTGAGATCTAGAAGCAGCACCACTGCCCTGATGCATGCCCCTCCCCACTGCCTTCCACCACTCTATTAGGGATCCAGGTCACGGGGACTCCTGAATTATGGGAAATATACTTGGAATGGGATTGGGGGCTCCAGGCCCTAGGATAGCTTTCAGGCCAATGATCCCTTCTCCAACACCGTCACCACATCATCCCTGTGAGTCTCTTTAAGAAACCATCAGTAGATCTTCATGGAGCTCTCCAGCTACCACAGCCACATTGTTAACAGGCACAGTAAATTATCAAGGGCTGTTTGATAAATACAAAAGAATACAGGAAAGTTAGAATAGATGATAGAAGTGCCATGCAACCACAAGAATTAATTACTACCTATCTACCTGCTGCCTGAATTGGCTTCATCCCCAGCCCATCACCCCCTGGCCTCTCCTGGCAGAGGGACCCCCTCTCTTGATGTCATCTTTATCAGTCTTTTACCCTTTTTGGTAATGGAACCAGTCACGCGAATTCCTGAACATCTGCAGTCTTACTTGTTTTGAGCTGAATATGTATGTGGCCTTCTGTAGCTTTATTTCTTTACCTTGTTGCTGTGACAAATATTGATGGAAGCCACGTAAGGGAGAGGTTTATCTTGGCCCATGGTTTTAAGAGCTAGCAGTCCATCGTGACAGGGAAGGTGTGAAGATAGGCGCACAGTTTTGAGGATATAGTTCATCATGACAGAGAAGGCATGGTGGAGGGTGCACAGTTTGAGGGGTCCAGTCTGTCGTGGCGAGGCACAGTGAGGATGGTGGGTGGCTCCATGATGGGAGGAACAAGAGGCAGCTGCTTGCTCACATTTCAGTGAACCAGAGGCAGCAAGGGCACAGGAAGTGAGACTGGACTAAAACTCAAAGTTGCCTGCCAGCACATTTCCTCCAGCCATGTATTACCTCAACCTTCCAAAACAACACCACCAGCTGGGGTTCAGGTGCTCAAATGTGAATCTGCAAGGGTATCTTCGATCTAAACTAACACTAAGTATTATGTTTCTAAGACTTATCCATACGGTGCTTGTGCTTACAGTTCACTCATCTTCCCTGCTATGTAGTATTTCATTGTGTACCCATTGTTACTAGTGTTCGCTCTCATGAACAGAGCTGTCGTGAGCATTCTTGACTCTGTATTTCCTCTGTGCACGTGAATGAAAGAATTTGATAGGTCTTGGGACAAGACCTTTGAAAACTATATAGATCTCAAAGATAGGAAAGAGGTGTCCAGGACAGACTGGTTGAGGTGTGTCCAGAGAGGTGGTGTGGTCCTAACTTTGTGGGCAGTCATGTCTCTATAGAGCATAATTCAAACGCTGAGCACTAAAAGCGGTGTCCTCCCAGCATCCCAGCTCTGAGCCTGCAGCACTCTCACTTAACAGCAACTGGATGAATGGGGTGTTTGTGAGCACATGTTGAGGTCTAGGAGCCTGACAGATCTGATGCACGTGCCTCTTTCCCATCCTGGAGCCACAGCTAATGGCCTGCAGAAAGGATGAAATATTTTACTGAGGTTGGGGAAGGAGGGAGCAAGGCAGGCCTCGTATTAGCTGTGCTGCTGAGAAAGGTCTTAGGGTAGTTTCTTTCTTTGCCATCACAGATTTAAATCCTGACCCAGCCTTCCGCATCTAGCTTAAATCCTACAGTCTAGTGAAATCCTTTTGTGTCCCATCCACAGGAACCTTCCTGTGACCTCAGTATGCTAATATCTATGGTGATAAGTTGACTGCTTCCTGCCCAAGCACACCATCTTCCAGATATGAGTCACCTTCCCTCAACCAAACCACCTTGAGGGCAGGGCCTTTGTTACCCTCTCTTTTGTGGACCGCACTGGGCATGGTGGCAGGTACTCTACAGATGCTATCATGAGTTGACTGAACGCACCGGCCCTTGGGCAGGGAGAAAGCTACTTTATCATCTCTCCCATTCTTTGCCTCATTCCCTCTCCTAAAAGAACACTCTAAGAGCCCTATTACCGGGAGGCTCAGCTATCTTTCACAGAAAAGCTTTCAACCGTCTCATACAGCAGAGGGGCAAATTGGAGCCTGGGTCTGTGGTCTGAGCAGAGTGTGCAGCAGTTGGTGCGAATCTCCCTGTTCACTCCAGGATGAGCCAATTCTAATTTGTTGCATCATGCTGTACAGTGTGGAAGACTGAGTCCTGGTTACTCTGTGGGAAAAGAAAGGTACCACTGCAGCCTTCCAGGCTTTCTTACACAGCAGAACATGGTAGCAGATAAACACTGCAGATGATCAGGAGCTGCAGCAGGGGAGGAGTGGGGTGACACTGGGAGGGGATGTGAATAAGATGCACAGTATGCTGTGGTGGAAGGGCCCGGAACTGAGAACCCAGGTGTGCATGGTACTAGCACTCCCTTGCTGCTGATGTCCGATGCCTTCTCAGTTTCCTCATCTGTGCAGAGGGCAAAGGGTGGCAGGATGGTTCTGGAGATCACAGGTCCTGTTTGTGAAAGTGCCTGTTTCCCTGGAGCCTGGTGTATGGATCCAGGGCCTCAGTGGATCAGCATGAGTAAACACAGTGTGGGTGCAATTGTGCTTTCTTCCCTTGAGTGGACTTGAAAAGTGCTCATGGGGGACTGGACAGATGGCTCAGTGGTTAAGAGCACTGACTGTTCTTGTAGAGGACCCAGGTTCGATTCCCAGCACCCACATGGTGGCTATGAACCATCCTTAACTCCAGTTCCAGGGGAATCCGAAGCCCTTTTCTGATCTCTGTGGCATTGCATGACATGGGTATACTCACATACATGTAGGTAATACACTCATACACATAAAATAAAAATAATAAAATATTTTTTAAAAAAGTAAAAGAAAAGCACTCATCGTCTGGCTCTCCCACCCATTGATAGCAGTGCTGGCTGTTCACATAGGGAAAGTGCGGCCCTAGGGTGGCATTTGTCTTGGAGCCTCCAGCTTTCCCAGCGAGGTGGTATGGAAGCTGACACCCTCCTAGCACTGTCCATGTTGGCTTTGGGACCTCTGTCCCCCCCGCCCCCACCTGCACTGGCACTATTTGGAGGTGGCCAACCAACCAGTCCCCTCAAGTGGAGACTCAACTTACAGGCTTCCTGGAGATGGTGTTGAAGCCAGGCAGGTGTGGCAGTACCTGGCCTAGGATCCCCCACTATTCTGTTCCTGGAACTTAAGACCACGAGTGCTGACAGGGCTGATGGCATGTGGTACTGCCTCCTTTGCAGTCCTGTTGAGTGCAGAACAGCACAAGACCTGCCCTTGAGTCCCCATCCCTGGCCCCCCGAGGAGCCGCTCTGTGAACCAGCTCAGCTTCATCCCACTGACTGGAGGAAAGAAGACAGCATATACTTGAGAGATGACTACAGCATATAGTGCTAGTTACCATGTATGGAGTTCTTAGAGGGCCAGACACTTTGTAAGCACTTCACAAACACTGTCTAGTTTGAACCTGACAGAGAGGTGATAGGCTTGCCATTTTCCAGAGGGGGGCAGTGGATACCCAGAGATGTCATAAAACTTGCCTTAGGCTATGAGGTTGTTGTGTTGCAGAATTGTCCACACCCACCTCTGATTCTGAGGCCTGTGCTTATCCCTGTCGCTGTGTTCATTCCCTAGTAAATAAGATAATCTGTGAAGAGCGTCTGGCCTGCAGTTGGCTGGGTCTGAAACTCTCATAGCCTGTGGTATTTACTGAGAGATTAGTTGAGGCTTGCTGAGGCCTGGGAAAAAATGGGGGTAAGGGTAGAAAAGAGACATCCAGCCCTGTTCTGTGCTCCCCAGCCTTTGTAGGGTGTCATCTGTGAGTCCAGCCAGGCCTTAGCATGAGTTTGGTGGCAGGCTGGTGGACCTTCTTTAGGCAATGCAATAGGCAGAAGGTGGAGATGCACAGAGATCGACTCATGGCATGTTTGTGAGTGCTCTGCACACTCGGCTCCTGCCCTGGATTCCATTGGGCAGTGTATGATTACCTTGTACTAAAGGTAGCTTTTGAGAAATATCATATGGATGTAACCTTGACTATAAGAGCACCTGGTTGTCAGAAGGACATGGGCACATGTGTGGATGATGAGGCAGCAGTGAAGGCAGGGAGAGTGCCTCAAGGTAGAAGGTGTGGACATGAGAGAAATGGGGCTGTGGTGGGGAGTTGGAGACAGGACTCATCTTGAATGTGGGCCAAGGGCTTATTGATCAACATTGTCTACTTTGTCATATCCTTAAATGATCCTATGTTGGCTGTTCTAATGGAAAGTCAATGACACAGGTAGTCTTGGGACTTTATCTCCTGATAGCTTATGATCCACAGATAGATAGGTGGCCCACATAGTACCTAGGGAGCCAATGAGGGTCACAGAAAGTTCTGGAACATGAATTTTTTTTAAACCCCTCCTGCTTATGTTAGGGTTCCTCTGGCTGGGAGAGACCACTGACATGGTTCTGCTGCGTTCCTTCCTGCCTGCCTCCCCAAGAGGCAGTTCCTCTCAGAATTGGCCTGTTAAAGCCACCCGGTAGGGCTGGGGTGCAGCCCTCATTGAGCTCTCAGAAGCAAAGGCTGTTGGCTTAGGGCTTTGGCTTTTGGTGGGCTTCCCCCTCATACATGGAGGGAGCAGGGTTTACAGGGTTGGCATGTCCCCCTCGAAAGCCGGAGGTGGGCATGTGCTTGGCTCCTCCAGCTGTCCCTGGGGCCACAGGCAGCTGCTGCCTGTGGCGGAAGGGTCTCACTGCACCATCTGCAGCTCATTCCACTTGTATGAATTTTGCAAACAACCTTTTTAATCATGTTTATGAACTCAGTGTACATTTGTCACAGGTCAGGTTTTCTGCAATGATGAAGAGGCTAAAATGTGAAGCCAGCAGGTTGAGTGTTTCCATCTCAGCCTCCTGGAAAGGCCTTCCACTGCCTGCTCTCTTCTTCCCCCTCAGGAGCAGGACTAGCATGTTCCCTCATTTGTGCCTGCTCCTTTGTTTCTCTTAGCACTAATGTGGCCTTGCTGTTCTACAGGTTAGCAAACCAAGGGTTGGGAAAACCCAGCAAGCTGCCAAGGTTGACAGTTAGAAGCAGCTTAGCCGAGCCTTGATCCCCGGTTCTTAGATCATGTCATTTCTGTTCTCAGCCATGTTCCCACAGTCCCTCAGCATCTCTTACTGTGCTCTCCCATCCCATCCTGGGGACATGTGGGGCTGAGTAGCCTGCAGCTGCTGGGGCCAGCCTGCTTGTACTGAATCTCAGTTTGTGGCTTTGGTCTGTTCCCACGGTGCCCTCTGCAAATGTCATTGAGTCAGCAGGACTGGCTGCTTCTCCCTTGCCAGCTAGGAAATGTGAACCCCTAGGGTACTCTCCCCAGACAGCCTTGACCACCCTTCCTTGTCTCATAAAGAGTCCTGGCTGTGGGTCAGGACCCCTCAGACAGTCCCATGCCATCAAAAAATGTTGTGAAATGGAGTTAGAAGGTACCTAAGTATAGGCTTACAAGTGGCAGAACATGGGACAGAAATCAGGTATTGGCAGTTCGTCTATTTTCATTTGTGTGTGAATTTTTAATGTAGATGTGGGATGTAAAACATTAATACAAGTCAGAATGTTTCAGTGTACAAGTTTCAGCAGTGCAACTTGACAACAATTATAAGTAAACCTGTTAAATTTTTCTAGTGAAAAAAAAAAAAAGTCTTGAAGCCATGCCTGTCATCCTGGCTACTTGGGAAGCTGAGGCAGGAAGATGGCAAGTTCAAAGCCTGCTTAGACTACAGAGCAAGTTCAAGTTTAGCCTGGCAACTTAATGAGACCATGTCTTAAAATATAAAAGTAAAAAGAGAAGGGCTGGATGTGGTGGTGCATGCCTTTAATCCTGGCACACAGGAGGCAGAGTCAGGTAGATCTCTGTGACTGTGGCCAGCCTGGTCTACATAGTGAGATCCAGGACAGCTGGGGCTACATGGAGACCCCCATCTTAAGAAAAAAAAAAAAAGTAAAGAAAGGGTCAGCGATACAGCTCAATAGTAGAGCGCTTGCCTGGCATATGTGAGGACGTAGGTTCAATTTTCAGTGCTGAAAAAAGAAACAGAGAGGGACTTTGGGTCCCAGGCTTGGAGTAGCCAGGAGGGCACTTTAGGAAAAGCTTAGCAGTGGCTATTGGACAGAGCAGGCTTAGCTGCGGTGGACTTGGTAGGGCATGTTGGTGGTGCTGGCCTGTGATGTTGGACTGTGGAGTGGCCCCACAAATCTGTGGAGCAATTTTAGCCCCGCCATGTTTCTTTGCTTCTTTTTTCCTGGTTCCCCAAGGCAGGAGTCAGGGCTTCGCCAGGCCGTGGCTGGAATGCTGTGTGCTTGTCCCCTAACTCTGCTTCTGTTGCCAGGAGTGGGGAACAAACAAACCTCTTCCCCGGTAAAAAGGAAAGAAGGCTCATCCCAGAGTGTGGGGGCCTGGACAGGTGCACACGCCGCTGGCTTGCCCCTGCCTAGCGTGCCGCCTCCATCAGAGGCTTGGCAAGGGAACGACTGCCCCTAGGCTTGGGTTAACTTTAATCCTCATTAACATGATCATGGCTATAGGGGCATTCCCTACTCCTCAGCCCTCCATGGGTGAGAACTACATGTGCTGCACAGCCCCCCAGTTCAACACCACACTCCTGGCTCAGACACCAGTGGGCAGGATCAGAGAGGGTGCTCTTTGGTCTTCATGAGGTGGTGGCAGAGGTGACTTACAAAGCCTTGTTGCTGATGCCTACATTTGATCTGTGTGAGGCAGAACTTAGCTATGTAGGTTGATGCACGCAGCATGCAGTATGATCGAGGAGTGCTGGGGTTCCAGCCTGCTGTCCTGAGCTTGACCTTCTTAGAGGGGTGTGTGATGGGAAGAGGACAGACCAGATGTGGGTGATAAGGATTTGTAGAGACACACACCAGAACCTGGCTAGAGGGCGGGAAGCAGGGGAGGTTCCAGGATCAGAGTCCAAAGGGAAGGGTGGACCAGGTGAGCCAGAGACATGGGTGCTCAGTCCAACTTCCCTTCCTCCATCAGCTTTTCATTGTGGAAATTCTAAAACACGCACCAGCAGAGAACATGGTTTAATAGACCCTTGTGTAACCACACAGTGTCACCACTGGGCTATTCCCTGGTGTCCTTACCTCCTGGCCCTCCTTTTCCCTTCTAGAAGACTTTAAAGAGGCATCATGCTGTCATTTCACCCTTAGTAACTCTCAGTCCCTTAGACGCACATTTGGAGACAGGAGGTCCTACTGTAGGCTCCTTTGGTCTGTGGAGGGGTTAGACCCGCTGGGGGTCACAGCACAGTCCTAGAAGGTGCCACTAGCAATGACACATGTTCATGGAGTGCTTCTTTTGTGTCCAATGTGGTCCCAGGCACCTCATGTGCTTTTTTTCTCAATAGTTATGTCGGTCTAGTGAGAAAGATTCCCATTTATTTATTTATTTATTTATTTATTTATTTATTTATTTATTCCCATTTCATGGAAGTGTGACATGAACACTGAAGGGTTAGGGAGTGTGCCTAGGCTCACACAGCTGGATATCAAGGAAGCCAACATTTGAATTTAGGTCTCAGCTCTGTCTTTTGCTCTTCTACTTGTAGGGGTATCATAATAGATTGTGTCTTAGAATACTTTTGCTACTTGGCCCCTTGGTAGCCTTTGGATAAGCCCTGGGTTAACTGGGAGAGGCATTTTCTTGCTTCATGTAATTATAGTCAAGTGACTTCCAATCTTCTCTTGCATCTTTCCTCTTTTGCTGAGAGGTTGCCTCTTTTTTGTCTTGCCAAGTGGGGTTGGGGGGGGGCGCGTAACGTCTTTCCCTACCTGCTAGAGTGGTCTAGATGAACTCACTTCATCCCAGGGGGAATTGGGGGCAAGGTATTTTTCCTTGTGGGAGGCTGAGTGGGATTGGAGAAGGAGATTGATTACCTTGCATTAAGGAAGAGTTAAAGTATGGAGCCACACAGAGTCTTACATTTCCTGTGGTTGTCCTCTCCCTTACCACCTGTCACTCAGTCTCTCCCTAGTGGCCCCCAGAGCCCCCATCCCCTTTCTCATTGCTTTCTTTCAGTAGCACTGGGACCCCTACATGGTGTGGGTAGCCCCCCAGCAGGGGAGGTATACCAGTGAGGCTCCCACTGCCCTGAAAGCTCTCAATGATGTAGAGATGCCTTCTTGAGGCCTGCTGCCCCCCATACCTCCCTAATCAGAGAGGCAAAGCCAGGGTTGTTGGGTCTAGACCCTGCTTCCCTACAGAGAACCCTCAGAGGACACGTGCCCTATTTATGAAGCGGTCCTGATGGGCTAGTCTGATTGGGTGTCTCTTGGATACAGGGCTGTTATTTAGCATCTTCATAGCACAGGTCAGCATTCTTGCTAACTGCCTCCTGCCCCACCCTCTAAAGAAGGAGTTTTGTATACTGGGTATCTCAGTGGCACCCAGGAAGGCATTGCTGCCTCTTGCTGAGCACCTGTGGGTGTATGGTCATGTGCCAAGGGCCTCACCTGTATTGAACTCAACCTGATTCTCATGGAGACCTGGGAGATAGTTACCACTATCAGTTCATTGTACAGCTCCATAGCTGGTGACATCCAAGGTAAAAGAAGGTAAATAACTTGCTCCAAGTTACACAGGTAGTATGTGAGGGAGTAGATGTTTGAACACAGGGCCACCTAGCCTGCCACTACTGTATTGTGGTTTAAATACAAGTGTATTAGTTACTTTTCTGTTGCTGTGATAGAAACACTGACCAAAGCAACTTATAGAAGGAAGAGTTTATTTGAGCTTATGGTTCTAGGGGAATTACAGTTGTCATGGCAGGGAGGCATGGTGGCAGGAGGTGGCTGGAGCAGGAGCAGAAAGCAGAGTGCTCACATCTTCAAGCAGGCACAGGAAGCAAGAGAGCAACTCGAGACCTAGCAAGGCTTAAGAACTCTCTAAGCCCACCCCCAGTGATGTGCTTCCTCCGGCATGGCCATACCTTCTAAGACCTCCCAAAACAGCACCATCAACTAGGGACAAAACATCCAAATACTTAGAGCCTATGGGGGACATTCTCATTCAAACCACCACAACGAGTGAGGTATTGATGCCTGCGATTGACTGTGTATTGCATATTACAGCCGAGGCACTAACATGACATGGATGTCTGAGAGTTGGGGTTTCCTGGCTACTGTTGTCCTTGAATTTATGGAAGATGCATTAGTGATCAACAAACATGTGGGAGAATGCTGGGTATCATAAGCAATCAAAGAAATCCAGATTATAGTATGCTGTTGTCTTGCCTTTCCAAAAGGGAGACTAGAGATTTTAATTTTTGTTGTGGTAATGGGGATGGGACTCATGGCCTTGCCTATGTTAAATCTATAATCCGATATCTAGCCACACCCCTAGTCCCAAATCCACATAGGTATTTTTACAAATTTATTCTTTTTATTTTAAATTATGTATATGAACATAAGTCTGTGTGGGAATATGTGCATGTGAGTGCAGTTGCCCAAGAAGACCAGAAGGGGGTGTTATATCCCCTGGAGCTGGAGTTACAGGTGATTATAAGTTGTCTGACATGAGTGCTGGGAACCAAATGCAGGCCCTCTGGAAAAGCAGTATGCACCCTCTGCCTCCCAAGTGCTGGGACTACAGGCATGAGCCACCACTCCTGGCTGAGATTTTTGTTTTTAATGTCATGATAATTGCTAACATAGCACAGCCCTGTCTTACAGCTGGTGGCAGTGTAAGGTGTCAGTACCTCAGTGGAAAATAGCATTGCAGAGGACCCCCGGGGCCTTAAAAACAGCCCTCTCTGACCAGGATGCACACATCACCCTCTCTCCTATGAAAATAATCCATAATGCTGTCCAATGTGCTATGCATTGAGGTTCTCAGCGAAGAGCAATCTATAATAAAGAAGGATTAAAAACGATGTAATTGCCCTACATTAAGGAAGAATTAAATATGACATAGGTACAGATGAGTGGGTTTGGAAAGTTACCAAATACTATGGGAAAGTCCACCAATGCAGTGTATTACCTATTGTGAAATGCTCTCTCAGGATACGTTTTCTGAGTTTTGGACCCCCCCCCCCACAGTTTTGCTTTCTGTGATTTCAGTTAATGCTTTACTGTTCTTGTTGCTGTGATAAAATACCATGACAAAAGCAACCCAAGGACAGAAAAGTTTGTGCTAGCTCACAGTTCCAGGTGCAGTCCATCAACGGTGGGAAGGTCATGGTGGAAGGAGATTGAGGCAGCCCGTCACATTTCATCTGCAGTCAGGAAGCAGAAAAGGGTGAACGCTCTTGCTCAAGTAGCTCCCCGCCTCCTGCAGTGCAGGGAGTGGTGTTTTAGGGTGCTGTCTTCCCACCTCAGTTAATGTAATCAAGATAATCCCTCATAGGCATGACCAGAGGCCAATCTAATCTAAGCAAGCCCTCATGGGTGTCTCCTAGGTGACAATCAACAGGAATCATTACAACTTACCCATAGTGAACTGTGGGCCAAAAGTGAAAAGAAATGATACACAACAAAGAATTAAGATACTTTGAGAGACAGAAACTAAGACATTTACGTGACGTTAGTGCGTTTTAGTTATTAATATTTTTAATCTCTTGCTGTGCCTAATTTATAAATTAAACTATCCTAGGTAGGTTTATATGTAAAGGAGGAAACATGGTCTATGTAGACTTGGTCCTTGGCAATTTCAGGCCTCCCCAGGGAGTCTTGCAGTGTGTTCCCTGCAGACAAGGGAGGTCTACCATACAGTTTTCATCACTGTCACCTTGCAGTCTCATTTTAAGTGAGAAAAACCAGCAGTCTGTTTTTCTTTTCAACTAACTGACCAAAAGTGAGTAGAAACAATTATATTTCCCAAAATGTAATTTTGTTTTCTTTTTTAAAAAAGGAGAAAGGGGGCTAGAGAGATGGCTCAGTAGTTAAGCACTGACTGTTCTTGCAGAAAACCCAGTACCCACATAATGGCTAACAACCATTTATAACTCTAGTTCCAGAGGCTCTGACATCCTCTTCTGGCCTCCTTGGACATTGTACAATATGGGTACACTTGCATACACCCATACACATAAGATAAAAATAAATATTTTTTTAAGGAGAAAGGAAGGTAGGTAGGAAGGCAGAGATAGTACATTCCTACATTTTAGAGACATACAGCTTAAACATGATGGAAATCAACTGGATCCATAGTAATTCCTGTCTTACATATGGTCAGAAAGAGGACACATTCTTTCTGAGGGAAATGATAGGGGGAGTTGGACAGAGGGAGCGGGGTGTGTGTGTGTGTGTGTGTGTGTGAATATGACCATATATGGAAAGACATTGCCAAAAGATGATCAAACTAGGTGGCCTGCCTTAGTGCCCTTGTCGTTTTAGACTGCTCTGTTCCTCCCTGCAGCTGGTGAGTTGCTCTCTGGAACCTGGTCTCCCCGCATGTCCTCACTTGTCAGGGTGAGCTTGGTGGGTGTAGGTTGTAGTTTATGATAGGCCTTGACCTCAGATGGAGGTCTGGCTTTGCCTATGTACCCAGTGACCTGGGGAGAAGGACATGGCTTTGCCAGCCTGGAGCTCTGGCATGTGTCACTGGGCTTAGTATAGAATGGAATGCTGCTAGCTGGGCCATGTCCTAGCCAGTGATGCATGGAAAGCAGAGTCCTCTCCCTGCCCCCTCACCATCCCTGCCAGGTGGCTGCTCAGGAGCGAGGCCCTGGGAGGGGAGGACAATGCCCCAGTTTCCTAAAGTTCTCTCCCCTTCTGGATAAAGTTGGCAGTCAAGGCATGGAGCATTCTGCCATCCACCCTCCCCACCTCTGGTGTTCCTGAAACAGCGTCTGGGGCTCCCTTGGAACAGTGTTATTCTTTGTTCTCAGCAGTGAACATCAGCAGGCAGGGAGGAGCCTGTGCAGGTAGGGGTTCAGCTCCTGGGGGTTAGCTGTGTAAAATATAAACAAGATGGGACAGAGATGGCTGCTTTGGTGCATGTGGGGCACCTACCTGCAGCCTGGGAAGGCATGTGCCACTGGTCCCTCTCTAGGTGGATTATGGACCTGCCTTCTTGGTGCTGGGTGCCCTGGACATCCCTCCACACTAGTCCTTTCCCTCCCCACCTCTAGCAGGTCATGATTCTTAGCCTCCAGCCAGGACAGTTCCCAGAGTGGGTTTTGATAGAACCCAAGGAGACTGGCTCTGCTGATGGCCAAATGTTGTCTCTCCCCTTTGCCTGCCAGCCTTCCAGGGTTGGGAACTGCCCCCACCCTTCTCTGTACTCCCTAGCAGACAGCATAGGGTATAAAAGAAGCTCCATCAGTGACTGGGTCTGTGACCGATGCCCTAGGTGGAGAGACAGGTCACTGTGTTCAGAGACCCAACTCTGCCCTGAATATGCTATGACATCTTTGGCAAGTTATTTCCTCTCTGGGCCTCGGTGCCCATGACTGTGTATGTGATCTCCAAGGACACTTTATGGCAGTGAGGTATTGTGCTACACTGACTGCTAGGTGTCATGTGTTCCTCTATGGTGGCTGGAGCCCATATTCCCCTCTTCCTCAGTAGGACATCCAGGGAAGCCCTCAGACTTGAGTCCCCAAGCCTCCTAGTACATCCCCTTCATCAGTCTGAGAGAGTTGGGGTGTCGGGTCATGAGAGAGCATGGAAGGTGTCCTTAAAATCCAATGTAGGAAAAACAACCCTCATGGGTGCAGTGGTGCACACGAGTAGTTCCCTACATATGGGAGACTGAGGCAGGAGGATCAGTTGAAGCCAAGAGTTTGAGACCAGCTTGGGCAATGTAGTTTAAAAAGAAAAGAAAAAAGAACCCAATGACTTGATGCAGTGGCATCCTGCAAGCCCATTGTGGCAGCGTGTCATCCTCCTGGAGCTTTGCTACGTTTCTTGTGTCAAGGAACTGCATAGTGGTTGAGTAACCCATCATGTTTCTGCTGCCACCACGGCTGCCATTTTCAGTTCACTCTCACCACCTCACTGAGTTCCCAGGACCCCCTCGGGAGGCAGAACTGCTGCTGTCCTTCAGTTTGCAGGGAAAGAGACTCAGCAGCTGAGACACTTGCTCATGCTTTCACAGATGTTGTCTGTCATGCCAGCTGTGTGACTTGGGCCATGCTCTTCCCCCAGAGTTACCATGACCCCTCATTCCCATAAAGTTGAGTCCTGCCTGAGCTGAGGAGATAGTGCTGTTGCCTAAACAGTTTAGCCCAGGACCAGATCACAGCCAGGGAAACTTTAGCTAGAAGGACCAGCCAGTAGGCAAGAGTAGCCAGACACTAGGCCTCTGCCTCTGTCCCCCTCCCAGCCCCCTCTCCACATGCTGGCTTTGCCTCAGGAGACCAAGAGGGAAATGAACAACTGATTAATTTCCTGTCTCCTCAGAAACTGGATATTAGGCAGTTAGAGAGACTAGCCTAGTGGCTCATGTTGGGCAAGAGGTGACAGAGCACCAGGCCACCACCTCCCAGTAACTTTGGGACTACATAGCTTCTACCTTCTATTTTGGGGCTCCTCTGTCTTCTGTGCCCAGATGCCTTCAGGCCCAGCCTTGACCCTTAATTACAGCTTCTTTGGGGTAGGCCTTGGGGCAAATCTTACCTCCTGGGGACCCCTGAGTTTAAGCATTAGCCGCAGGCCCTATTGGGGATGCTTGACCCCAAACAGTATCCTCTAAGGTGACAGCTGCTCATGTGATGCTGCTTGATGTCTTTGTCTATGGGTCTTCATCATCATCTTTTTTTTTCTAAGGGTGAGGAAAAATTTATTGATTCACTTCCCTGGGAAATACAGAAAAACAAAACAAGCAGATGTCCCCATGTTCTTTTCATCCTGAAGCTTCTTTTTTTCTGCCCCCCTCCCCTCAGGTAAGCTCTCTTCTCATGGTGGGATGAAAGGAAAGAGGCTCTTCTCCCACTTGCTCCAGAAGATTTTCAGAATTATCTTTAGCATGTTTAATTGGATGATAGACCCACTATCGGGCGATCATGATGGATAGAGATGTCCTAGTTAACTAAGCCTGTTAGTCTACATCTGAACCAAGTTACATAGGTGCAACTCTTTTGAACCTCCTGTATTGAAAGTGGGGCTTCATTTTCTTGATCCAGACTGTTGTCCCCTCCCCAAGGGGCTGTCACCCACAAGGACCCAGGTCTCCATAGATGAGCAAAGTAGCTTGTACTTTTCTCTGAGAGCCTCAAAACAAAAGCCCCTCAGTCATTCCCTCCAAGCCTGTGCATATCTTGGGAACTGGAGGGCTACAGGCCTCACCTGCTGCCTTTGTGTCCAGCTGGTGGGAGCCCAGGCCTCAGCCTCTGCCAGCCACATCCCTGGTCCTGGGTTCTAGCCCTTCCCAGATGGCATGAGGCACACAGACCTGGGGACAAGAGAGGCAGCTGTTGGCATGTGCTGCCCAATCCTCAGGAGCTGCCTGGCAATGTCTGCTTTTGGAGAATTGCTGGCAAGTCCCACCCCCACCCCACCAGATCCTGTGCTGCAGGCAGAAAGTGAGCATCAATGACAGTAGATCCCACCAGATGGTGAGGCCCCCAGCCACTCCCCTGAAGGGAGACCATGTGGCTGATGGTCTCTTTAGTCATGGTATGAGAGCTGAGTGATGAGAAAGGGCTAGCAGGAGCCAGATTCTACAGGCGCCAACAGCACAGAAGGGAGGTGCGTGGTCCACTAGGTTTATACCACCGCCACTGGGCTCCAGCACCTTCTCCCATCAGGGTCAGACTCCTTAAGGGGCTTCTATTCCAGGGTGCTTTGCTCCCCACTTTTCTGGAGGGCAGTGAACACAGCCTGGCCTTGCAGCATTGTAGTACCCTGTATCCACTTCTACCTCTGATCCTTAGCTTCTCCACTCTTGGCATCCTGGTCTTTGCACAGGCCACGGTGTACCTCAGAACAGGACTTTTGGAAACAACACATTTGTGTGCTGTAGCCTGGCTCATGCCAGGGTACCAAGAGTTCCAGGGAAGAAGAGGTGAGGACATTCCCCAAGTTCCCAGGTGCCATCCCACTCCCCTTCAGCTCCAGTAGGCTCTGTGCCTTTGCTTCCTGCTGGCAGGGCCTGGTTCTGGAACTCGGCACCACTCTGATTGGGCCAGACTGGGGCACTCAGGCAAGCGAGCAGATGCCTGGACCAAGGCACGTTTCTTGCACCTGCCAGTTGGTGGAGCGGTCCAGAAGATGCCAAACCCATTTCTGGCTCTCTGGCCTCTGCCAAGGGAGGTGCCCAGGGGGCCAGGAAGGATGTTCTTAGAGCGGTTCCTAGGCCTCCACTCTTAAAGTAGAAAAAGAGAGCTGACTTTACCATGGGAGAGATGTTTTTCACTTTTCTTTTTCTGAAGCCTCTTTGTGTACTGCGGTAGAGAGAGGCACATTGGGTCACAGCCTAGCTAAGGTGGAGGGAAGAGGAGTGAGGCGGGGTGGGACTTGTCCTTGACTTGCCACACATGCCTGGAACACCTCCCTGGGCCTTGGCCACCTGTAAACTGAGTAGGGTGGGAGAGGGCTCTTTGCCTCATCCTCTCTCCACCACGCCACCTCACAGAGTAATGAACTCAAAACCACTGCAGAAGTCAAGAGAGGGCGGCAGAGGTCCAGGTCACCCCCTCCAGACAGCTTTTTTTACATTGTGGGGGTATAGAGGACAGGCCTAGGGTGCAGAGGTGACAGCAGGATCCATTCTGCTCTATACTGTGTATGTTGCAGTTGGTGGAGGGTCTCTAGTTTCATACACTAGAGACTTTGCTGGGCAGTATTGGCATTCTCAGAGGTACAGGAAGCACTGTACTACCCCACAAGGTAGAGCAAAACTGGAGTTGGAGATGTTCAGAACAAACTACCATCCTTCCCGCCTCCCCTTTTCAAGTACTACCTGGCCATCCTGCCAGCCACCACAGACGGTTCACAGAAACTCACTAGAGCTGACAGTGAGTGCTGCTTCAAACCCTTGCTTGCTTCCTGGGAGCAGAAGAGATAAGTCTGAGCTATACACAGGCAGGGGTGTCTGGGTAAAGTGGCTATCTTTCAGGATAGGCATCTTGTAGCATATTCCTGGTTCCCAGGATGCTAGGAGAGGGCATGGCCCTGGGCAATATAGGAGGAAGATTATGGTTTGTCCAGGGCAGAAAAGAGGAGCATCTTATTTATGAGCCTGCACATAGAAGGTGCTTGGTGAACATTCACCATGTGAATGGCCATTGGGTTTATTGAGAAGCCATCTTGGGAGATTGGTTATTTTCATTCTGGTCCTCAGCAATCAAGGCTGTGTCAGAAAGGATTTGACACTGGCCCTTAGAATTGGCTAAAAGCAGAGCCAGAGAGGGGAGCTTCAGTTACTGCTGCTCCTGACTGTGCACTTTGCCAGTGTGCCTGCCTCACAAACGAAAAAGTGATACCCTTCAACTCCTTACCATTTCTAAGTATGAGACGGTGTGGGGTGGGAGGTGGACCTTGTAGACATCCACAGATCTTTTCTGCTTCTGTTTCTCTAAGGCCTCAGGGCACAAAAAACCATAGGAACCCTAAGCTAATGTCAGAACCAGGTGAGGGGCAAGGCTGCAAAGCCTCCTCAAAGATAGACATGGTGCGAGAGTTGCCTTCAGAAGACACAGGGCCTTCCAGTGTACAGAAAATACTCATGAGGTACCCACGGAACATGTGCTGCCCTGCCTGCAAGTCTGTCTAGTCCATTTCACTCCCACTTCCCTTTCTTTCTACTGTGGTCATCCATTTTGAAACCAGGCTTAACTCTTAAGATGTCAACCTGGTTGAACCATGGTGCTTACAGAGCCAGGCCTGCTCCAATTGATTACTCAGTACCAGGCCAGATACATGAAGTGCTTGCTGTGTCTGTCCGTCCATGTCGTCCGTCCCCCCCCCCCGACTTTCTTCAGGGCTGTTTCCTGCTGCTGGGCACACAGACTCGGGTATTGGGGTGGCGGGGGGGAGTTGCCCTGCCATCCTGTAGAAGTGCCTCTGGCCAAGTTCCTGCCTGTGGGCTTGTATTGCTTGCACAAGGCAATGTGTGTTGTGCATGTTGCTGGGAGGGAAATGCAGCAGGGCATGCAGGATGGCCCATCAAAAGACTGTGTCCTAATCAAATGATGGACTGCCTGTCTTCCTGCCCCTCACATATAGACCAGCTCCAACTCTGGATTAGAGCAGCTGCCACTTGGTTTTAATCATGGAGCTAATGGCTCCCTGGGTGCCTCCTCCGTGGTGATGTTTGTCCCTTGGGGATCATCCGAAGAACTCACCCTCACAGGGACACTCATACTCCTTGCTGTCTCCCAGATTTTCCTTCTGGTGCTGCTGTCCCTCAGCACATGTGCCACTGCTTACCTTTGACATTGTCCTGCCTTAGTCAGATTGGGAGGAACCCTTTCTAGCAGGCCAGACACTGGGGAAGACTGCCGAAGGCTGACAGTCAGGTGTATGGTAGGACCGCCAAGGACTTCTGGGGTATAGCTGGTACTGCAGCCCAACTGACTTTGACTTGGAGCAGCTGTGCTCACCTGGCTTTGTTTCTACCTCTCCGTCTCTACCTGGGCTGCTGCATGACTGGACCCAGCATTCCTGCAGATGACCCGTCCTGCTCTCATGGGCTCCTCGGTCAGTCCTTGCCTGTCCTGTGCAGCCTCTTGGTTTCAGCTCTGCCCTTTGATTATAAAGTGCCTTTGCAGTTTTCTGAGAATTTTCACATCCACAATGATATTCACTCTGACAGTACACCTATGTGGTGGAATAGTTCATTCAGGCTTTAGGTGATAAAATTGGCATACAAAAGTGATTAAGCCAAGGTTTGATTTCATCCCCATTCCCAAAGGATTTGACTTTGAGGCAACACAGTGTGTGGCCCAGTCTATTTCTCATACATACCTGTGTCTCCATTACATCTCCTTTTCTTGGTCCTTTAAATATGTTTTGTCTTCTTTCTTCATCCCCTGTAATTGACTTAGTAGTGGGTGTTCCATCTGCCCAACTCTAAGACTGGAAAAGTCTGTCTGTCCCCATCCATCTCACCTGTTCCCCCTCACTCAGTTTCACCCTGCTACTAGGTTCTGTCCTGATCTCTGTGTCCCCTTCATCTCCTAATTCATCTGGCACGCAGCTGCCACATCCTTCCCAGGGCTTCAGCCACATTAGCAGCTGTGCCTCATATAAAGATGCTACCACTTTCCCTTAGAAGCCAAGAGTTCATGTTCTTCCACCTGAGTCACCTGGGCCTCCAGCCTTGGCTCCCTCTCTGTGACCTCAGGCACTGAAGACCATACTTTGTACTGTTCTCTGTTCCAACTTTCCCCACAGAGTCCTCACAGTGACCCACAGGAAGTGCTCCTTCCATCCAGGATCATGATCCCTTATAGACCAGTGATCTGTGCATGTTATAGGCCCATCCCTTTCCTTAAAGCCTCCATCTCAGATCCCCTTCCTACTGTGGAACTTTCCGGGATCCTCAGGGAGGGGGGGGTCTCTGAATGCCTCCTGCACATTCCTTTCTCCCCTGCCCTCCATAATCCTTAACACTCTTCACTCAGGCCATAGTTGTGTGCTTAGCCAAACCCTGAAGGCAGGTTCTGCTCCTGAGCAGTCTTCCAGGTAACTCTGGAGTGCACACTATTTCTATAGCCTCTCATCTAACAGGCACTGTCCTAGGCTTCCCATAAAATGTTAGTTGGTTCAGTCCTCAGATCATCCCTGAGTAACAGACTTTCTTACCTTCATTTATGAAATGTGGAACAAGCATCCAGAGGTCATGTGATCGACTTGAAGCCTCTGAGTGATGGAGCTGGACTTGAACTTTGGGGTTCTAAATGATTCAGTCCTGCATGCTTCCTCTCCCATGCTTTTAGAATGAGTTCTGGTGACTGCTGCTTTATGCACAGGGCAGGCCTAGTTTAAAGGATTTCATTGTAAAGGGCTGCCTGTGCTAGGCGATAGTCCCTTCATGGGCAGTGATGGTGAAGGTCAGGCATGCCCGGGCATCCCTGAAGCCTTCCCTGTTCTTGGTTCTCCCATCATGGGTGTGTCTGTTCCCTTGATCCTAGTTATGTTTTCAGCCAGTGCCACCTGCGTGGTAATGAGCCCCTTGCCTTTGGCCCCTGTGAAAAGCTGGCCTGCCTTTTATTTGCCCTGGGATGGTATTCACTGGCTTCAAGAGGTGCTTGAGGTTCTATTTCCAGATCTATCAGGCAGAGCTGTGCTTGCACCGTCCTGTCCTTGTCCTTTGTAATTTTGTAGACTTTGATCCAATCTCCCATCAGCCCTGCTTTTCCAGAGTGGAATCTGTGGCTTTTAGGAGTCACCCTTGTGACTTGTCCATTTGTCTTGTATGTTTCATGTGTGTGAGATGGTCTCCCCATTACAGTCAGGGCACCCAGAACATAGGGCCTCTGTCCTTCTCCCCTAAATCCACCCGTGTCCAGCATATACCAAGACTGTCCCACTGGTCAGAGCAGCCACAAGAAGCCCTGTGTCATCTCTACTCCCACAACTAGGTTAGCTTGCCCATGCTGAGGTCAGCTTGTTGGCAGCCACATATACCATCCCAGGATGGTGGCCCAGGGTGCCACCATCTGTGACTCGGAGCCCTTTCCTGGTGCCATGACAGAGTGCTTGAAGTATGTGGAACTTGGCTCTCAGCCCTCTGTGCCTGTTGTAGGCTTCCAGGTCTGGGGGACAGTGAGGTTGATGGTGGTGTCTCTTAAGCTGCCCTGGAGGAGGGGCATGGACCTGGGGGACCTGCAGAGAGAAGAGGGGTGGGGGATACACTGTTCATGCACTTGTACTTCCCCCCTCTTTCTCACCTTCCCTTCACCCCAGCCCATCCTCCAGGCTTTGAAAGTTATCTTAGGCATAGGCACAGACCTGTGCCTGAGGTAACTTCTGAGAGATGAGAGAGGAGAGATGCTGTGTGTGTGAGGGTCCCAGGGTATCAGAAAGAGGTGGGAGCAGACTGGCAGACTGAGTGGCTGAACTTGACTGATGATGGGTAGGCTTGAAATGAGGGAAAGGGCGCTGGAGAGGTGGTTCAGCTGTTAAGAGCACTTTTTGCTCTTGCTGAGGACCTGGGTTTGGTTCCCAGCACCTACCTAATGGCTAACAATTGTCCATAACTCGTTCCAAGAGGATCCAACACCCTCTTCTGGCTTCTGTGGGCATTACACAACACGGGTGCACTTACAAACATGCAGGCAAAACACTCATATATATCAAATTAAAAAAAATTTTTAAATGAAGAAATGAGGTGGAAAACTTGGTTTCTTTTTTTAAAAAAAGGAGTTTTGAGACATGGTATTGCTATGTAGCCTAAGATGGCCTTGAACTGGAAGTTCTCCTGACTCAGCTTTCTAAGGGCTGAGATTACAGGTATGCACCACCGTGTTTAGTAAGAAGTTTTTTTTTTTTTTAAGATTATTTATTATTTTATGTGTATGAATGTTTGGCTTGCATGTATGTATGTGTACTACATGCATGACTGCTGCCTGTGGAAGCCAGAAGAGAGTGTTGGATTCCCTGGAACTGGAGTTACAGATGGATATGAGCTGCCATGTAGATGCTGATACCTGAACTTAGATTCCCTGCAAGAACAGCAAGTGCTCTTAACCGCTGAGCTGTCTCTCCAGCCCCAGAAGTTAGTTTTAAAAAAAACAAACAAAAAAACTTCCAATTATAAAACCAGTGTGTAGTTACTGGAGAATACTGGGAAGAACTGGGAAGTACAAAATTGGCATAAATTAGAGTCATTCACAATGCTTTCCTCCAGGCAGAGCTGCTGCTCACCTGTCGCTGTCATAGTGTGTGTGTGTGTGTGTGTGTGTGTGTGTGTGTGTCTGTGTGTGTGTGGAGGATTTCACTTGCAATGGATGCTTTTAATTTTAAGGACAAGGCATTTGCGCCAGCCAGTCAATACCATGCCCAGTCTTAGAGTGCAGTAGGAGGATGAACCTGGGAACCTGCTCTGGAAAGCTTGTGGTAGAACAGAAACACAGAACAGGAAGTGACTGGGGTTACAGCAGCCCCTGTGGCAGTCCCTGCCCAGAGCAGAGGGTCCTGGGTTTTCTTCTCAGATTCCTAATGGCAAAGACCTTTTGCTTAGCCAACACATTGATTTGCTCTGGTCTCTGGGCAAGAGAGATTAAGGGGCCACTTTCACCTTGTATATTTTATTGTTTGGTCCCTGTTTGGCCCTCTGGCTCTCATGAAATGAACACAGCCACTGTGAACTGCCACCATCCTTCTAGCACTTAAAACCAGCCCCCAAGGAGATGACTCAGTCTGTGAAGTGCTTGCCACACAAGCATGAGGACAGGAGTTCTAGTCCTCAACACTCATGTAAAAAGCCCAGGGAAGTGGCGCGTGATTGTAATCCTAGCACTGGAGAGGCTGAGACAGGAGAATCCTTTGATCCTGCTGACCAGCCTAGCCAAATCAGTAAGCTCTAGATTCAATGAGAGACCCTATCTTGAAAAATAAAGTGGAAGGATTGGAGAGATGGCTCAGTGGTTAAGAGCACTTGCTAGGTTTGGTTCCCAGCACCCACAGGACAGCTTGCAACTGTCCTTGGCTTCAGTTCCAGGGGAATCTTGCTTCCTCTTCTGGCCTCCATGGGCATTGCACACACATGGTGCTCTTTTGTGCTTGCAGGCAAAGCACTTATAAAAATAACTAAATTAGTTAAAATAAAAAAAATAAGATAGAGAGCAATTGAGGAAGACACCTGAGATAGACCTTTGGCCTCTTCATGCACTCAGGCATACACATACAAAAACCAGCCTCCTGTTCTTTGCCATGTCCCATGCTTTTAAGGCCTACTCCTCTGGTTCCCACACAGTTCTGTGGGCACTGCTATTCTCGAACCCTTCAAGGCTGGTGAGGCTGGAGAGGGCGGAGCTAGTGGTCAGGGTTTGGCAGCAGGTGAGGTGTAGCACCATGTTGGAGGGTATGTGGTGGCAACAAGAGGGGGAAGCCCATTCCAGGCTGAGGAATGGCATGCAGGAATGTTCATCCATGGCAGGTGCTGGGCTGTGAGCTTCTGCCGGGGTCAGGAGAAACCTCAGCCCCCTGAGCTCCCCCCAGTCCCATGTCCTTATATGGCTGTCCTTATATAGCTGTCCTGCACTCCCAGAGCCCAGGGTGGGGACAGAGCCCCTCCTACTATACACTCAGGGCCCTGGCCAACCCAGGATCAGCTTGTCACTGCTGCCGGAGTCAGCTGTCAGTTTGGGAAACCTTCCTTAGTCCAGCGTTTTGACATGCAGAGCCAGAAATACAACCCTCCTGTTTGGCAAGAGCGTAGGATTTTGGCAGACTGCCTTGTGGCCTATTTTAGACTGAAGGGAGCAGAGACAGAGGTACCTCTGGGGCTGAGGCCAGGACCCTCCCTTTGTAGGACTGAGTGAGCTACAGGGGCTTATCCCTCTCTTTCTCCAAGAACTAGTCTAGTGGGAGGGTTAGGGGTGTGGGAGGTGGCACTATTTCAGGGTGATCTGACAGAAGAATTTAGGAATTACCTGGAAAGTCCTGAACTAGAGTTTGGAGAGCTGGATGGTCTTGATCACTCAATGGACACCTGTGTGGCTGTGTTTGGTGGGCGCATACAAGCATGTATCTGGACTATCTCTTAAACTTTTCCCATCTAGAAGACAGGCTCACTGACCTGCTCTGCTTCCCAGAGGTGCTCCTGTGACCTCAGGGGGTGGCTCATTTGCTACAAAGCCTGCCCCGAGCTGACATGGTTTCCGAGAAAACCAATAAAAAGAGAATACGAACAAGGAAATAAAGGACATTCTCTGCTGACAGGTGCCTGCTGGGTCAGTGAACAAAGTAATAATGATAACTCGTAAGGGACACATAGCTGCCTGTGCTTCATTTTGGATTATAGACCTGAGCTGCTGAACTTCTCACTTGGATGAGATCCTTAACCTGTCTGAGTAGATGGCATGGTGGAAATGCTACCTCATGGGCTATAATGAGGATGCTCTGAGATACGGGTGGAAGGCACAGACAGGTACCTGTAGGCACCTGCAGTGACGCCACAGCTCAGAAGAGTACAGGGACTAGCATAGGAAACGCACAGTCCCTTCTGGGTCTCCAACTAGGTCTCCTCTAGGACCTGTTTTAGGAGGTGGGATGCTAGTGGTAGTGACCATGAGGTATTCATTCTGGAAAGGGGCTAGAAAGGGACCAGAGTGAGTCAGTTCTCAAGGGCAATGTGTTATTGAGAATGTTTCTGTCTGCTATGTATTAGTCCAGTGCTGGGACCTCTAGCTGGGTTCCCCAGTGCCTGTGGGACCTTTAGAAACCCCAGCTGTGTGGGGACAGCTCTGAGAATTCTGATGCCCTCAGGGAAGTGGAGGAACCAGAACAATACAATCCAAAACTAAGAACAGCCCCAGCCCCACTGGTGCATAGGGTAACAGTCCTCCTGCTAGGATTGGAAAGATTACACGGTAATGCACCAGAACCCTAGGCAGTGTCTGAAGCATTGGTGTCTTGTAAACAAGGGTGACAGTAGCAGTCACCCTAGAAGCACTGGGCTGTCCTCTGTTCACCTTGGTCTTGCCCCATATCCTTCAGACCCCAGCTTTTCTCCCATACTGTTTTCATGTGCCTTCTTTTAGGCACCCCCTTCCTCATACTCTTTCCTCCCATACCCATGCCCTGACTTTGAAACCTAAGCAGAGACGCAGAGACAGGAGGGAGACTACCTGTAAGTGGCAGAGAACTGGACATCAGTGTCCAGCAGTGCTCTTTCCCCTAGGTGGGGTTTGCAGGAGCCTCCTAAACCATCCTAAGCCCTCAGGCTGCACAGCTCAACACATTCCTCCACCGGAGGACTCCTGAGTTCAGTGTTCTCTGTCCCTTCTGTGGATGGTGACTGATAAAGATGATGTTGACAGTGACAGTGTCTAATGCCTGTGGAATATGGACCAGGCACAGTTTCAAGTGCTTCTATATTCACCTGCTTGAGCTTTGTGATGACATTGAAGGGGAGATGATACTAGTGACTCCACTGAAAACTGGGAAAGGAGCCATGGATGGACTGAGTTGCTGGGGGCTCTGCTTCCAAGCATGCCCTTCCCTGTCCTGTCCCTTTGTGTCCATGGGTGCTCCATTAACAGTGACAGACATCTGGAGCTTTCTCTCTGTGGTCTAGACCTACTCACTGCACGGGGTGGATGCTTCATGCACACATGGGTGTTGACTGTTGAGCAAACTGTATTTGTCAGTTTCCAGGGGATAGAGGGGAAAGGCCGGCCAGAGGGCAGCAGCTGCCTCGTCATCATGAGAGCTGCTCTGATGACAATCTGCCTAGCCTGTGGGGTTCCTACTGCAGTTGTCAACTCCTGTTTGTCCCCCAAGAACCCAGAATTGCAGTCTGCATTCAGGAGAGGAGCAAGGCATGTGGCCGGACTGGAGGGTTTAGGGACATACAACCTTGGGGCTTCGTACTTGGCTCTGTCCTGCCAGCACCAGGCTTTTTATAGAGGCTGTGCTAGACCTGGGTTTGAGTCTCCTCAGCAGCTGACTCGCCCTGCCTGTAGCCACATCGCATAACAGGAGCTGCTGATCAGGGCAACTGAAAAAGGAAACGGGCTGTGCCCGACCCAGCGCTATTATTAAACTTTTCTCTAGCGCCCGCTTCCCACTCAGACTTTGCTACCATATTTGTGAGATTGTCGCTGGTGGGCCACCCACAAAGAATATGGCCATTGTGAGCTGACATGGAGAGGACAACACTGGGGCCTTTGTTTCAGAGAGCCACCAGTGGGTTATCCTTGGTTTGGTGACCAAAGAGTGACAAGTTTTCCGGCTGAACGTCCTGGGGTAGCTAGAACAACAGCAAAAATCCCTGTAGATAGCACCTTTAGAAGTATTTGTTTATTTTTATTGTATGTGCATGAGTGTTTTGCCTGCATGTAAGTGCACCATGTGCATGCAATGTCTGTGGAGGCCAGAAGAGGGCATCAGATCCCCTGGAACTGGAGTTATGAATGGTTGTTAGCTAGCATGTGAGTGTTGGGAGTTGAATTCCGGTCCTCTGCAAAAGCAGCCAGTGTTCTTATTGGCTGAGCCATTGCTCTAGCCCCAAGAACCTTTTCCTAAAGGTCACCTAAGGCATAAGGTGAATATCTTTTAGTTACACATCAGGTGCATCAGGTGAAGAATATGTTGGCCAGTAAGTGCACTTGAAGGGCTTGGCAGTATTTGGAGTTCTTCCAATTCACATTGATCCCAAGGGGAGAGTAGGGTCTATAGAGATAACAGGTGGACCAGGTAGGAGCTGAGCTGGACGACCCTAGGCATATGTACCCTAGGAAGCTCCAGGGAGCATGCTTGCTGCCTTTTGTGAGTTAAGGAATAGTTTTCCTTGCAGGCAGGCCGTTAGCTGGCCACTCACCTCTTTTGGGATGCCTCCTGTCCCCAGGACTAAATTTGTCCCCTTTCACTCCTGTGTCCTCACTTATAGCCCTTTTAAACTCTTCTGTATTTCTTCAGACATGGATTGTCAGGGTCCAGGGAGGTGCTAGATAGTTGAGAAAGAAGAAAGGGGGAGTTGGAGAGGATGGGGCACCCTGTCCTGAGACCTAGCACTGAGCTGATGGAGACCTTATAGGAGCAGAACCACATTCATAGGAGGCCTGGGGTTTTGAGGAGCTGTCCTAGAAAAGTCAGGCCCTGCTGAATGTGGCTGACTCATATTGGTGATGTCCTAGGGAAGTCACCTCCTGTGAGGCCTGTACTGGAGCAGCCTGAGTGGCAGAGTCCCCAACGCCAAGGCCACAGGCCTGGTGCTCAGCAAGACCCTGCACGGTGATGGATGGTGTCTCCTTCCCCCCAGAAGGTGGGGGTGGGCATGGGGTGAGGGGATATATAAATAGCAGATGACAGACTGCACAGTGAGAGCTGCCTCTAGCGTAATTGTCGATTTTGGGAGTGCCCTGGTTGGGGTAGGAGGGATAACCAAGGTTAAATTCAGCCTTTTTGGATGATTGGCATTTCATGATCTGAGTGCTAATCCCTTCAGGAGATCAGATAAGCTCCCCAGCAGTTTCCCTGATCTTGACTTTAGAGGCCAGGTTAAATCTTTGGGGGAACTATAGAAAGGCCCCGAAGTCATGAGCTTGACAAGGTCTGAAATAGAGCTGAAGACCTTGTGAGACCTCTTCAGGGTTGGCTCCCGAAAAACTGTGATGGACTATCCCTGTCCCATCAGAAGGGACTTCTGGGAACAGCTCTAGAGTGAAAGAGGGCAGCTGTGTCTCCTGGGGAAGTAGTGGAGACTCAGGGATACCTGGGGAGGGAGTGGATGTATGGTGCCAGTCAGGCAGTGCTGAGAATGGGCCTGTTTTCTGAAGCATTCCTGGCAGGCCTCGCATAGTTTGAGGACTCAGTAGCCCTTCTTCACCAGGTTGTTGGGCCTCTAGTGCTCTTCTCCAGCCTAGCAGGTGAGGTTAGACCATCTGTAACCCCTGCACTATCCCAGCCAGTAGAAGGCAGTACCCCCCTTCATCTGTGCACTCCCAGGGGTCCCCAGGGGTCTGAGGCAGCACAGGGTGGCAGCTGGTTTTCTCCTAGAATCTCCTTCATACCCTCCCCTCAGTGCAGGATCCTGTTATACTTCCTGCTGGGATTTATAGGCCACGCTGCGGCTCTCTTAGAACCTATCCTTTTCAGGACCATAAAGCTTGGTCCCCATGGAGTGTCACAGCCCCAGTGGGTAGTCCTCCTGGATAGTCCTCTGCTTTATGGCTGCATCTCCCTGCTGTACACATTCCCCCATTAATGTGCTGAGATGTCCAAAGAACAGTGCCTGCTCGCTCCATTATAAACTCAACTAGCTGAAACCCGTGGAGACACAGCAGGATAAATTATGCCCAACAAGCTCTCCTGTTCAAGCCAGGCCCCTCTGCTGCCCCTGTCGCCCTTCCTGCTGGCACCTCACTGGTGCTCTTTAGAGAGCCTGTTCCGTTTTCCAGCCTGGCATGACTTCTTCCTACTTGTCTCATGTGACAAGCTTAGAGACCTTGGAGACTTGGAGACTTAGAAACTTGGGGCAGGGGCTTCCTTTGCACATGCCTGAGCAGGACCATGGGATTTATCCCTTCTGCTTCTTTGTGTTCCTCACCAGAGCAAGATGCTGCCGAAGGCCAAGCAATTTGCTGACCTTTCAGGATGGTCAGTGGAGGAGGCTCTTCCTTCCAGGCAGAGGCCTGGTGCGAGCAGGGTGGATGGGGGGTCCATAGAGAGAAATGCTCCCTCCTTGTTTTTGCTGGAATATGGTAGTTTGCTGAAGGGTATGCTGGGAGATGAAGCCATCCGTTCATGGAGGAAACTCCAGGCTCAAAGAGGTACCTAAGGATAGGGCTGGGCATATCATGGGGGTCACTCCTTTGAGAGGGGGAGGCAGGTTTAGATCATGGAGGGAGGAAACAGGGTGAGGGATCTTGGGGGCCTTTCTCTCTTGGTGAGGTGGCTTATCCTCTTCAGTGGGTAGTCTTGAATGCTGGGGTTCCTGTTCATCCCCTGGGTTTCTAGTTGCTGTTTGGCACTTGACACCACAATGTCAGGTGATGTCATTGAGGACATTATTTTTACTCTTCCAGATTTTCCTTCCCATCAAGCTTGGGAGGAGCTAGGGTGGAGCCTAGGATCCAAGTAGTGCTGAGTGACCCCCATGATATGCCCAGCCCCATCCTTAGGTATCTCTTAGCTGAGAACAGAGGCCAGACTTTCCCTAGTAGCCTGCCCCCCCAGACACCTAGGCTGCATGGCCCAATGAGTTCATGGCCTCAGAGGCCCCTGGTAGCATCACCATGTCCCCTTTACTGCCTCTTGTCCTCTAGCCCAGACCCTGGGATGAGGTGACTGGCACGTAGTGATGGAGATACTGAGGCAAAATCTAGAGAGCCAAAGGGAACTTACTTGTTTTCAGAGTGGTCACTGTTCCCAGCAACCTTTGAATCAAGGAGCTTTACATGGCTGTTCGACACCAGCCAGTATGTGTTTGGCCTGTTAGTTTGGTTCAGTTATTTCCACATAAGTGAGGGATTTAGACACAGAGAGGTTAAGTTATTTACTTTCCTAAGGTTGCACAGCCGGTCAAGGGTTTTAATTCACCCAAATCCCTTGACTTCTAGCCTGTGTTTCTTATTATTTACTAGAGCTTTTTCTACCCTGCAGCATTCTTTCTCTGTAAGTTGGCTCCCTACTACCACCCCCAGGATCTGGAGGATCCTCTAGAAGCTTGCTCCACTTGCATTAAATGCCACTTAGAGAAAAGTTCTTAAGAACAGGAGCTTCCAAGTCCTGGCCTCCTTCCTCCTCCCTCCCTCTCCTCCAGGTGTCCATTGAGCCTTCACCCTGTGCTTGGTACAGTGCATCACCCCAGGGGATCTCAGCTCCCATGGGACTCACATTTAGTAGAACAGATAACAATAAATAAATGGAATGGATACAAAGAAAACTCATAGGACAGGAGTGAGCCAGGCTTGGGACTGACCAAGGAAGAATATTCTGGATAAAGGAAATGCCAAGTGCAAAGTAGCATGGTGTGCCCTAGGCCTAAGAGGCCAGTGAGAGCAGCAGAGATGGCAGGTGAGGAAGGCAGAGCCAGGCTGCACAGGCAATGGGAAGAGATTTGGATCTTGTTCTGCATGAAAGGAAGAAGTACTGGAGAAATTCAGGCCTGATCCACCTGGCTGCTTCATGGAGAATAGGTTTTAAAGGGACAAGGATGGCAGCTGGGAAAACAGGAAATGATTGCAGAGGTTCAAAGGAGAGATGATGGCAGTGGCGGAGGTGGAGGGAATGAACGGCCTGGCATATGAGTCAGCTTTGTGTTGCTACAACAAAATACACAGGCTAATTACCTCATAAAGAGAAAAGGTTTAAAGGGTTTAAGGGGTTCAAGACCAAGACTTAGCTTTAGGTGTCTGGTGAGAGTGCTGTGCTGGATAACTTTAGTTATCAACTTGACACACTTGGGTAGAGGGAGCCTCAATTAGGGAATTGTCTCCATTGGGCTGGCCTATGGCCATGTCTGTGGGGCATCTTCTTCATTATTAAGTGGTATGGGAGGGCTCAGCCCATTGTGCGTAGAGCCGCCCCTGGGCAGGTGGGCCTATGTTGTATAAGAAAGCAGGTTGAGCAGGGGCCAGGGGAGCAAGCCAGTAAGTAGTGATCCTCCATGGCCTGTGCTTCAGCTCCTGCCTCCAGATTCCTGCCCTGAGTTCCTGCCTTGTGCTGCCTTAGTGATGAACTATGACCCAGGAGATGTAAGCTAAATAAACCCTTTCCTCCCCAAGTTGGTATTGGTCAAAGTAGTTTGTCACAACAATTGAAAGCAAACTAGAACAGGTGCCATATGGCAGTGGCAGGCAGTGTGTATTGGGGAAAATTGTTTGTATCATAATCCAGGAAGTGGAGAAAGAGGAAGACCTAGGGTCAGGTCCCACAATCCCTTTCAAGGGCACATCCCTTATGACTTGACCTCCCACCAGACCCCCAACTGCTAAAGGTCCAAAGCACCTTCCAGTAGTACTACCCTGGGAGACAAAGCTTTTATAGATGGACTTTTGAGGGGACATTGATCAAAGCTATCAGAACTAAAGAGGGAATTAGAGACAGAGCTGGCAGGTCTTGCTGATGATAATCTGGGAGTCCCCAATGGCTCTTGGGGTTCACTGTGACTTCAGCACGAAGATGTCTTCTGGGAGTCCAGACAGTTTAAGATACTCATAAGGTGTCCAAAGTGAGTTAACAAGGAGGCCAGTGGATGCACAGGTCTGTAGCCTGGACACATGGTATCCTGCCTCTGTGCAGCATTCATCAGGTGGAGCAGCTCTGCAGAGGACTGAGATCCTGTGATGTGAGGGTGCTGCTAGACACAGTTCCCAGCATAGTTCATACTTAATTAGTAACTGGAAAAAAGCAAGATGACTGTGTGAATGAAAGGCACAGGAAGTCCATTGGCTGTCCCATTGTCACACACCTTGAGGTTTAGGATTTGTTCCTATGGATCAGTGAGGTTTCTGCTGGGGGAGAGAAGGTTAGGATTCATGGAGGGGCTTACTAAACTTCACAGCATAGGAAGTGCCTTTTTCCCAGGTACCAGCCAGTACAGTCCAGAACAGTATGTTCCTTGCAGAGTCCCCAAACTCTAGAAGTTTACCTCTTGTGAAAACATGGTTCAACTGAAAAAATAGCTCCTGGAATTGGATTATGCAAGGAGCTGATAGGAGAGTCAAAATAAGTAAGACACAGGCTACCTGCAGAGCTTGCTTGAGTAATCTTACAGAAAGCACATGGGTAGCTGTAGGCCAACATGTACTGTGAGAGTCACAAGCTAGTAGAGGTCACTAGCTTTCCATGGTGGTGGGAGGACGGGAAGGCTGGTGTAGGAGAATAGAAAGGGAAATGGGCCAAAAAACATGGTGTATGTTCCCAGAAGGATCAGCACTCTGGATGGTAGGGCAATGCAGTAGACTTAACAGAAAGGCAGACTTCCTGGTAGAGATCGTGAACAGATACCAGGCCTTATGAGGGGTTCAGGCCACATCCTGTGGGCTGTAGATCCTCAAGGTTGTGAAGTTGAGGCTCCACACATGATTGTGCTAGAGGAAGTGGCTGAAGGGGTGCCTTCTTAGTGTTCAGCAAAAAGAATGAGACCTGGAGCTGGGGGATGGGAATAGAGAGGAAGAAGGTACAGGAGATGTGCAGGGATGTGGCTCAAGGATTTGGAAGTGGATGAGATGTGAAGGACTAATAATGACAGGGATAGTTAATAACATTTATGAGCCCTTACTGTGTTAGGCTGTGCTTGCATTCTAAGAGCAATAGGCATTTGGTCTTATTTAATCTTCACAGTGACCTTCTATAGAAGTACTGTATACATTTTGGAGGGGGAGCATTATAACCCACTTTACAGATGAGGATTTGGGGTCTTGGAGATCAAGGTGACCTTCTGTAGAAGCACTGTATACATCTTGGAGGGATAGCATTAGAACCCACTTTGCAGATGAGGACTTGGGGTCTTGGAGATCAGCTCACAGAATTTCATCTGTTCGGGAGTCCAACCAGAGTTCAGAGCCCAGGTGTTGAGTCCAGAGCTCTATGTTCACCACTGGCCCCAGGTCCAGATTTTGCTTCCCAGAATGAAGAATAGATTGAGAGACACATCCCAAAGGTAGGGACAGTGGAAGAAAAGCATGTTTTTTTGTTTTGTTTTATTTTTTAATTATTTATTTAATAACCATATAATTAGAAGAAGCATTTCATTACAACAGCATTGACATATTCAATAACAATTTCCAGAGCTAAGATATATCTCTTTCAAAATTGACTGTAAATTTTTAGGTTCACAGTTGAATTAATACAGTTATACAATATTGAACTCTGTATAAAGCCCATAAGACATAAAATTGAATGAGGTTTTAACCTTTAAGAAACATCTGCATTTCATTTTAAAATATATTGTTTCATACAGCATTTCTAATCTCTATATATCTGATTATTACTAGTCACAGTCAGTTACTTTCTGAGATCCTTGGCACCTGAGCATGGATATAAAGTCATCAGGTAGATTTCAGTGGTAACGTTTTTCACATCTATTAATTATTAAAGAACAAATTTTTATGGTTTGAAGAATTATTTTTTTTTTAAATTTATTTATACACCCACTTCCCAGGTAGCACCCCCCCATAGCCTCCCTCCCCCCCACTAGAGCCCTTATACTCTGATATCCCTGCTACTGTCTGCTGTGTTGTCGGCACCCCCAGCCATTCCCCACTACTTGCCCTTCTGATGAACCTAGTCAGCCTATCTAGAGGTCTTTGTTTTAGGAGGGTCAGCTGTTCCTCATCTAGCGGTAATCAGTTGTCTATATTCCTTTGAATAAGATTGTGGTCTGCTGTTCATTTTCCCTGTTTTTTTGCTGGGTTACTATATGGGAATCCCTTTGGCCACCGTGGCCAACAATTCAAAAGAAGGTATCGCTTGTCTGGCATTGTTACTTGTTATGTAGCCTTTAGCTATACATATGGACTCTTATGAAATTATGTTGGCCCATTTAATCTTTGGTTATACTTTCCTTTGGGGTGTTTAAGGCCATACAGTTGGTCCAGATAAACCAATTTATTTTTACTCCTAAGGTCGTTTGAGGATCTGTTCCTCAGGGGCAAATGGGCTTGGAAGGAGCCCCTGGCTCCTTTCTTTTACCAGTTCTACCTATGTGAAGATAAGTCAAAGGTCCTACTTGACCATGGTTGGCTTTGCTTGGAAGCATGGAGGAAATGATCTCTCTGTGTTGACCCTCCTCTTTATAGACTGGACACTGGTTCAAGTCCATCTGGTGGGGTCTCCTCAGCCTCCTTGATCAAGAGGACAGGTGACCCACCACCATTATAGGACATTTTGAGAGATGCTTATAGTCCCCTGGAACTAGTTGACCTAGGAGGACAAGGAGCAAAAAGTGTCTTGTCCCCCTGACCAAATTATTATAGCCTCAAATTATGTCTGTTAAACACCCAAGAAGGTTAGTTGCACCAGTCTGGTGTTTTTAATTACTGTGTGTCATGTAGAAAAATATTGGGCAGAGACCAGTTGTTCTCAGATAAGCCTTACCTAGACATATATTTCTTGATCTTCTATGTATAATTTGTCAGTTAGTTGTAGGAGTAATATGGTTCCCTCTGGTTTCAAAACTAGCTAGTCATTGTTTATCTCTCGCATTGTGGAGCCAGGGGCTCCTCCCAAGCTCATGTGACCCCTGAGGAACAGATCCTCAAACGACCTTAAGAATAAAAATAAATTGGTTTATCTGGACCAACTGCATGGCCTTAAACACCCAAAAGGAAAGTATAACCAAAGATTAAAGGGGCCAATATAATTTCATAAGAGTCCATATGCATAGCTAAAGGCTACATAACAAGCAACAATGCCAGACAGGCGATACCTTCTTTTGAGTTGTTGGCCAGAGTGGCCAAAGATTTCCCAGATAGTAACCCAGCATAGAACTGGGAAAATGAACAGCAGACCCCAATCTTATCCAAAGGAATATTGACAACTGATTAC